>NW_017728948.1:4530513-4546854 GCF_001723895.1 Crocodylus porosus | reverse complement strand
CTGCAAGACCGTTTCAGGCTGGACATAAGGAGGAATTTCTTTACTGTCTGAGCCCCCGAGGTCTAGAACAGCCTGCCAGCGAGGTGGTTCAGGCACCTACATTGAACACCTTCACGAGACATTTGGTTGTTTATCTTGCTGGGATCCTATGATTCCTGCTGACTTCCTGCCCCTGGAGCGGGGGGCTGACTCGACGATCCTCCGAGGTCCCTTCTAGCCCTAACATCTATGAAATCTATGAAATGTCTATGAAACCCAGCAATGAACACTGGCCCATCGTGCACTCCACACAGCCTGTATGCTATCCCAACACCAGTCGGGGTTAGGGTTATGCATGGTACAGTGTGTTAACTCAGCAACAGGGCACACTGACTTTCAATGCTTTCCCCCTGCCTAAACCGGAGTCCAAGGGTGTGGCCACAATACCATTAGCAAGGCAAGTCTGGAAAGGGATTAAGAGGGAGCCCATTGTTGCAACTAATCATCTAATCAGAGCCCATTTTTAATTGGCAGAGCAGAGACAGCTGCAGGTGAAAACAGCCAGATAGAAGAAGTTCACCGCAGGCTGAACAACAAAGCCAATCACCTCCTGCAGCAGCAGTACAGGAGACTGCCTGCTCAGGAGAGCTGTGGTTCAATCACTTTGCATTGCCGCCGCCGCCTAAGGCCGCTCAGCTGCAAGGTGCCTCTGATCTCTTTTGCAGCATGTAATTACCAGGTTTTCTTTTCCCCTCTTTCCATAAAACCTGCCCCAATGGAGCTGAGCTCTTGTGAAGTGCAAGCTTGCACTTTTCAGACAAAGCGGTGGCGAGCAGCCAGCCTTCGGAAGCTGACACCCGGCTCATTTCTGGACACGGCACCTTCCCCAGCGTCAAAGTTGCTGCTGTATTTCATGCCGGTGACATTTTCCTGAAGCCCTGGCCAACCCAGTAGCAAAGAGAAGTCAGGACTATCTGATGATTGTACTTTCCACTCAGCAAAATGATCAGGTGATGTCACTCCCGTCTCCGTGGCAATGCCTTTCAAAGGCACATAAAATCATTTACAACAATCATCATCCCTGCCCGGTAAGAAGCCAAGGCCTACGAAGCTCCAGATTTAGTCAGAATTCACCGGTGACAACAGCTCCGGCTCCTTGCGGCATCTTTCTACTGCTGCTGTGGGTGCCGAGAGGTGAGTCACGCCGGGAGGGACTCGATTTGGAAAGGTAGTTTTCCCTTCTGAAGAATTCGCAATCCAGGCAGCTGGAAAACTAAAGCTGCTTTTAAGGTAATTACCAAGCAAAGGTATAATTATGTTGCAAGGTCATCCAGGAGGGAGGTTTAGAAGAGAAGAGGAAAGATCCCCATTACTACTAATAATAATAATACATTGTGCTTCTCTCTTGGCTGTCCTCTGAAGCTGTTTGAACAGTTTGTAGATGTTAGCCACCGCACCCGCCCAAAGCTCCAGAGGACTGCAAACTTCATTAAATAATGTTATAAGCTTATAAAGGTTCAAGATGCACATCCTGGCTCCAAATATGTGATCATTTTGAAACACATGGCTACCTCTGGACAGCTCAGAACAGCTCGGCCTCTCAGACACTACCGAGGTTGTAGCGAGACGTACGAAAGCGTGGGTAGCAGAGAGCTATCTGCCACTCCACATCAGCCCTTGGTATCAAGGCCACGCATGGCCCATACCAAATTCCTGAAAGGACAGGAAACCCGGGCCTTGACTAGTATAAAATAACCAGCCCGCGGGGTGAAATCTCCTCCCTGCTCCAGGCATTTAGTGGCTTTATCAGCCCCCCGTTCTTTGCCGGCGATGCTAATTGATGGAGGATGCATGTGGGCTCAACCCGAAGGTGACGGAGCCAGCGTCTCCGTTCCCGAGCGCCAGCCAGGGTTGCGGCAAAGCTGGTGGGGCTAAAATAAGAGCTTTGAATCATGTGAACTTTCTAGAGGAAGCGCGGTTCCCCTTGCAGAGGATAGAAAGCAGGAGCCGGAGGAGCGATCACGGAAAGGGCAGCGAGAAGCTCCTCCGGGCCTTCCTGCGCAGGAAGGAAGGTGATGGGAGTTATTCTAGGTGTGAGACTTGGCGGGGAGAGCTGGCCAGGTGCACGCGCTGGCTCGGCTTCCCGCCGGACAGCACTTCCAGCTCAGATATTTCAGGAGCCGCCCTGGGGCAGTCTCTTGAGACCCCCTTGCGAATGAACGTCGAAGAGGAAAAAGCATCGGGGGGTCTTTGGAGCCCTGGATACAACTTCCCGAGTTGTATTCCCAGCGCTGGCACTACTTGCCTTGCTCTGGCCTGAAGCCAGTCAGTTAGGACTCGACCAGCAGTTCCCCACCTCCTTTCACTCCAGGCGCCCCTCCAGAAAGGCCAGCTCGTTGTTCTCACATGCTTTTTGACTATGGAAAAAGAGCAAAGGATTTCTTCTGTGACAAGGAACCCAGAAATACCCCAACACGTCCTGAATGGTTTGGACGCGCTGGATTGTTGTTTGAAATCTCTGGGCCTCTCCCGGGAATCGGGGTAGGTGCCTGCACACACAGCAGTGCTAATACAGAGCAGCCACCCGTGGCTCCCTTAAAAGGATCTCACCCAAAGGTGCCACAGCGTACCGGCTGAGCATCACTGGGCTAGACTGCACCTTCCCCAAGCTCAGACAGGCCGCGGGAGGCAGGAGCTAGAGAGGAGGGCCACGAAAGACTCACCTAAATGACAGTGCTGAGAGCCAGGTTAGTCAGGGGGAAGCGGGGGGAGCATGTGGATCACCACGGTCCGTGTTAGCCAGCCCCTGCGCTCCGGTAGCACGAAGATGAACATCCTGTCCGGCCTCTGGCTTTGTCAGGAGCCTCCTGAAAGAAACCGTGATCTGATCTCAAACCCGCTGCCTCTTTTTCCCCAGGTGTTAAGCGATGTTAGCAATGCATCCGGTACTTTGCTACCTAGGAGTGGGGAAAGGGGGTTTGTTCCCAGGAGCGGGGGCTTGTTCCAAGTCCTAACTCCCTCGGGAAGTGGAGACTGAAAGGTTGGGAGACAGTGTGCATGGGGAAGGACCCTTTAAAGGTGAAAGTTTCTGGCCCTAGGCCTTAGGGAACCCGGTTACTTGAGCACCTCACAACCTCCAGCTCATATCACAACACCCTCGTGAGCGAGGGCAGTGCTGTTATAGCCATTGTATAGAAGTATAAAGTGGCTAAGTAACTTGGTCAAGGACACACAGCAAGTCTGTGGCAAGGCAAAGAACTAACCACCCCCCACCTCCAATGCCCTAGGTCCAGCCAGGCTCCAAGCTACCCAGGCACCCTTCCTCTCCCATCTTTTTTTCGTGCTTGCCTGGAGAGACTTTTACGTTTCTGCAACCCATGAGACAGTCTGCTGGGAGGTACGCTCTGAAATAACCAGGCCAAATCCTGCACTTGGTTGCACTAGCGTACATCCAGCTTTTTGTCCGACAACAAAAGCTGCAGGTGCCTGGGAGCTCATGGAGTCTATTAGGGCTTTCGAAGGGGATGAGAGCTGCAAAAGGGCAAGGTGAAATCAAACTCTGCACATTAGCAACCGAGTACACGCGGCGCAGTCTGGACCGCACAGGCTTCCCTGGCAATCACCAGGACAGTGACACAGATAAGGAGGTCTCTGTGCCCCATTCGCTCTCAGTCCTTCCGCTGAGCCCCGCTACGACGCCCTGTGTAGCTGTCTTCCAGACGCCAAGGAGGAGACGCCCCAGGCTGGTAAGGTAGGCTTGCACTGCCGCAAAGCCAGGCTGACCTCAGCTAACTGGAACGGGCACTGCCACCACGGCGAAGGGAAGCTGGCAGAAGCCAGTGCTGAAGGCAGCAGGGTTTCAGGTAGAGATTTAGCAAGAGGTGACCTTTGCAGAGGTGGCAGCCCGCACACCATCAGGTAGGGTTCACCCATGGATGCTAAGCTGCCTTTGGCACAGCACAGATGCACCGTCGCTGGGAGCCAGCAGTCTTCCAAAACCGAATGGCGCCTCTCACTGTGTTTCTCATCCCCTGCACCCCCGTGCTTTCATCTTTTGCTCCCTAGCTGTCTGCCAGCGTCTAGAGAAGGAGAGGCATTTCCACACGGAGCGATGTGGGAGGCAACACGGGGCCATGATTACATCTTGGCATCTGGAAAGCATGTTGATCCTGGCTCGGGGTGTCTGAATGAGAAGTGCTAACTAGATTAGGCATTATCCAGGCTACAATTAAAGCCATTTCCCTGGACGGGTTTGTCAAATATATATATAATAAAATGGCTGCTACGACTTTGATCATGGTTTACAATTTCTGCTCTCACAAGGCATCTCAGTCCCTGGGATCTCTTCTTCCAGTTTCCCATGGAGATTAATAAAGTTTTACATTCCCTAATGCACTCCGACCCATGCCAAGCTCCGGTAGAGATGTTCTTTGTTGGAGAAGAGACTGGGCTGTGAGCCCCTTATCAGAGCTGTACGCAGTCCCTGCAGATCAGATCAGCGCCAGGAACTGCAGAGAAGTGTTAGAAGGATGTAACCCCACTAGGTACAGTTTCCCATTTTGTGTTTGTGTTTAGAAAAGTCTGAACTGTCAAATAACCGCCTACCGCTGCCCGGACTGACTTTTCTAGATGATGCTTCTAGTCACCCTGTTTGGGTGAAGGGCTGCATAATTTACAGTAGTTCTTGTTCACAGGGGTGTAGTAGCAGAGGGGTTAAGGCAGGGTGAGCAAAATGCTGCTCGTGAGCTGGATCTGGCCCATGGCATGTTCCTACCCAGCCCAGGGCGGGTCCCTTGGCCCCATCCAGCCCAGATGCAAGGAGCAGCCAGGGGCACGGCACATGCGGCTGGTCCCACTGCACCCAAGTGCAGAGGTGCCATCTGGCTCAACCCGCCCTGTCCCCACACGTGGCTTTCGGGCATGCAGGGCGCAGGGCTGGGCTGCAGGGCGTGAGTGGCACGGGAGCCAGACTTGGCCTCCCAGCAGACCCCACTGCTGCCACCCTGGGGAGGGTGTGCGCTGCACTGCTCCCAGTGTCGGCGCACCCTAGGTCCATCCACCCCACATAGACCACTGAGTAGCCAGCAGGCTGTAACAACTTCCACTGGGAAGAGCCAGGGACTAAGAAATGTACCTGTCTGTGTAGCACAGACATACTCGTTAACCCATGCTAGCTAGCTCAAGTTAAAAGAGCGGTGAAGACAGGACAACTTGGTCCTCACGCTCCACTGTTCGCTTGAACGGAAATCCGTAACCTGTGTTCATACCGTTGTGGCTTGCTCTTCATTACTATTTTACCCACGTCATTTTCTTGCAGTGTAGAAGGCAAGAGGCCTCACACTCCATTTAGCAGGTTTGGTGATTTACTCACTCCAACACACTCCTGGCATGGTCCCCAGGCTCCTCCGTGAGCTGCCCCGTTGGCGCTCTCCCACTCGACAGTCCACGCTGTCCTGCAGCCCTCCAGCTCTCCGCTTCCTGCCCGCAGCGCTGTCTCTCCCTGAATGACTCTGGCTCCATTTCCTAGGAGGCTTTTAGCTGCCTTGATGCCAACTAGTTATCTGCGTCAACTGGTCCCATTCCCTAGGCAGCCTGTAATCAGGTTTTGCTGCCTGCAGTTGGGCTAGTCCCCCCAGCAAGCCTGCAACCAGTCGCTTGCCAACAGCCACTGAAAGCATTGCAGGCTGCTACAAGTCCCCTGAAACCACCCAGCCTGTTACACTCTAGCACCAACCCTCTGAGACAGCCATTGACTCGGTGCATCCCAAAGCTTCTGCAAAGTTGGATGTTATCTTGGTTATGGGTGAACCAGCCAGCAGTAATGGCACTGCATTTCAACAGGGGTTTGGCTGGCAGGGAATCTTCCGAAAGATGTGTTCCTCTGGGTGTCACTTGGAGGGGGTAGGCAGCTCTTTTTCAGAAGGTGGAAGAAGAGAGAGCCAGCCTTAGATGGAAAGGATGCTAGTTTTGGAAGTCCACCAGGCATCACACCAGAAGCCAAGCAGGCAAATAGGGGATATGGGGCAAAGGATCCTTCCTTATTCCCTAGTCATAGAACTAGTATTTTTTAACCGAAATGGCTGAAATCTCTGACCTGCATGAAGATGCACCACTGTCTCCTGATAGCAAGACTCAGACACCAAGCTTCCCCAAGGCCCTCTCAGCTACTCTTCTCAGCTAACACCCGAGATGGTCCAACCCAAAACCCATCACCATAGACGGGGTAGGTGCCTACTAGCAGGCACTGGGGAAAGACGAACAGCACCGCAGAGCTTCATGGGGAAGGGGACTCCATTGTGGCACACCCCTCCCCATGTACAGCAAGGAAAGAAAAGGAAATAATGAGTCACCCCTCTCCTGGCTGCCAAATCTCTTCATCTGTGAGCTCACTTACAATCTCTTTGCTGCACTCGTGGTCCTCTGAGAGAGCGAACTGTTCAGCTGTGCAAGCAGCTCTGTGCTCCAGGATCCCACACCCAGGTCGCAGGAGGGAAGGCCAAGGGAGTGGAGACAATCTGCCTCCCAGCCAGTTCACCCTCCCCTCCGAGACAAGAGCTCTGACCTCCGGTTCGCCTCTGGCCAAGCTTTCCTGCCCTCCGCACATGGGGAGAGGCCAGGCCCGACCTATCTCCTGGCACTCAGCCCCTGTCCTGTAGTAACCAGACACGGGATGCATCTCGGAGGCAGGTGGTCCCATCTCTCAGAGTCCCTGAGCTCTGCTCACATGCTGAAATCTCTCCCTCAGTGACAAAACCCTATGAAACAGTGCCCTCCTCCTCCTCACAGCTCTCAGGGTCCTCCATCTCCCCAGGACCAGACATCCTGACCCGCATGCCCAGCTCCAGTTGCCTCATTCAGCAACCCCTCGCTGTCGAGGTTGCTTGTCTCCCGTGATTGCAGGCCACTCCAACGTCAGAGAGGAGCCAGCGTTTTGAATCTTTGTATCTCCAAACCTTCATCGCACCTGCCTAACCTCCAGGAAGGGGAAAGCATGTGCAAGCATGGCTAGCAAGGAACTGATGTAGGAAGCCTAGCCTGTGGTACAGGCAGGAGCAAAGAGCTGGCTCTGTGAGAAAGCACCTGGCAGGTGTCTTGTGCTCCTGGGGCCTGTTCCCAAAGAAGAAAGAAACCAGGTGCAGAAAAAACGCAGTTGGCAACAAGCATGGAAGCCCATCCCTGGAGCACGGGCAAGAACAGAAAGTTTGCCATGTTCAGGGAGCTCATCTTTTAAGACGCAGCTGGAGGCACGACGCAGCCTTGTGAGGAAGCAAGGAGTTGCCTCCCGTTTGGAATTTGTCAGGGCAGCCCCACGTCCGGCAGGCAGTGGCTGAAAACAGTTTAACAGTCTTGTAAATGATTTCCAACCAGCATTTCAATAGGACTTTGGCCAGCAGGGAAGTTTCCAAAAAATGTGCTCCTCGAGGATGACCTGGAGGAAGCAGGCAGCCCTCTTAGGAAGGGCCAGCCTCAGATGGGAAGGATGCTGGTTTTGGAAGTCAAGCAGCCATCACACCAGGGAGCAAAGAATCCTTATTTCCCAGTACCAGGAGTACTATTTTTGTTCTTATCCCAAGATGTACCTAGGAGACATCCCAGTAAAGGACTCGGTGCTGGTCTCATTACAAAGAGACCCCTTGGCCTCCAGGATTCTCTTCCAACACAAGGCCTCCTCTCCAGGGAGCAGCTTCCCCGTGTGGTCTGCAAAGCACAGGAGAGACGAGGTGGCCTGAATCTGCTCTAAAATGCTCCCTGGCTTCTCCCTCTGGAGCAAGAGGGTCCCATCTCAGCAGCAGTTTGGACTCTGGGCTGAGGACAATGATGAACCAGAATCCATCCGGTCCCAGTCCTGCCCACCATCCAAGTGTTATCATTAATGAAGACCTGGCTTAGAGAATCATTTCCCAACAGATCTACCAGATCGTCCACAATGTGGGACTCGGGGGGAAGTACCCAAAATTTAGTGGAATTTGTTGGTCTCCAAGGCTCATATCCCAGCTCTGCCATATGGGGGGTCAGAGCAGCTGGCTTTTGTGTTCCCTTCCTATAAAACCCCCTGATTCTATAAATCCAGGCTATTCGTCCTCCGGGGCATGGTGCCTCCCAGATGGGTCTCTCCCTCATTGTCAAAGTCTTGGCCCACATCCCTGCCCCCCCCCCACGTGTCTTAACTTTTATAACTTCCCCACTGCACCCTTCAAATCCAGCAGGCCTGCTGCCCCTCCTGCCCCCATCCTCAACAGCAACAGAAGTAGAGTCCTAGCACTGGTTTCCACAATCCTTCCCTGCAACTGCTGCTCCCCAAAGCTCTGCTTCTTGCTCCCCACATGCTACCATGCTGGCTCAGGGTGATCCTCCCGTTTCTCCTTCCAAGGGTGCTCCCCTTCTGCCTGCATCCCGTTCCCTGGGACTGCTCACCAGGTGATTTCAAGCCATGCCTCCAAGCTTGCTTCCTTCGGTGACCTCTCCCGTACCGATCTTCCTGCCTCTCTGCATTACCCTAAATGCTAACTGCTAAATGCTCCAACACAAAGCCCCACAGCTTCACTCTTCTGATGCCTGTTTATATCTCTGTGGGCATGTCTACACGTGCCATCAGTGTGCACGAATAAACTCCGGAGCTTATTGCTCCAGAGTTTACTGCTCCCAGGCACATGTCTGCAAATGTGTCCAGGAGAACAGCATATAGAGCCAGGTCAGAGAAGTCCCAGCTGGCAGGGAGCCCTGAGGGTCAGCCTGCCAACCCGGGGTTGCTCCCCATGGCTCAATGTGTTGCGGAGGGGATGGCCAGCAGGCAGCCCCTGTACTGAAGCACCCTTGTGCCCCAGCAAGCCAAGGCAGCATCTACACATGCGGTGCAACTGAGTTTTTTACTTTGCAGCAGTATAGTACTTGTATTTACACCAACCCCATGCACACTTAGGCCCTTGACAGATGTGCAGGTAAAGGCGTGATAGGATCTGATGCCTGATCCATACAGCTGCACTTCCTGCCATGCCACCCATGCATGGCAGGAGGTGGGATTGTGGAATCTGGTGTCAGATCCCATCATGCCTTACTCCTGGTAAAGGAGGAGCTTGGGATCATGATCCTGGGCTCCCCCTGAACAAGCAAGTAGCAAGTTCTTGAAGCTGGGAGCCCCCTCAGCAGATCCCGGCCCCCAGGCACAGGGATGTCCCTGGTCCCACATTCAATTAGTGGTGTGACAGGAACCAGCCACAAAGTTATTACACATTTCTTCTGGAACAGCTTTGTGGTTCATTCCTTGTTTTATGACACCATTAATTGCTTCCAAGTGTGGCCAGGTTGCAACTTAAGACATGATTAACTGGGTCATCACATCTTAAATGTAACATCCCAGGAGCCACCAACTTCCATTGGCCTGAGCAGGCTCCAGTACCATGGCTTTGCTCAGCCTCTCTAGTCCAGTCCCTGTGCATGGGCTGTCTATCTGTTCCCCCTGCACAGAAATGGGCCTTCAGGACCCACCTGCCAGAGGCGCACTCTTTCCCAGAACTGCACCTCTTTGGACACTCGGCTTGACACGTGACAGTGGAAGCCAACAGAGACTTCTGTTCCCAAAACAATCACTCTTTACTTTGGCTAGAGCAGGAAATGTGCAGATCTAGACAAAACAACTGGACACCTGTCCACAGTTCCCAGCCTCATTGTCCCTGCTACCCTACAGCATTTTCTGGTATTAGGTCCAAGTCCTCCCAGGGGGTTCAGATGCTTCCTAGTACCCAGGGTTGCCTCTGAATCACAGGAGACCTGCACTTCTAGCCTTTGCAGTCCATGTCCTTCCACCTGGAACAGGATCCCCAGCGAGGTGGTGGAGTCTCCATCCTTGGAAGTCTTTAAGACCCGGCTTGACGAAGCCCTGGCTGGGATGGTCTAGTTGGAGATGGTCCTGCTTTGAGCAGGCAGTTGGACTAGACCTCCTGAGGTCCCTTGCAACCCTAATTTTCTATGTTTCTATGAATCCAGACTTCCTTCTAAAAGGCAGATCAGAGATTCTCATTTCTACTCTCCAGTCCCCATTCATCAAGCAATGAATCCTCCACCAGGTAATCCGGTGCTTAGCTACCTCCTTGGAGCTTTGGCCAAGGTGTTCCTCATTTGAGCAGATGGCCATTGCAGATTAACAGATACATGAATTTCTCCTCTCTCCTCCTATATGTTTTGTTTTATCTCGAGATGGAGGCAAAAGACAGTAGAGAAGCCAAGGAAGCTCCTCATTGAACGTGGCGCTTTCCTGGATTCCCCGCTATCATATAAAACCTTTAAGCCGTACACAGACCTCCCAAACTGTGTCAAGCATTTTATAGCCTTATGCAGAACGTGCTGGCTAAAAGATATAGCAACACTAATATTTCCGGGATGATAGACATTAGTCTATCTTCACTGTTTCCCACACGTAAAGTAGGACTTAAGAGAAACATGCTGGCAGAGTCAGATAAGGGAGGTTTCCCAGGCTGGGGTATTTTTTTAACTGATGAATTACATACAGTACAGACAAACACTATTTCAGCCACTTCAAAAACACTGCAGCAGGTAGGAGAGAAACCAGCCACCCCACTGGGCCAGTAACACTGCAGAGGAAAGACAAGGACTTTGTCTGAAACCACAAGAGAGACAGGCCCAGGGAGATCGCGATTAGCCCGCCTGGGAATCAACAGGGAGAGTGGGGTAAACACCTCACTCTTCTGAGGAATGCTCTGAGGTCTCCAAACACCATCCCAGGTTTTATACCTGTGTTATTCCTTGCAGCAGACTTGGGATTGCGAAGACATGGCCTCAGATTTCCAACTTCTCACATTCCACAACTGGAGCCAGCTTTTCCAAAGCCTTCCACACTCAACAGACTGGGCTCCTTGCAAAATTTAGCTATGTGCTTCAAAAATTAGAATTCCCGGGGGGTGGTGGAAATGGTTGAAAAACCATGACTGTCAATTCAGACAGGCCAGGGATGAAACCAGTCACCCCAGCTCCAAAAGCACAGGCTAGGTGGAAATACGAGGCATAGATGCAGAGAAAAATAGGGCTGGTGGGCCCTCTAGGGAACCTCATCATTTAAAGCACCGGAGGTTTCCCCAGTCTAGAGGACGACTACCAACATGCAGTAATAGGAACCGGTCCAACTTCCCATGAAGACAACTGAAAAACTCCGACTGACTTCAAAGAGCACTGATCAGCCCCTTTATGCACTGGGACCAGTAGGCTCCAGGAGGGTGGAGGGACACCAGGCTGGAAGAGGGAAGAGAGGAGATTTCCTCACTACGGGAACGGTTTGCCTTAAGAAGTGCAACTTGCAAACTGCCTGACCTGGGTGGGACGCAGGTAACACAGGGCATGCAGTAGGGTGGTAAACAGGGAGTCATCCTCTGACACGACTGATCGCGAGCACTGCAATTACCGTCTGGTTCTGAACTTTTTGCTGTCGACAGCAGGGACTTGCTTTCTTTCTTTCTTTTTTCTTATTTTTTGCTGATGGGAGCAAACTGTCTTTCCAATATCTGACTTCCAAGAGAAGTGGTGCTGGCTCCTACCCTGGGGGTCTTTAAGAGGAGGCTGGATGTACACCTTGCTGGGGTCGTTTGACCCCAGTGCTCTTTCCTGCCAGGGCAGGGGGTCGGACTAGATGATCTGCTCAGGGCCCTTCCAACCCTACAAACTATGCAACTATGACATCCTTTTTAAAGGCTCACATTACAGCAGCCGGTAGACAAGAGTGGATGTAAGGAGAATCCAGATCATCTGGTGCAGCCTCAATCTTGGCCACAAAAGTATCTTCTGCCCCAGACCTGCGGCCATTAACTTCTTCAGGGGTTGAGTGAGAAATTTCATTAGAGGACCTCTGACCATGCAGATTTGTATACAGACACCTGGGTCTAAAATAGCTACTCAGAGGATTTCGTAGTAACGAGGAGGTCTCCGAGGCAAAGCTATTTCCCTCTGAAGAGCATTTCCTTTAATGTCTGCTGAAGCTAGCGGGGATGTCAACAAAGCTCTCAAGAAACTACCACGTGCTTTGGTTGGAAGGTATTTAGGAGCCCCTATTTGTTTTCAAAAAGCAAATGCAAATCTCAGTATTATCAGGAGCATGCATTTCAAATAAAACAATTTGCATGCAAACAGGTTTCCGCCCAGTTGCAAACCACTGCCGCCAGCTAACACAGGAGAACCAGAGTAAGACATAGCCTGACAATAAGAAAAGTCCAGCAGGCCTTTCTAATCTAACTCTGAAATCTGAGAATGAAATGAGTAGAACTGGTGGGGAATATTAGCTATTAATGTAGGAACTAACAGCTCTAGCTGGGATGCCCTTAAAAGAGATGCTCCAGAACTTGCCATTACTTTTAAATGTAACTAGACAGAAATTATAGATCTTTTTTTAAAAAAGATACACCAGGTAATGCGCCAGGATGGGGAAGTCTGTGGAGCTAGGATGATTTATACTATAGAAAGGCACCTGCTGTTGGGCAGCAGCAGTAGACTCCTTGTTTGCTATGCAAGACCCCCCAGGTTCGATTCCTAGATGTGTAGATAACTACAGCCATCAAGGCACCAAACCCCTGGACTCAGTCTGGCTTTTGGACTCTGTCTCCGCAGTCTAAAGGGAGAATGGAAAGTCTGGGCAGTCTCCACCCAGCCAAACTCCTGCCTAGGCACATGCATCAAAGGTCCTGGGAACCTCTCGTGCATACACCATGATCCAGATGGATCAGAGATAGCCTGCTCCTACCACAGAAGGACCCAGCCCCACAGTTTCCATCCTGCAGTTTCACGTCGCTCTACGGGGCCGTCCCAAACATCAGATAAGATCTGCATTTTATCTGGCAGAGGAGGGTGACCAAACAGACGTCCTCTCGCTTTATAGCCTGACGTATTTGTCATAATTGCTTAATCTCCTGCTTAGCAGTGACATCTTGAATCGGATAATAAGTTTTGAGAAAGGATTAAACATTTAGATGACTAAATGAGTAGCATCTGCTGTCCAGCTTGTCCAGATGAAGCCAAGGGGCCCACTGAACCCTTTATGGCGTGGGGAGATGAGCTCAGGAGGACATTTTCCCCCTGTGATGGTCAAGTGCCTAGAGAGATATCCAACAAAAGTGTGCATCCCTGCCTTTGAAGCATCAATATACTGCAAATCTTTATGCACATGAGTAGTCCTTGGCCCTACAGAAAGTCTTCGAGGCTTAGGACTTTGGTGTACATGAGCAGTCAATGTTGCCCTCCAGTGACCAGACTTGTTACTGCTTCCACACAAGCTCTAAAACAGTAGATCCAGGGTCCAGCTCCCTCTATTTATGGGTCATTGATGGGGAGGCTCAGTCCCATCTATAGCACGTGGTTTTCTTACAGTGGGCCACCAGCACAGGCAGGAAGCTGACCATATATTCGAGTATATATTATGGTATGAGGGTCACAGCTCAGACAATGCCAGGGAGCTCAAGCCTACCTGGGAGGCTCAGGGAGAGGAGGAAGTTAGGGTTGAGGATCAGTCATGGTGAAGACAGGTTAAAGGTCCTCGTGTTTTGGTGTTTCAAAGGCATGGCAAACACTAGCAGATGCCTGGTGAAAGTGGTGTAACACTGTTGGCTCCTGGTATCTTTGCAGAGGTGGAGACAACTAAATGGCCCTGGGGAAGTGGCAGCAAAAGGTTTTCTCCTCCCCACCCCCCGCCTCTTCCTGCACTGGCACTGCAGGGAGGTCACGGCAGCCTGGGTTGCAGGACTAGGTCCACATCGGAAGCAACAGGACTCATGCTCTTGCTCAGCTGTAAATGAAAACAGTGTTGTGCCCCAGCCACCAAAAGAAGTGGAGATCAAACACTGTCTCAGTAAATCTGGATACACAGCACTTGCAGAAGTTGCACCACTTCCTTCGCTGTTTCCTTCAGATCCTTCACCCTTCCTAGATCAGCTTCAGTTCAGTCTTGTCCAGGCTGAGCTTGCATCTGTTTGTTGCCCTGCTGTGTCCTGCAAGTTGTCCAAGGCAGCAGTAAGGCATGGATCTGAGCATCACTCACATGGGCGATGCTGCACAGCTGGACACTTCACCATTGCTCCAATGACAAGTCTTAGCAGGCAAGTCCAACAAACCATATGAACCAAAGGATAAAAATGCTCTTGACTGACATGTCCAACTGAGGGACTCTGATCGTGCCCTTCACCCAGAGGAGATGACCTTATCTGCAGCCAGTTATTTCCTTTGTAAACCCCTCCATGTAAAAGTCGGCTCATAGGGAAACCCCAAGATTAGGATAGTGTAACTGGATGGTCTGTCCCTTTAAGAGGGGCCACATAGCCCTGTTTGGCTAGGCAGGGAGTATCCCCTAGGAGCTATAAAAAGTTCCCAGAAGGGTAAGTTGGAGAGGAGGAAGCAAGCTGTGAGCACAACAGACCGCTACAACATGAGGCCAAGTTGCTGTGTCGGGTGCCAAAGACAAAAGGACTCCCTTTCTAGTGCCCAGCAAGGTTTGGTTTGGTTAATTCAGTTGCTTCTTTGTTGCTTAAAGACTGTGTTTGATTTGGGAGGGCTAGCTGAGGAGCTCCTCAAGGAGAAAAGTCCTCCTGCAGAAGCCAGCAGGTGAGAGAACCCACTTACAGGTGGGCTGCGAGGACGGAGACAAACATCGCCTTTCATCACCAGAAAAATGTTTATGGCGGCACACAGGCCAAGCAAACAGGCATTCACGTCCCTTGCCACACCTCAAACAACGCCATAATGAAGATGGTTTCCATCTGTGCCGTCATTTCATGGCAGGCATCTGTTTATGGCATGAGAGCACAGGCAGCCCGGAGTTGCTCGTGCTCTCCAGCCACCCAGCCAGGCAGGCACTTCTGGAGATTGAGGGGCCCAGCCCTTTGTATCCTGGGAATTCCTGTGCAGGATCGGGGCCCTCAAGCTCTGGCAGCACCTGCCTGGCTTTCCCCATATACAGGTTCAAGCCCCCGAGTTCACCAGTGCAGACCTCCAGGCCCCTCAAGCCCTGGGAGCGCCTCCCCAGCCTTTCCCCACTTGTGATCCTGCCTGGGAATTCCCAGAGGGTGCAAGACCGGGCCCCTGAAGCTCCAGAAGAAAACGTCGCAGACCATATCTCGCCGCAGCTAATCCACTTCATTTGGCAACAGCTGTTCATACGCTAACATCGCTTTCTCAAATAGCCTTCCTCAAAATGAGGAAGGAAGTAATTAGGCAGGAATTAGCAAGGCTGTAAATGTCAAGAGACAACGTCTTGAAGAAGGACCTCACCACTGCCTGGTTATGGGCCTCTGCTTTCTGCAACTGGTGCCAATACCATGCAAAAAAAAAATCCTGTCAGTCGTGACGGCCTAATTCCCTGCGAGCCTCAGAAGTGCATTGGGTTGCTCAGACGTCAAAGTGAAGCTCAGCCTGAGAAGGAGGTTCGTTCATAGTGCTTCGACTCTTGACGCGGCTGCATCAGCCAAGTCCGCCTGGATGCAAGTGTTCTTTTAGCAGAACAGAAGGGAAACTTTCCACAGCAAGAAAAAAAAAATCCAGGCCTGTAATTTGTCTCCGGGAAAATCCAGAGCAAATGAATATTGAAATCCCCTACACAGAAGTCGGTCTGCCTTGCAGAGCTCTCCTCCACCGAGCAGCTGGTCCTCACCCTTGCCAACCCACTGAGTCACAGACCAGCTGCAAACCGTGGAGACTTGCGAGACGTGCCCCCTTGCCTTGGGACCCAGAGGTGCCAACCCATCACTGATTGGGAATAGCAAGTTGGCACAATGATCCACAAAACTGGCTGAGTAATTCAATGGGGGGAAAAAATCAGTAGGCTCTCTTGAATTTTAACGTTCACGGAGAATGGGGGCAGAGAAGATAAAACGGGCACTTTCTCACAGATGGATTTTGCTGAGCTATTGCTCTCCAAGGCTTCTCCGTTTAAGGTATGTCACCGCTTCCAAAGCGTCGGGCATGCGAACGACACCTTAGCAACTGCCTGTCAAGGAAGTGTGTTGCCAAACCGCGTTGTCACTTTAGGATGCAATTAAAAGCTATCCTAAAGCAAGGCAGGTTGATGGAAAAGTAAAACCCAGCTGAACAAATGGCTTGTCCCCAGAGCTGCAGTCTTGCTTGGTTTTCTATAATATTTTTTTTAACAAAGAAATGCTCGGCAGGTGTATACAGCAAGATATTCCTATTTACCGTGACATCACACTTCAGGTATTCATTAGAGCAGGTTAAGAGCATTATAACAATAAGAAGCAAGGGGGGCAAGAGTGCTCGGAAGCCCCCCGGCTCACCAAGGGCGTCCGGGAATGCCTGCTTACCAAAAAGGCGGCGTACACCCGGTGGAAGGGGGGTGCTATCTCCAAAGAGGAGTATACC
>NW_017728948.1:4518932-4530413 GCF_001723895.1 Crocodylus porosus | reverse complement strand
AAGAACTACTTCCCGGTCAGGGCAGCTAGGAGCTGGAACCAACTTCCAAGGGAAGTGGTGCTGGCTCCTACCCTGGGGGGCTTTAAGAAGAGGCTTGATGCCTACCTGGCTGGAGTCATTTGAGTCCCGTTTTTGGTTTTTGGTTTTTTTCTTTCTCTCCCGCCCAGGCAGGGGATCGGACTTGAAGATCTACAAGGTCCCTTCCGACCCCACTTCTATAATTCTGTTATTCTATGATAAGAGACCTTCCTTTGTTTTAAAAGTCCTTACATATGACCCCAGCAGACTTTGCTGTATCAGCTATTCTTGTCATGTTTTTATGGTTACCAGTGCAAAGGAAAAAAGCCAGATGGTAGAAATCTCTCAAAATCAGCCTTTTTTGCATTGGCAAATAAGCCAAAAGCTGATAAAAGCAGCTAGTTTTATACCCCACATGAAGATAACCCACAGAACTCACTGCCAGCAGATATAATTTAAGAGTTTAGCTAAATTCAGTGTACAATTATATTAGAAACAGGCCTGCTAGTGCAAGTTAAAGCTGCCCAAAACTTTTCATCGTGAGATTTTTGAATTTCACATGCTCATAACTTTGCCAGACTTTCATTGTTTCATCTGATGTTTCCCATGCGGTGTCTGCTGCAAGCTGAATGGGGTTTTGTTTTTTGCTTTGGGGCTTTTTTTTTTAGTAAAACTGACTCTATTCAGAGTGTGGACAAATAAGTTGTGATCCTCCCGTTAACAAAATGCTTAGTGCCGTTTCACCGAGAAGCTCAGGAGCTTCCATGCCGGGAAACAAATGCCATAAACTTAGCAGGGTCACCCCGCAGTCAGGGGTGTACCTGTTGCTGTCCTTGTGGAAAATATACCCAGATTGGAGCAGGCTGTAAGCCTTGAAAACCAAATTCAGTTTGCACATGTTCAGCAGAGACTTGCTTGTGTATGGCCAGCTTCCCAGAGTTTCTATCGGAAACTGAGTATGCTCCATCCCCTCCCAGCTACCATTTACCTAGCAAATGCACATGTGCGGAGCCAAGCAAGAGAAAGCTAGAATGAAAGCCCAGAGCAGTGGGAGACTAAAATCAGGATGAGAAGTTGGGAGAGGGGACATAGGGCTGGCACAAGGCAAGCTTTCCGTGGAAAACAGGTCCTTCTCTGCCCTCAAGAGCACAGTCTCCTCCAGAGCTTGGTACTGAACACAGGAGTCCCACGTCTCCTCGCCCATCTACTATCCTCATGGCTCGGGGAAACTCACTGGGAAGATGTGTATTCACCAGCGCCTGGCCTGCAAAAAGGATAACAACCTTCTACAGCTTTCAGTGTTTCCCTGAACTCAAATGCCAGAGACCTGTGTGGTGGACCTACAAGTTTCAACCTACTGATGGCAGAGGCAGGTCTTGTGGTTCCCCAGGCTGGAAGTCCTGTCTTCAGTTCGTTTTTTTTTAATAGAAATTTAGGAGATTACACACTCACACACACACACATGTGCAATTGCACACAGAGAACACCAAGGGAACAAAGTCAAACGCAGATGTTAGGAAGTGCCAGGGAAAAGACTGCCAGCATCACCTGCATTCAGTGCCCCTCGGGCAAATGCGTTATGATGCAGACCTTAATTCCATGGTCGTGCACTAAATATTTGGACAGAGCCCCTGCCTCGTTCACTGCCCAGGTTGGACTTGCTGTGAAACTGAGTCAAGGTCCTCGGGTGAAGGATTCTGTTGATTTGCAACGTCTCTGTTTTTTGTTGCAGAAGATGGCAGGTAGTGAGTGAGACACTGTAATGGGGGGCTTTTTTGGGACCAATTTTGCCTTTGGCCCGCTCAGCTGTTCCTGGGCCAACTGCCTGCCTTCTTTCCTGCCACGCCTTGTTGTTATCTAATTAATTATCTTAATTAGGGGGGAGGCTGCCCATTTCTTGCCCCGATGTCAGGGGCACTATCTCCGGCTCTGTACATGCCCTACACCACAGCCCATGCCTAGCAGATGGCATCCATAGTTCTTACAGTCACCAGCCCCACATTGGGCCCCAAACTTCCCCAGTCAGGACCCCTCTAAGATCCCTCCCTTCAGGAGGCTTACTCCACCTTCATTCAGGCTATCTAGCTCCCTGAAACTATGCCCTCTCTGGTGTGGTTCCCCCCCCACCCCGGGACCTTTGGCCACACAGGCCCTGGCCCTTTTGACCGGTCTGATCCTGGCCCCAGCATTGACAATCAAGGGTATTCTAAGTCAAGTCTCTGAGCCCCTAGCCCCACTCTCTCTCTGGGGTCTGCCCTCCGGGCCCTACTACCGGGTGACCCACCCGGTTGTGGGAGTTGGGGTTAAGGCACCCTGACATGCCTTTCACCAGGGTGGTAGCTAGCCTGGCATTTCCTGGGGGCTCCCGTGCCACTGGGAGCCCCACCAGGCCACTCACTCCCGGCAGGGTACAGTTTTAGGTCATGCCCAGGACCAGGAGCCTCCTAGCCATCCCCTACAGCTCCTCCCTTAGCTCCAAAGATGATACAAGCAGCCTTGCAGCCAGGTGATGTTGCTGCCTGCCCTGCCAGCAGCAAAATGCTCTGCTTATATAGGCAGCCCTGAATCTAAACTGGCTGCCGCAATCAGGTACCTGCTGGCTGCTTGGCTGCTAGGTCTTAAAGTGGCAGGCACCAACAGTGCCCTGCCACAGACACGTATTTCAGGAAGAGAAAGGACAGGATTAAAGTAGATGAGCCCTACCCTAGGGAACTGGAGTCTATCACAGCTCTGCCACAGAGTTCCTGCTCGATGCTGGGCAAGTCACTTACCCCAAGCTTTCCACCAGTGGCCAGCACCTGCACGTTCCTCATTTTCTGATGGCCGAGTTTGAGACCCGGGCTGTGAATTCAGAGCTGCAGCTGAATTCAAAGGGAGCTGAGCTCTGAGCATATCAAGTGCTTGACAGCACTTCTTACTATGAAAAATCAGGTCCTCGGAGTCTCAAAAGCTTGTGGTCGCTTTTGATCTTTCCCATTCTGTGCCTCAGCGCCCTATCTGTAAAACATGGATAAAAATAACCTTCCCTGCACAGGACAGGTTATGAAAAAACAGTTCATTAATGATCACACAGGGTCTAGGCTGTAGCCATATTGGTCTGAGCACAAAGGCGGGCAAAGTCTTTGGGTATCTTTTCTTAGAGCAACTAAATAGTTGCAAAAAAGATGTTCTTTGCAAGCTTTCAGGCACACACATCCTTCCTCAGGCAAAAACTTGCAAAGAACAACTTTTTTGCAACTATTTAGTTGGTCTAAGAAAAGATACCCAAAGACTTCCTGCCCTTAGTGATCGTGAAGCAGTCTATGCTATAGTACAGTGAGGAGCACCCCAGAAAGCCCCTGAGGAAGTTACTTCTGTCTTCAAAGCAGCATCAGAGTAATAGGCAGCAAGAGGCTTTGTTCCCCATGCTGAGGGGCAGACAAAAGGGTGAGTAACTCATTAAGTGAACACCATCCCTTCTTTGTGCTGAATGAGGCAAGGAGCCTTAGAAAAAACAGTGTATGATCACGTAATAAAGGTCCATATAATGCTTTAAATGGAAAAACATTATTATATGGAGAAATACAGTATTTCCTCATTTTAGAGGGCTTGGCTTGGAAACCTGACTGCTCTTTCAGTGCCACGCTTTGCAAGTAGCAGGTATGAAAAGGATATGCAGAGATATACTGGCCAGGAGCAGGGATTTCAGTAGGGCTATCAATACCCAGGCTTCAAAATGTGAGCCAACCATTAGATGGAGGAAAGTTTCCCCTATGGACAAGTTACATTGCAGTTTTTTACAGCAGAGAGTCTTGCAGCTAGTACGAGCTATCCATAAGGAAATGTGACTCCATGAGACACACCAGAAGTCTGCTAGAGTATAATAATTGCTTCTGTCTATGTGTCCATCTGCCAAGTCAATGAAGCATCAGCAAGTGAAATGCAGAAGGAGTCAATCGGTTCACTTTTCAGCACGTTATTTGAAACTGGGTTGGGCATAGCCCAGTCAAGTTGTGCGGGACTTTCAGAGCATAACCCCAAGCCAGGTAAAATTTCTGGGGCAGGTTTTCATTGCAAGCCCAGGACTGCAGCCACCTTGAGGCTCTGGCACTTGTGAGTTTTGGTCAGTGGGTCAATGGACCCCAAAGCCACTTCATTCCAGCCAGAAGTCTCGGTGCTTTTGACCCCAAACCAGGCCAAAGCTTCCGACTAGTTCCACTTGGATGAACTCAGAAAGGAGGGTGTTAATCCAGAGCACTTGCTGCCAGGGGCCCACCACAAACCAGTTCTGTATCATGCAATATAACTACAATGCAAATGAGTAAAATGCAAACTGATAGGGAACAGAGGAAACAGAGTGGAGGAAAAAGTAGTGCTATGAATGGTGGAGTCCTTGTGTACTTCCCTACTGGGGTTGGCGTACTCGGAAGATGGGAGAGATTTTTCTCCAGTGACCATGTGCAGCCGTCTTGCAGGAAGCAAGGAACAGTGTCAAGTCCCCTACCAACCAAGGGTCCCAGGCTTCAGCAGCATATCCTATGTGTGCTTGTCCATTGCATGTGCCAAGTATATGCAGATCATAACACCTCACTCTTATACTGCACCATTCAGATGACTGCATGATCCACTAGAGCAAGGTCTAGCAGCTGCAGAATGGGTTCCCACATTCATGCACCACTCCATTTCACTCCTACTGCCTGGTATGTAGGGGTCCTGGCAGGGACAGAGTCTACCCACCACTCATGAGGCCTGATGCTATATTGCCTTATGTTTCTGATAAGCTACCCCGGGAAACCAAGCTGCACCCCAGATGTTGCAAAAAGTAATTCTGGTGAGTCACGAAGTGTGCCTGTGTGCTCTTGTGTGTCCCCTGTTGCATATGGGTTCTCTGTTCTGCCCTCAGAGAGGTCCAAAGCCCAGGTCTGTAATAAAGCCTGGCACTTTTTTTTTTTAAACAAATACGAAGTTTGCCAAAATAAAGGGAAGTTTCAGGGATTTAAAAAAAACAACAACAGATTATTTGTAAACTCAGGTCACATTTGGCAGAGTTTCAGCCAAGAAAATGGGAAGATGTTTTTTTTAAGTTGAAATGAAATGGTTCGTTTTGGACAGTCTGAGGTCTTTCACTTGGTCATTTTCAAATTAAAGCTTCACAACTTTTCCAAAACTCACATTTTCAATTTTGTTGTTGTTGTAAAAATTTGCCTAAGTTAAAAGAGTTGGGGGACATCTACAAAATAATTAAATTGCACTAACATGAAACAAAGCATTTCATTTCAGGATACTGATTCCTACCGCCCACTCCCAAAAAAATTCTACTTTGGTTCATCCCAACAATCCCCTCTTCCATTTTTTAGTTCAGCCCCAAATTAAAGAGATTACTGTTCACCCGGTGGTAGATTCCAGTGACCACAAGTGATCATTAAATATCCCAGCAGTCAGGGCTGAGATAGCACTCTGGTTCCCTGGATGTATTTCAAGTCTGATCATTAGTCTGTCTCCTTAAAAATCCCATCTGCCATCTAGGATAATTCTTCTTCGTTGTTTTCCCCGCAGCTCATGTGCTGCTGCTTAGCGGCGGGCTGTGCATGACTCAGAAGGGGCTGCATTTCAATGTCCACCAGTCACTTGCTTCAGAAAGTCTGTGTCTGGTGCTTGTGCACAGGCCCCAGCTCTACACAGCACTCAGCAAAGCATCCCCAGCCCCAAGTGACAAGTGTCAAGCCGCGGCAGGAGAAGCCTAGAGATTGCAGAAGTGCGTCAGACTTCTGCCAACCTTTGATGTGTGAAGCTCATCTAATTGACTTCCAGCCAGCCTTATCTGTTGCAAAGCTCCAGCTTAGGCACCTGACATTTATTTCTGATAAGCTTTTATTTCACCTCAGCCCAGCAGGAGAACCATTATCTCGTGACGCCAACGGGACCTTATCTTTTCATAACATTAGTATCTCCGATGTGAACAAAGGCAAGTATCAGGCAGGGGAAAAGAGCACACCCAAGGAAGGAAGACATTCCTCTTTCTCTGTGTTGACATTAAAAGCCTGGCTCTATATCTGGTTTTGAGAGAGGCCGGCTCTTCTTCAAGCATTTATGGGAAGTAGGCGTAGATTCAAGAGGGCTCCACAAATGGGGGGCTGCTCCTTTGGACAGTGATTGAAGGGATCAGCCCCTGTGAAAGTCATAGTGATTATGATAGACGTTGGACTAACAGCCCAGAAGACTCAAGCCCTGTATGGATCCATACAGGCATGACAGCCCAGTGGCTCTGCCACTTTTCTCCCGCTACACTATCTCCCTGGCCCACCTCGGCCCTGACCAACCACCATTAGCTGTTCACAAGGAGTTCAGACTGAGTTGGTCTACTGCGGTACTTGGCACTGGGATGTGCAAGACAGTGGCTGAGAGGTAGAGATGGCTTAGCGATGGGGCACTGTGTTGTGGAGTCACAAGACCTAGCTCTCTCTTGAAGCTCTGCCGTTGTTTGGCTGACTGGCCTTTGGCAAGTCCCTTCACTTTATGCCAGCTTCCCCATCTCTTCCATAGAGCTACAGATCCATGAAACACTGAGAAACAAGTGCCATGTATACCCACTACACCAAGGAGCACAGCATGACCCAGTGACTCTGGCCCCAGTGCTTTCATTGCTGTGACTCTCTTGGCATCTGTACAGTTGCCTCTAATCTGCACTGATTGAAAGGCCTGATTCAAAGCCCATTGAAGGGCATGGGGGTCTCTTCACTGGCTTCAGTGAGATTTGGATCTGACCTCGGCTGAAAAGCAATTGCATCTTCTGATTTTCTATATGTTGTAATAAAGAATGAGGGACATAAAGGAAGGTACTACTCCAGCCTTTGCCTGGCAGAAGATCACATAATTAAACACAAAGGAAAGGGAGAAACAGGGCAGGTACCCAATCAGACAAGCAGCAAGACACCCAAGAAAAACTGCAGGCATTTCCTGCTACACTGCAGACTGGAACTGCCCAGGTTGCCATAATGCCGCAGGACATAAAGCTAAAATTAATCTGCTCAGAGCCCCTTCTTTCAGGTTGATGACCCATTGTTAAGAGAGCAGAGCTCTCACTGGCGTGCCCCGTCACCTCTGCAGATGTCACCTCCAAGCACTCTGATTCCTCCGAGCATGTGAGGGCCACCAAAACAAACAGACGTTGGGGTGACAGCAAGCAGGTTCATGGCTATCCCCAGGGAGTCCAGAACAGCTGTAGTGTGCTGGTTCACATGAGAACTACTACTGTGGACAAGGAGGCAAGACCCTCTGCGAGCCAGCCCTACAGTGGTAAAGAGAGAGCTATTTATATAGCCTACCAGGGACCTTCCCGGGCTGGGTTTGAGACCAGCCCCACCTCAGTTTCCCTCTGCCAAGTGATGCTCTGCCAACCCCCAGGGTGCCAAGTCACTGAGGTGGCTTTGGCCACCAGCTAAAATGCCGCTCTTCCCAGAGATAACAAAATAAAAGGAGCGAAATGTAGGCAACTTTGGCCTCAAAATCATAGACTCATAGAAAATGAGGGTTGGACCTCAGAAGATCATCTATTACAACCCCCTGCTCAAAGCAGGACCATTCCCCACTAGATCATCCCAGACAAGGCTTTGCTAGCCTTGTCTTCAAAATCTCCCAGGATGAAGAGTCCACAACCTCTGTGTAAAGCCTGTTCCAGTGCTTTACTACCCTTCTTCCAGGCATGGCTCTTCTCCGGCCCCATCCTCTTCCACACCAGCATCCAGTCCTTCTCTAGGCCCAGCTTCCAGCCCTTCTGGGCACCAGTCAGTCCCATCTTCCCCTTACTGAGAAGGGTGGTAGAGAGCTAGCCTACACCCATCCTCCACTAGGGACCCAAGTGGTTGCCAACTCCATGATTCCCTTGGAAGGAAGGTTATTTTTGGCCCCTTCTGGAGCCATTCTGGGCATCACAAGAGAAGCTGTGGCCACCAAGAGATTTCCAGCCCTGCCCAAGGGGCAGGCACCTTCCAATTAGCTACCTTCTTCACCAACTGGAAAAGCAGCCAATCAGGAATATTGCAGCAAGTTTCTTCCTCCTGCACTGCGAGGCATTTTGGGGGTGCATAGGAGAAACCATCATTCTCATGGGAGTTTTTAAAGAACTGAGCAGGCAAGAGAGGTTCTGGTCCTATTGGCCCCCTTACTCTAGGGATTCGGGAGACTGGGTAATGTAGCAGCACACTGGGTGTCAGGGGAGGTCGTCTCCATTTTATACAGGCTCGTTTTTGTCTGGCCAGGTTCAGCACACAGGTACTACTGCTCTTTTGGATGGCGACTGGTGCAGCGGGTCCCTTAGAAGCACTAGGGCTACCGGCTGTCCCCTAAAGGTCACCTTCCACCTGACTGACCGACCATGCGGGTGCCTGGGTCCCTTGCCTGCCATACCTTTGATGTTGCTGCTTTTGAGTGTATGCCCTCAGGCTAGTTGAAGCGCCATTACTACAGGTGCCTCTCCTTGCTAACACCATAGATCTTCCCCCTTTCTGGGCCCTCACAGTATCCTGTTTTTGTGGCCCTCTACTCCACCCACCCAACAGACTCTGAGACTCATCAGCTCCTAAATCTGTCTCTCAATCAGTCTGAAGCAGCTTGTCCACCCGCATCCCAAAGGTTATCAGCCTAAAGCAGTTCACAAGACTGGCCAGCCCCGTTGCAGCCCACTAGGCTTGTGAGCCCAAACAAGGGCAGCCCTGTGAAGTCACCTAGTAGCCACCCCATGCCTCCTGGCTTAGGCTTCTGTTGCAGGACGCCTCCAAGTGTATTCCACCCTTACCAAATGCCTTCCCAAGCACAGAGGGGCTTCACCGACTCCAGCCCTTCCCTGGGTATACTCATGGGTACTTCTCCTATCCCACAGGAGATCTTCCTCCGGCCACTGCCAGGGCCCCTCTACCAAGCAATCCCTGATGCTCAGCTTATAGAGCCCCATAAGGGCAGTACTTCTGGCCTGAAGTTGTGGAATCCCCGTGTTTGAAAACTTTCAAAGCAGGTTAGACAGACACTTGACCGGGACGGTTTTGTCTAAGGTGATCCTGCCTTGATCACAGAACTGAACTAGATGACCTCATGAGGTCCCTCCCGGCCCTACTTTCCTATGAAACCAGTGCAAATTTGCAAAAAGGCAATTTCCTGGCCTCCTCAGAGCCTTGCCTCCCACTGCCAGCAGCAGGGGAAAGGAAGAAGAATTGGCACTTTATAGTCTATTGATCACAGGCTGCTGTTGGCCTCAGGAAGCACTGGTATGATGCTAAGGAGCCCCCCTGGCCTGCAGCTGGTGCACCACAGCCACCTTTGAATACACCCCTGCTGGAGCTGGGGACACTCATTCCCATCACTGAATGCAGCCACCTCCCATCTGCAATGCCACGGTTCCTCACCGTCTGCAGGGACCTGGCTTGATGTTCTGCTATGAAGAAACTAAACTGTCACATCTACAGGAGGCATTTAGGGAAGCACAGCACTTACCTGGGCTAATAACCCTTTACTTCTCAGAAGGGCACTAAGACATGCAATAGCACAGCTAGTTTAACTGTGTGTGTTTTAATGACTCCGCTGGTTTAATAGTATGTGTTTCTTTGCTGTGGATCACAACTTACTTATCTCCACAAACCCCATATCCACCTCCAGCCCTGTAGGGGCTTAGTACCTCCCACTTGCTTCTCTTTAAGACAGCTCCAGTATTCACTACCCCAGCTTCAGCCTCTGCGCACATGCTTTTACTGAGCAACTTGAACCAACACAGGCCACACCTCCAAACCATCACAGTTTCCTTTAACATCTCTTGACCTGCGTTCGCATTTCATAGCTGTCCAGCTGGTCCCAGCTGTTATGTGATGCCTGAGAGGTTTGTGTATGCCAGGAGCTCCAGCTGATCTGGCTGTATTTGGGATAGACAGAAGAGAAAACTACTACCAGAGAAACATGTCACAGTAGCTAATTTTGCAACCTGCTGAGATTCAGGGTTTTGCTTCTGAAAACTCAGATATAAGCTCTGCTGTCCATCTTTGTAAGCAAGGCTAAAGAGATGCTTGTGTCCTAAAACACAATCAGCTCACCATACACAAAACACAACACACCCTTGAGGATCTTCAGTAGCATCTGAGAGTGTAATCTGCATACTACAGGAGTCATTCCCTTTAAGACTCTCTGGTATGATCAGAGGGAGAACAATATAACTTAGTTGCCTAAAGGGAGGGAAATCAGCTATATGGGGATATAAGGCATTGGTCTATCAGTGTACTCTGAAAAGTGCACTGGTACAACCATTTCAATAAAAGAGAAAGAAATCACACTCCTTACCCAGAGAGTTATACTAGAATGAAATCTGAGCATCAGCCAGGCCCAAGTGGTGCTGGCACATAAATCTTGTTGAAAGTCAGGAGGACTCCCCTCTCCAGCCTTAAGGGCTAAGTACAGACAGTCAAAAAGCCCAAGGCTGAACTGATGCAGTCTTTGCAAGTTAGTCTAAACTATAGAGATTAAACTGAGAAACAACTGGATGCACATTCAGTTTTGTTTCACGAAATGCATCCACATACTTGCAGTGGCTCAGCCCAGAAGCTGAGGGGCACTAGAGCATGGCTCTGGCACATAGCCAGCATGGGCAGTGTGTTTGCTTCCTCTTCCTTAAGGTGTCTGGGATTTGCAGTCCAGCATCACAGTATCAGGACTCTGCAAGGTTACACATCACCGCCTCTTCCTGCTTCCAAGTACCTCTGGGATTTGTAGTCCACAGTCACAGCCAGCAGTATGGTTTTAGCAGGGCAGGGCAGGTCTGTACTCAGGGGAAGGGAAGTTTAACCCCCTTACCTGGTGGAGCAGACAGCCTAGCCCAGCCCAGAGCTGGAAAGCATTCTGGGAGACTGTGATTTACTTTGAACCAGGAAGGGGTCTAGGACAGGCTTTGCATAAACCAGCTTGACCCAAATCAGTTAAGTCTGATACTACATTCAACCAGGTTTATCTTAAACCAGTTTTAGCCATTTTCAGCCACTGAACTTCTGTTCTGTTACAGGTTTAAACCAGTTTCTGATCACTTAAACAGGTTTATGTGTAACTTCTGTCCCTCGTTGAAAGGATTTTCAAACCCTCAAGAATCTCTCAGTTTGTATGGGTTTGACTTCCAAGTGGCTATATCAGTGCCCCCTCCAGCACTGGTCAGAGCAATGAGACCTTGCTCCCAGGAGCTCAGTGAGCAGGATTTTTTCCTCAAAACAATTTTTCATCAGAAAACAAGAGATTTGCCAAACCTGATCTTTGGCAGGAAAGGATTGGTATGGACAAATTTTCCATCACAATAAATTTGGGGGGGGGGAAGAAGTTTTGAGATTATTAAAACATTCGGTATTCATATTTTCCAGATGAAGGATGCAGGGTTTTTTGCCTAAGATTTCATAGATTTCATAGACATTAGGGCTGGAAGGGACCTCGGGAGATCATCGAGTCCAGCCCCCTGCCCAAAGG
>NW_017728948.1:4489438-4517907 GCF_001723895.1 Crocodylus porosus | reverse complement strand
AACCTCTTCTCCCTTGTCCAGGTGATAGGTCACCTGGTCGTAGAAGGAAATGAGATTGGTCAAACAAGACCTACCCGCAACAAACCCATGCCGAAGTCAGGTTTGATTCAAAACTCAAATGAATTTATAAGGGGGCAGGGAGAATAAAAAGGTCAAAATCCAAAGTCAATAGTCCAGATAACCTATTTCAGGTGAGAAGGTGCGAGGGTGTCATGGTTCAAGACATTGAAAATCTTCAGCTGCAGGATATTTTTCCCTCTGGATTTTTATTTTTGCACATCATTTTTGTGATTTTGAATTTTGGTTCCATTCGGGATGGGTAAAACTTTCCAAATCTCAAAAAAGTTGGGAAAACCATTTTACTTCAAGCTCTTCAAAGCACACTGTGGTGCAAGGTCCCAATATCTGCTCAGGATTGAAAGCGCTAGCTCGCACTTCCACATCCGCACGCACCACGTGGATACAGGCAGGGCAGACTGGCCAGCTCAGCTGTAGCCCAGCCACATCCCTGGGATCTAGCCAGCATTCACCCTCTCTCTTGTGCGATCAGCAAGCAGGCTGAGTTAGCACAGGATGGAGAAGGTCATGGCAGGCAATCTCCGGTACTTTTTTTTTAAGGCTAGCAGGACCTGTCTGAGACCTCTATGCACCCACTGCTAGCACCGGTCTAATTCTTTGTGCCAGGCTCCCCTGCCACTTCTTCCCAGACTGGGCTAGGGAGCCAGCAGTAGAAAATAAGGAGCTAATGAGCTCTAGCAGGCGGCAGCCGGGACCTTTGACTAGGAGCTTTCAGCTGGTGGGAATCAGGCTGAAATCAGAGCCTGTATCTTTCCATAACGAAACTGCCGCGAGCGCCTAGGAGGGGTTTTTCCACTCTACAGGCACGATAGAGCTGACAACAGGAAAGCTAAGAATATCAACATCCTGTTTACCGAGGAGTGGCCGGCGGGCAGGATGCTTTCAGCACCAGTTGCTCCAAAGCACGGGGTTGGCACCGACCAGCGGCCTGACTCCCCCTGTTCAGCCCGCAAGGAAACTCCCATTTCTGGATCCGAATGACACTTCCCCTCGACTTTGCAGGTAGATCCTGGCCCAACCGTGGTCTGATTTTCCCTATCCCATGACATAAAGCTGCACTAAACGCAGCCCCCTCCATTCACTTGGAGAAAACACGGGAGCCGATGCACTGAGCAAGCCTTCTCCTAGTGCTCTCAGCACCAAAAGGGGCTGGGGGCTCAGTGACACCTGACAAGAGAAGAAACACACTGGGTCTAAGCCCTACTCAGAAATGTGGACACGACCCCCTCCTGGATGTCCTTAACAGGCAATGTTCCCCCTCCGCTGCAGAGAGATGCCTTTCTGGCACCCTGTGTCACCTCTGCACCGTAGCCCCGAGCCCCACATTGCTGCAAGGCTGCCCCAGCTCTCCCCTGTGGTCCTAAGGCACCCATGCCGACCCAGCTGTTGTAATGGCAACTCCGTGGATCGTGGGTACAAGAGGGGGGCACTTCGCCAGACCACACGTATCTGTTACTGCCCTTTGGAGGTAAGAGCTACCACCCTCTCTCACTGCTATACCACCCAGCCAGCCCAGCTCTGGGACTTCGGCTCTTTGGGGGCTGGATAAACACAGCACTGACTGTCTCAGGTCCGAAGCAAGGGACACTCAGACGGGATATAAGACCCTTGAACACAACCCGTCCCAGCAAGTAGAAACAGCCCCCGCCACAAGGTCCGTGTGCAGCCACCACAGCTGGTGCTGCCGTTCCAATGAACCCCCACTTGGGTATAGGAAGGGGCAGTGGGTTGCTGCCTCCAGGCCTCTTCAACCAGGCTTTTGCCCCCACGGCATCCCCCAGCACGCCCCAGTGATAGCCAGTCTTTTAAGAAGCAAATCAAGTAAACAGAAATACTTCATTGTCCTGGACACCGGGAGGGATCCCATTGCTGGTGCTTCTCCTCCACACCTCCTCCTCGGTTGGTCTGCTGAGTTTTTGATTCCCAGAGAGCCATTCCCTCATCAGCTAGGATCTGGGTTTTCCATTTCCCATGGGAAACTGGAAAAACCCACAGATTTCCCCTTTTACCAGAGAAAAATGCTGATTTTTCATTTTAACAGAGAAATACATGGATGTTGCCCATTTGCAAAGAGCGCTCTGCAGGCAGGCAGAGTTTCTGCTAGCAAGGGGCTGGGTGAGTGGGAGGAGGGCGGTCAGGCACGGGGTGCAATGGGCAGGTACATGCACATGGCCCCAGGCACCCTGGAGAGCAGCTCCCACAGATAAGTCTGGCGGGGGTGGGATTGAGGCCCCCATCGGGAGGGAGGGAGGGAGGCGGCCAGGGCTGGGGCTGGGGCTGCTGCCCAGTCGGGCAGTACATGGGGCTTGGGGCACCAGGCCGCAATGCACGGCTGCTGGGTTCAGGCTGCATGGGCAGCTCGCCTGCAGGGTGGAGGGGGGTGAGGCCATCTTCCCACCACTCCATGCACTCCCGGGGGGGCAGAGAGTGCATGCAAATCCATGACCCCCAGATCTGTGCATGGGCCAGGGGCAGGGGTGGGCTCCCTCCCCTGCTGCCCTCCGCCAGGGCCTCCGTGACCCAGCGGGCAGGACCCACCGCGGGGCAGAGCAGGGCCGGGAGGAGAAGCTCCTTGCTGCTGCAGGCTCCACACTGCCCTGGTGACGTGTCCTCTGCCCACCCCACAGCAGCAAGGGGCACAACCCCACACCGCTGTCCCCATTGCTGTGGGGTGGGCAGGGGACACCTCGCCAGGGCAACAAAGGGCTCGCAGCAGCAGCGACCTTCCCCGCCTGGCCCCGCTCTGCCTTGCTGCACCAGGTCCCACCCGCCAAGTCACAGAGGCCACGAGGGAGGGCAGCAGGGTGGGGAGCCCAAGCCTGCAGCAGGCAGCCTGCACCCACCCCCCCATGGGCTCCTCTCCAGCCCCGTGCCCATGGTGGGGGGGACGGGCTCCCCACTTGGGCCACAGCAGCCCCCCCGTGGATGGCAGCCGGGGCTCAAGTACTGCTGCAGGGGGCTGCGGGGGGGAGTGAAGGGCACCAGCCGGGCTGGGGGGCTGTGCGCGGGGAGCAAAGGGCCTGGATCTCTGTCCTGGTGAGCTCAGGTGGCAAGGGGAGCTCTGATTTTCCATGATAAAAACCTCCAGAACAAATATCAAAGCGTATAGATACTTAGAATGTATTTTACTATAGTGATTTAGGCACTGGTAGGCTTCCAAACTGCTTTAAAATTGCAAATATATCGATAAAACATTGCGTTCAATTGATACCGATTATATAGTGGTGCTTCATTTTAATCACAGATTTGGGGGGGTTATCAGAGAATTTGTGATTTTTTTATCAGGGAAAACCAGGATTTTTACTCATCAGCCTTCCCACAGCTGCAGCCCCTCAGCCAGGATGGCTGCCTCCTCTTAAAAAGACATGCCACCCTGTTACCAATGTGCAGTACTTCTGCCCACAATGCTGGAGGCATCAAGTGAAAGAGGAACAGTGTTAAAAACCCTGGTCCTTCCCCCTTTCAGCATCCGCTGTCTGCTGCTGTGAGATACAAGGGGGGCCTGTGGTCTGATTCAGTATATGGCAGTTCTTATGGAGTAGTCACACAATAAGGATCGCACTGAACGGCCCTGATACCTGGTTAGCCACTGTGGGTCTTCCTCAGGCACGTATGGGCTGGGTTGCTATAGACCTTCCCCTGCGTGGTCTATAGTCCAGCCCCTATGACCTTCGGGCCACAGGGCAACGACTGTTGGCAGAGAAGTGCGGTGTAAAGGTGAAGGAGAGGTGGGTCACGGTGCTCAGACCCACCTCTAACATCTCGCAGAGCTGAGAGGACTTGGATTTAGACCCATCCTAGAGACGAGGCCAGCAGAGAAGTGAGATGTGCACTAGCTCGGAGGGTTTTGGAGCCTGGTGGCTTTGGGATGGGCCGATCTGGGTAGAGATCAGGAGAGGGGAAAAGATGCTTTAAGGCTTTGCTTGTGGCTCTGCTGCTGTCCGGCTATGCCGCCGTGTGCTGGAGCTCATGGCAGCGCTGGAACGGGAGCCCGCTCTGCAACGTCCACAAGCGACAGGGAGCAATTAGCAGTTCAGTAGGTCAAGTGGCTTCTCTTCCTCTGAGAGACCTGGGGGCCCTGGGCTAATGGGGATCCTGCCGTCCGTACACAACAAAGCCAAGGCCCTGCGTGCTGTTAATCATTCAAGATCCCCTGGCGTTGAGGTGATAGCAAAGTTGTTAACCTTGAGCTCCTGGCTGAGGTCCAGCGGATACAATTATGCGCCCTGAGCTCCCACTACAGTTTCAATTGACCCTGAACACTTCCCGTCCTGAATTACCGCAGCACGTGACCGCTTGCTGCAACAACAGCTGCTGGGGCCCAACCCAGATACGGCCCGAGACTCAACTTACCCTTCAATATTCCTGCCCACCACTTAAAGTTATGAAGCGCAGCCAGTATGTGGTTGCACCGCACTTTGAGAGGCACAGACAAAACAACGTACGTGCAAAATACAGTAAAACCTCCTGAGCCCACAGAAACATTAATTCTCCAAAATACATGTGTCCTCGCCCCATTTCTCAGCAAGGATTTTATCGTAAGTCATTGCATACGGTCTCATGGATAAGCCCGTGATACTCTTGCAAAAGATCCAGTCCTGTTCTTAATATAATATCACATCGAGTATCTTAATCAAATTGGTCCATCTCAAAATGCTTTAACATTTAGTGATATGGCAATCCGCGATCTTTCTTTTTACCTACTGGCTGCAGAATTAATCTCTCGAGTCACGACTATGAATTATCAAGTTTCTCGTGGTGTTTTATTACCCCGGCTCTCTGAGTGGATTCAGTGCGACACCAAAGCAATGTTGAGGATCCTTGCATCTTTGTAAAACACCTCGAGACAAACTGTGTAGCCCTTCATCAACCCCTGCCAATGTTAGAAATGCAATACTGGGGTAGCTGGACCCTTTGCTTGGTCTAGCACGGCACTGCTGATGTTCTTATGTCTTAGCTATATTTCTTTTCCATTTTCCGGTTTCTCAAAAAAAGCAAAAAAAAACAGAAAAGAAAAAAAAATAACCCAATTGACTCAACTCTACTCCCTACCTCCTGCAATGGGCCAGACAAAGTTCATTAATGTTTGTGACGTAGGGAGTAGAATTGGGTAAATACTTGTGGGGTGATGGGTTGATTTGGGGGTTTAGGGGAAGGGGGGTTGGTTTATTTGGGTCAAAAACTATACCATCATTTGGATTTGTGCAGATCCAAGCCAACCATGACCAAATCTGTACTGCATGCTTATGGCTCTAATTGGTGCTGCACGGGAGCTCAATGAGTACAAACATTTGCTTCTGGTATTACCTACTGGGTATTGTACTTGCATATAAATTTCACCTGTAAGCAGTGCAAAATAGTGGTATTTTCTTCTAGGGAAGAAGTGAAAAAATTAGGGAAAATTAAACAAAGGGAGGGGGGAAAAAATCTCTCACAAACAAAGCAGGCTGTGCTAGGAAGTTTGGGGCTTTTCTTCTTTTTGAATGAATAATTGTCGATGCCTTAAAAATAAATCCTGCCACCTCTTCCACCAGGGGTTGTGTATCTCGGATGCTCCCTCCCTCGCTCTATTATATGAGTTATTCCATGCCTTCGGTCTCCTGGAAGGAGAAGGCATAAAAAAAAAAGACGAAGAAGAAAGAGAGAGAGAGAGAAAGAGCAGCCATGTCAAAGCAAAGGAAGGAAACTTAAAATAGCCCCTGCTCTGTCGTGACTTTTAACTCATCGGAAGACTATGTGATTTTCCAGCTGCTGCTTTCCAAGACCCTAACACCGACCCAGAGCCACCGAACAGTGGACAGGACCGCCCAAGGCCCTGCTCAGCCTCGTCACCTCCCGTCCCGTGTCTCGTTTACGGTCACGGAAAAAGATGCACGCTTGAAAGAGGCCCCCGAGAAAAACTGTGATGGCAACTGGGGAGTTGAACTGGGGGAGTGCAGCTCGGTCAGAGTCCCTGCCCCTAGGGGCTTCCAGTAAGGAAGCTGCGGCCCAGTATTCCCATGCGGATGACCACGCAGGGGTCACTTCCCAGCTGACTCAATCCCAGGCTGACTCCTCCGGCACGTCCCTGCTCTCAAGCTAGAGCTGTGCTGGCTTTTCGTGCATGTCCCCACGTCCCCCTGCAGCCCCCACTCGGTGCACAGGCCGTACAGAGATGCCCCAGCTAGCGCTGCACCCAGCTGCTGTACAGCTGTGCAAATGGACCGGTGCACCCAAGCTAATGACCTCTGCTGAGAAGCAGGACTTATGGGCAGGGCTGTGCTGGGGCTCCCATTTCCAGAGCTTGCCTGGGTGTCTCTGCAGGACACTGCACAGGTGCATTCATAGGGGCTAAGCAACAAGGGAAGAGCAGGAAAGTGAATCCAGACCCCCAGCCTTGGGGTCCTCCCTCCTGTCTTGTCTTCTTTCCTGCAAAACTCAGGGTCAATAAACCCCAAGCCATGCAGACTTGGGGGGTGGCAGGGTCTGAGCAACTGGACTCCATGCGAACTGTGTCTGCTCCCAGCACCATCAGCACTACACATTTCGCCCCCCATTCTCATTCTTGCAAAAAGCTGAATCGTTTTGGCAGAAACTTCCCCAAAAAGCTTCAGTCCGAAGCAGACACAACTCAGCCCAAATGCTGAGGAGTTGGCAGCATTGCAGACAATTGCTCACACCAGGAAGCATCAGGCTCCCTACATATAGGTGGTGTGGTCAGGCCTTCTTGTAACATGGGAAACCCTTTCCCCCCCACATTGGACCTGACTGGGGTGCAGAATGGGAGTTTTTTTCACACTTACTGAGAGTCATAGAGGACAAATGCTGCATCCACCTGGATCTGGAAGAGGAATTGCACTAAGGAACTAACTTCCACAGGTTCACAGAGGACAGGTCCATTGATAGCTATTAAAGAGAAGAGTCCAGGAGTTATCCTCTGACATCCCTAAACCAATGATGGTCAGTGCTAGGGAGGGTGCGACAGGGGTGGATGGCGCTAGACCTGCCACGTGCATATGCTCTCCCTCTAAAGACATTACTTGTCCCCATCATAATAGGCCTATTTGTTGTTCCATGACAGTGCACGTGGGTCCGCCAGGAAGTACGAGCCTCCTCTGTGGCTAGAGGGAGGCCACCAGGTGCCCAATAGCTGACTTCTTGGGGCAATAAATGACAGCACAGAAATAGGAGGGCAGGCGGCTGGTCAAGAACCAGGCTGCCAAGGGAGGACACCGAGCAGAGCGCTCCACTACTGCAGCGGAGGCCACGCAGTGAAACTCTGCTCGGAGGAGAACAAGGGACAAGGCAAAGGACGACAGCCCCGCAGTCACCTGGGTCCTCTCTGTCCGGCAGCTCCTTCCTGACCCGGTCAATGGCCAGGAGAAGATGGCCAAAAGGTCCTGGGATTTTGTGCGGCTACAGAAGGAGCGTCCATAAATTAAAAAGAGTGCAGAAAAGTTTAACCGGAGCCTCAGAAAGAGGTTCGCGAAGCAGGGTTGCAGCCCGGTGTGGTCCAGGGATGCGGAAGCCAGCATCGCCCTCTCGCTGCTGAAGAGACAGGTGTTGCAGGCGTCTGTGAGCCGTGCCACGTACATGCCTGCGCCGCAGGCTCTGTGCAGGAGCTGTCAACCAGAAGGGACAGGACTAAAATCAATGGCCTCAAGCTGCAGCAAAGGAAATTTAGGCTGGAGAAGATGAGGAACTTGCCAGGTGGGCCAGCACTGGAACAGGCACCTAGGGAGGGTTGTAGATGCTTCATCCTTGGAAGTTTTCAAGAGCAGGTTGGACACACTTGACTGAAATGGTTTACCCCGGGGTGATCCTGCCTTGAGCAGGGCCAGATCCTGTCCCTGTTCTGGGATGTCTACGTGGAATTAGGTATCCAAGTGCAAATCTATTCCCCCTCCTCCAAGTCCTGAAAACCCATGAATGCATCTGCATTTGCAACACACCAGCATCTAACCCTTGTGACTGAGTCACAAAAGGCAGTGAAGAGCCAACCAACTTTGGCGTTATCCTTTTTTCAAAGACTCAAGCCTGATGGACTAGGATTGCACGTAAATGCCTAAATCTGCTCATGCACCTAGCAAGTGGACCACACGCCGGCCCTTTGTCTGCTGTCCGGTGTTGTACTGCACCAGCACTAGGCAGCAAAGATGCCAAGTGCCTCATTTGTTCCTGCACATTTGTTCTGCCAAGTCCCCTGTTTCACAGCATATCGCACCTACACATCCCCCGAGACCACCCTCCTGCCGTGCACGGGTCAAGGGGGCACAGTTGTGGTAGATCAGCAATTACCGGTCAGAGGGAGTTACTGGGAAATGAGTGAGCGGCTTTTTTTACACAGAGCGTTTAGACAGCAGCACAGGAGGCAGGAGACGCAACATTTCCCTTGCCGGAGATGTGCACGTTGTCCTCCGGGAGGAAATCACTATTTATGCAGTAATCCAAGGCTGCGGCAAACAAACAGAGCTGGGCAAACGAACTGCACCCAAGGCAGAAGTCAAGTCAGCTTGACTGATTGTGTAATAGCCCCATGCTGCCAAAAAGGAAAAAGCCATTTCAAATGACATGTTATCAGAGCCCGTGGGAGACAGAAAGGCCTTGTCTATCCCCTGTCAGCGAAGAGCCTTCAGGACAGGGGTTTTTCCAGTTTTAGGAGCAAGTTAGACAAGCATAAATAGTTGCGTGGGCTGGTTAAGCTAGAGATGCTCCTGCCGCCCACGGTACAGACAACTCCCGGGGGCTGATCTCCTGCTCTGCCTTCTGCTTCTTTCCCATCTGCTGCTGTGCCGCCTGCCCTCCCTCTCATCTTTCACGTACCACATCCCGAGGCTGCACAGGATGTGCAGGCTGGGCTAAGACGTGGGGCCTTCCCTCTTTCCACCCCTACACAGGATGGTTTGCACTGATGTAGCCTAGTGGGGCACACGTGGCCCGGGGGCCCTTGGCGATTGCTCGGGGCGGCCACCTCCAAAACTGCCTTTGCAAGTGATGACACACAAACCTGATGTCGCTCTGCACGGACTCAGCTCTTCAAGGCCAGGAACAAGAGGCCACCGTGAAATGCAGAGCTCTGAACTGCGTGCAAAACAGCGTAGACCTGGGTGAACTCACTCACACCGGCTCCCAGGATGTGGATTAGCTCCGTCTAGAGACGGCCCGGGCCAGAACATGCAGTCGTGGGTTACGAACGAAGTGGAAGCCGGTTAGCACGCTTCATCGTTTCATAGTTGGTAGGGCCTGGAAGGGACCTTGCAGATCACCGGGTCCAGCCCCCTGCACTTGGGCAGGAAAGACTGCCGGGATCAGATGACCCCAGCAAGATGGGCGTCAAGACTGTTTTTGCAGCTCGCCCAGGTGAGAGGGTTTTGTGCAACCCGAGCTATAAAACACGGGACTGGATCTGGAAACCCGACAGAATTTGAGGGTCGTCCACCCTGGGGGCCAGGTTCATCCCATCAAAGAGGGAGGGGCGACTGCAAGACTCCCGCTCTCCAATCTGGCCAACCCCCAAATATTTTTTGGCTTAAAAACCTTTAGACTGGAAAAACCATGGTATTTAGATTCGTTTCTGGCACTTGTGCCTTTAAGGCTCGTGCTTTCGAGCTTTTCTCTGCCATCGAGAGGGCCAGAAGCTTCTTGAATGAAGGCTGAGTTTGAGATGACTTCGAAGTTGGCTTGAGGTCCCTGGCAGCCCTAATTGTCTGTGATTCCTTGAAGTACCAGCAAATTCCCCCAGTCTTCACTGTCTGTTTGTCCAGGTTTATATTTATATTATTCACGTTACTATAGCTGTGGGCTCGCACCCCTTTGTGCTTGGCGTGGAAGAAAGAGAGGAGTCTCTGCCTGTGCATGCGTATACACGCAAGGAGCTAGCTTCAGGCATACCTGAGATTCAACTTGGTGGCAGACCCAGAGTTTGAAGCATCCTACCCCTGTTACTCTTTGGCAAGGAAGTGACTTGGGCTTGAAGAAGTCTTGCCAAAGAGGCACGCGTTGCACACACGTCAGCTCGGCAGCACACAAAATGGGCAATTGCTCCCCAGGGTCTCGGTCAGTGTGACTACGGCCCAGGCTGGGGTGTCCCCAAGCACGCTCAGCTGCTCCTGCAGGCACCCTGTGCCTGGGAATACATTAGTGAGGACACTCGAGGTCTGGGATGACCATGGGGCTGGGGACAACCCCAGAGCAGCCCCTGCAGCCTCACTGGTGCACTGAGGTGTAGCACCTGCCAACAAGAGCAGGTAAGTTGGATGCGTGCAGGACCATCCCGGCCCACACGCACGGCTACCACCATGCAGATGTACCAGGGAGCTTCTCTATGAGAAACAGAGCTGGGGACCAGGATGCATGCCCATGCACTAGCACCACCAAAGCTTAGCAAGTGCCTCTCGCCCCCTCACCCCGGAGGGAATGGGATGAAACAAAGTTTTCAGCTAGTTCATCTACCACCCACCTCCCCACCTCTGTGCTCAGACCTTGCAGCTCCCACCAGCCCCTCTGCACCAAAAGCCTCCGGGCATCAGCATTTGTGCCGTGTGAGTTGCTCTGTTTGTACTGGGATCGGCCCCGGTGCCAAGACAAAGGGCTGGATTTTCCATCCAGCAAAAGGGGAAAGCAGGAGAACGCTCCCCAGGCCTGAGCATGGGCCGCGCCTCCCACCGATGCTCACACGGCGTGACGCGGCCCACCAGTGTTGTTGAGACAGCTGCATTGATTGCTCCAGGAAATCCTGTGCTAAGAGGGACAGCTTCTGGGCAGAGGAAGGAAGACAGAGGAAACGAGGCTATTTGTCTTCTCAGCAAAATATCCTGAGGGAGGGGAGTCTGGCCGGGCCCAGCAACATGGGCACCTTGGCCTGGCTCCTGTAGCCAGAGGGAGTAGAGATTTGGATCACAGCATTTTTGCTTTGTTTTTCCACAGTATAAAAATGCCTTTGCTGCAGCTGTCTCTGCATCCCCAGTCTCACCAGCATCCCCCTCTCCTCCCCCCCCCTTGCAATATCTGCTCCCAGATTCAAGCATTTAGCAAGGCTTTTGATACAGTCTCCCACAACATCCTTGCAGGCAAGCTAAGGAAGTGCAGGTTGGAAGAATGGTCTATAAGGTGGATAGAAAACGGGCTGGATCATCGGGTTCAGAGGATGTGGCTACATGCTCATTAATGCATAGAGGTTACTGTGATTTTAATTTAGTACTAGGATAACCAAACACTAATAAATGCACAGCAACCAAAGTTACTGTGCAGTAGCGCCAGTGAACACCTTTTTAGTGACATTACTGCATAGTAGCCTAATAATAATGCGCGGTATCATATTAGTACTGTCCATGCTGTGATGTGCTACTGCGCAGTGTTATTAGGCTAGTGCACAGTTAGCACCTTGTGTGGACATGTCCAGGGGGTAGTAATCAATGGCTCCATGCCTAGTGGCACTCAGTATCAAGTGGAGTGCCCCAGGAGTCAGTCCTGGGGCCAGTTTTATTCAATATGTTCATCAACGACCTGGAAGATGGGATGCAGTGCACCCTCAGCAAGTTCGCAGATGACACCGGGGGGGAACTAGTAGATACACTGGAAGGTTGGGCTAGGATTCAGAGAGACCTGGATAAATTGGAGGATTGAGTCAAAAGGACTCTCACGAGGTTCAACAAGGACAAGTGCAAAGTCCTGCACTTAGGAGGGAGCAATCCCATGCACCGGGACAGTCTGGGGACTGACGGGTTGGGCAGCAGCTCTGCAGAAAAGGACCTGGGGGGGACAGGGGACAAGAAGCTGAATATGAACCAGCAGTGTGCCCGTGTTGCCAAGGAGGCTACCAGCATCCTGGGCTGCATGGGTAGGAGCGTTGCCAGCAGGTCAAGGGAAGCGATTCGCCCCTCATTCGGCACTGGGGAGGCCACATCCGGAGTCCTGTGTCCAGTTTTGGGCCCCCCACTGCAGAAAGGATGTGGACAAGTTGAAGAGAGTCCAATGGAGGACAATAAAAATAGTTGGGGGCGGGGGACAGCACTGGTGAGGAGAGGCCGAGGCAACGGGGCTGATTGAGTCTGGAGAAGAGACGACCGAGGGGGATTGACTAGCAGCCTTCACCTCCCTGCAGGGGGGCTGCAAAGAGGATGGCGCTGAGCTGTTCTAGTGGGGGCAGACGGCAGGACAAGGAGCAATGGGCTCAAGCTGCAGCAAGGGAAGTTGAGGTTGGATATTAGGAAAACCTCTCACTAGGAGAGTAGTAAAACACTGGAGCAGGTTCCCCAGAGAGGTGGTGGAGTCTCCATCCTTGGAGGTCTTGAAGACCCGGCTAGACAAAGCCGTGGCCGGGATGATGTAGCTGGGGCTGGTCCTGCTTGGAGCAGGGTTGGACTAGTGACCTGGGTTTGATGGATGTTTTGTCCTGTCTGGGTAGGTTGTGTGGGAGGTATTTTCCCCCGTCTTGCAGTAGGTACAGCTGGGGCTTACATTTCCATACACTGTTTCACATGCTCCCTAGGGCTTAAACTACCAGCCCTCCCTTCCTGGCACAGCGAGCTGGCTGAGCAAAACAGGGGCTCCTTGAAGCCGTTGCTGGTCCCCTCCCAGCTGCAGCTACAACAGCTTCCAGTGGCCGTCTCGTGCATCAGTGCAGCTATTCTCTCCCTTCAACGAGGTCTCTTTCTCTCCCATCTACCTCCAGACCCCCGGGCCCCTCTCGCAGCCTCCTTTCTGCCAGACGTGCTCCTCTTCTCTCCCCTCACCCCATCTTTGCTTGGCACTTCCTCCCACTGAATCACTGGTCTCTGCTGGGAAAAGAAGAGCCCTTATATCCCTCAGCATCCCATGCCTTCAAGCACAGTTCCTCCTGCTAGCAAATTGGCAGTCCATTAGCATTGGAGCACGGACCCCTGAAGGTCTTGGGCTCTGGGCTGAGCCTGTAGCACAGGTTGTGTGGGACCCAGGCCTGAAGTCAGCATGTCCCGTGAAAGCCTCGCAGCTCCTCACACATCTGCCTCCTGCCCAGGCCAGCCACGTCGTCAACACTCAACAGCAGCATGGAAGAACCAGCGGCTCCAATGTAGTCCATCATCAGCCACTCAAAGCAGGGGAGTTCAGATGAAAGGCTCGTAGGACAGGTTTTCCTGTGTCAGGGCTCGCCCAGGCCAGAAACGCCAGCTGCCCTGCTTCTCTGCACAGGATGTGCAGGATCGGAGCGATGCAGAGCACCAGAGAAGGCATTCAGAGACTGCCTTGTCAGCTGCCCCTTCTCACCGGAGAAAAGTCTCCCCTCCGCAGGGCCGTGCGGGCCCCGATCCCGTGACATCAGGTCAACTGGTCATCCAACTCCCAGGCTTGGACCCAGCCGTGGAGATTTCTCTGAGCCAGTGGGTTCATTACCAGGCCCAGAAACTTATCTTGAGTTGGGGACCTGGTGCTGAGCACGGGCATGTGTCCATTTGTGCGTTCAGAGTCGGGCACAAACATCAGCCAGGGCTCAGGATAGGAGCCAGGGCTCAGACCAGGCCCCGGTCTGGATTTCAGACCTCTCGACCTTTCCTGCCTGCTCTTGGGGACTGGGGAGGACTGGTCCTGTGCAGCATGCTGCATGTTGCTCCTCTCCCCCCGAAATCAGGCAGCGCTGATGGAAAGTATGGAGGAGCCATCTGCTCAAGCCCCGCAGGAAAGCAGCTCTCGCTGGGTGTGGGCGAAGGAGGCTAGGGCATTGTTCACAGTGGTTTTATGTGGTTTTCTAATGCCCGATAGAAACACCCCGCAGAGACCGGCCCTGGAGCCCGACCGGGGGCTGCAGCGCCTACGCCCAGTCGGTGCATCCGGATCGCTGTCACACCACATGAGCCAAAGCGAGAGATAGCCCTGAGGGGCGGCGAAGCCAGGACCTGTCAAAGCACCAGCCTGCACCACTGGAGAGAGAGGCCGGCTCCTCCGCCTCCAGGGCACTCGCAGGGGATGGTCCAGTGCACATGTCCCGGGGTGGTTCACTCACGCCGCTGGTTATTAAAGCATCAGCCTCCCCCTCAGAACCGGGTGCCAAGAGCTCGCCCGCCCACCAGAAGCTGACCCACCCACCCGGAGCCAGCACAAGGCTCTCCAAAGTGACGGAGGCTGCAGCAAACCCCTTCCCTGAGCAGACGCGGGGTGCTGTGAGCGTGGGTGAGAGCGCAGCCCCCAGGCTGTTCAGGTGGGTGCAGCTGACCCTCCTTCGCTGCTCCCAGGCCAGGGCTGGCCAACCGCAAAAGCAGCCCCTCGCAGAGGCTCCAGCTGCACGGGGGCAGGTTGGCAACTCAAGATGTGGTCCCCAGCCAGGATAACAACGCAAGGGATAACGCTGCAAATCAGATGCTAATTGCCTCCTCCCAGGGCCGCCACCCTCCCGGAGGGTACGTGCAGATGCCAGATTCACAGCACAGAGCAGTAAGGTGACGTTGTTGTGCCCTTCCCATCCTGAGCTGCTCAGAGGGAAGGAGAGGTGCCACAGGCAATGCGTGCAGCCCTCGAGGGTCGGTGTAAGCCACAGCAGACCTCCCCGTACCAGAAGCACTGCCTTCACGTGGCACGCCCTGGCCCCCAGCTGTGATGCCTACAGCATGGCTTGCAAGGATGCCCCTGGGAGAGCAGCCTCCAGCTGTGCTCTTCAGCCCCTGCATGGGGGGGACTTTCCCCCACCAGAAATGGGACTTTTAGGGCTATTTTCGTGCCAAAAGTATCAACCTGCTCCAGCATCCACTCCCGACAAAGCGCGCTACAGCAGTCATTAGAAGTCCTCTGTCGGTCAGCACTCCCGCGGCCCTGCCGCCAGGCTGAGGACCTGCCGTCTTGAACGCACTTTCCTTAGTACGTGAGGCTGGGCAATGCCGTTCTGGCCCCTACAACAAGGACACGGTCCCAGCAGAGACACACGGAACGAGATCCACATCGCCTTTCCGCCAGGCCATGCCCAGCACTGAAACAGGCTGGATTCAATCTGTATGGGTCCCTCCTGATACCTTGAAGGGTGCTGCCTCCAGCTCTCACCCAGGGAAAACACCCCACCATTTCTGGGCACGCCCGAGTGTGCACACTTTCCTCATTCACTAGCAATGAACTCACCCGATGGGGCTACGTGAAGAAATAGGGGGAAGCATGGTTGGGGTGACGACCCTGGAGGACCCAGAGGACACGGCAAGAGCAGGCAAGAGGCAACCCCAGTGTTTCTGGAGAGAGCCCTGCCCCAGTCTCATCCCAGCGGCTCTGAGGAGCGGGTGGGATCGCTACTCACTACCCTCTTCCCTTCATCGCCCCCCACTCACAGTCCACGGCTCCAGCTTGGAGAAGTCTTGACTCAACAGGGGTTGTTCCCTTGCTGGGTGGCAGTGACGTGATGTCCCTGCAGCTTCCCCAGCCAAAGCAATGGCTGCCGATCAATGAGGCCTTCACCCAAGGGTGCATCAGTCTTCGTCTCCACTGCTGCACCACCTCGGCTGTGCTGCCAGACACGCGAGTTCACCCAGGCTGTTTAAAATCAACTGTATTGAGTGATGCAGCTCTTGAGAGCAGCTCCAGCTGGCTCTAGGAGATCACAGCTCCTTCAGACAAGACAGATGCTGAGAGAGACACCCGCAGAGAGACGCTCCTTCCTCTCTCCTGCAAAATCAATGATTTAGACAGCCGCGGTTAACTCTTTCATACCACGGGAGCGGGGAGAACCCCTCCCAAACAATTATTTCCCCAATTATTTTCCTGGGCCCCTGCACCCTGCCCCAGGAGAGTGAAGAACTGGTTAGGATGAGTCTTTATCTTGAGCAGTTTGCATCCGATTTTCTCTTTCTCAACTATGCCTGTGGGGGCTTTGTCCAGCCCGCGTTTCCACCATAAGATTATTTTAACAATGTGGTCCCAAAGGTGAATGCAGCCACAAGGCTGGCAGTAATGCCTGCTGGTCGGAGTACACAAATTACATACAAATGAGGCAAGGGTTGCCTTATGGCCAAGCACCAGGCAAAGGAGGTACAGCCACAAAGGAGTTTGGGTTTAGGTGTCCATCTTCCCAGCATGTGGACAGTGCTAGGCTCCAGACCCACCACATTTCATAGACGTCAGGGCTGGAAGGGACCTCGCGAGATCATCAGGTCCAGCCCCACTGCGCAAGGGGCAGGAAGTCAGCTGGGGTCTGATTTAAAGCAAGGGCTCCCGAAGTCCGGCCCACGGGTTCAGGAAGTCTTTGCATACACTACAGCCTGCAAAGGGCGGTTTGCGACAGCGCGGCCCTGCACACACGCAACTCCTGGACAAGGCTGTAGCCACTGACTCTTCGGTCGGGACTGACAGGCAAATCTCAGCAGTGGCCACGCGATTCTCCAGACAAGACCCCCTGCGGATCGCGCCCCGTCAGCCCAGCGTCACACAACCATTCTGGCTGAGTGGAGACTTGAACCCTGGCTCTAGCGCTCTTAATGTTGGGTTGTCCTTCCTGGCTCGGACCTTGAGCAGCCTGTCGTGGGACCTCCAGCAGCATCCTGGACACTGTTCCCCCCGCTGAAATGCCTCCGCTGATGTCTCACCAGCCAAGGGAAGGGAAATATTCTCATCCGCAATGTTCCCCTCTTCTGCCCCTCTCATCCTTGCTGGCTGTGAGCCGGAGGAAAGGGAGCAGGACTGGTTCACTACTTCAGGATAAGCATTTTCTGGCAGCGGGGGGTTTGTCTGTGTGGCTGTAACTAGTAGATGTGCAATACTGCCCGTTGTCCCTGGACTGGAACTGCATTTCTCAATCTCACCACTGGAGAGTAGCAAAGTACTTATTTTGTATTCCTTCTCCCCTTCCCTAGCGAACGACAAGTCCCGTTTTGCCAGTGAAGTGGTTACAACAGGCTAGCTGGTGGTGGAGGGCAGAACAGGATGCAAAGCCCTTCGTCTTCGCACCCTTGTTGGCCAAGTCAAAAGAGACTGCAAGTCGCTGCCAACGGATGTCAGCTGGGCGGCGGGGGCAACGTGGGATTGATGGTCTCCGCACCCCTTAGCGATCCTGGCAGAAAAGTTGGAGTCTGAATGGGCCGTAGAGTGAGCTCGCCATCCTCCTTGCAGGTGAAGCTCCTCTAGTTCATAATACGTGGTAGGGTGGTGTGAAGACATTTGCTTCTGCTGCTCTTGGAGTAAAGATGAGCTGAGTACCTCCGTCCGAGAGCCCCGAATACGTGCTAGAGGGAAATGCATAAATGGCATTCCTGCTCGATAGTCATCTAGTCACTGACAATGCACAGCTAATGCATTCGCTCCCCCCCTCCCACCAGGACAGAAAGCAGCACTACAGCCTTTGGTACGAATTACCGTACTTTCAAAACTGTGGAAATCTGCTGAGCAAGGATTTAACCAGAAATGAGGGGAGGCAAATACTTTTTGGGCCTGCGTGCCCTTTCCAGCCCTGGGTTTTCATGCAGCTCTCAATGCCCCACCTAAACAGCAAAAGATGTGAATTAAAACCAATCACAAAGTTAATTTGGCTCCAGTGTGTGTGTGGACAGAGCCGGCGAGTGGGTGTCCTGACTGAGTCACGTTTCCCAATTGCTGTTCAGTTGTGACCGGGGCTGGGCCTGGGGTTTTCCAGCCGAGGAATGTGCAGAGTGATACAATAATAGGAAACGCAGGAAGGAGCAGGGGACAAGGCTGCTCAGCCTGGCAGCTTTCTGGGGAAGGGGTCGTTTTGTTTGCCCAGCACCGGGCACAACGCGACTACAATCCAGGACTGCAAGTATGAGCTTCGATGGCCACACAGATCACAAATCAATCCTCTCTGGTGTCAGGGCTCCTGGATTCTGTTCTGGCTCACTGGGAGACAGCAGGACAGGCATCTAACATCCCCGTGCCTCAGTTTCCCCAGCTGTAGCAGTACAGCGTCTCACCGGCACGCGTGTACATTGCAGAGGGGGGCTTACAAGGCTCTTTTGGAGGTGCTAGGAAAAACAAGCAGGTCCATATGTTGTGAGAAAAGAACTGTGCTTCTACGCTAAGGATTGTGCTGGGATTTGAATATATGCCATTACAGAGGCCGGCTCAGTGCACTGAGGGTGGGGGCACAAGCTGATCACACGGGTCATCGGCTGTTACTGCTCCTGGCTCACGTACCTCGGCTGCGATCTCCCATTGGGCTGGCCCAGTCACTTGTCTCTTCTGCAGTCTCCCAATGAAGCTTTAACCCTTTGATGTCCGTGCTGACAAGCCAATTCTTCGGCAATCGCACTGGGCAATACGGGTACCGCAACAACAGCAAAGTCTGCCTGGAAGTCACCACCCCATTTTTATGTAGCTGCCAGGCAGTAATGTCTATTAGTCCTGGCCAGGACTAAGCCAAAGACCTGAACAAGGATGATTCGTGGTGGCGGGCGCTGCGGTCAGACTCAAGCAATCGGGGCTTGCATCACAAGCATCTTTTACAATGTCAAGCATGTCACATAGGCCAGATTCCTACATGTAGGCACCTCATCAACTGTCAAAAACTCCTGCGAGTGCAGTAAAAACAAGCAAACTAAGGCTGGTGGAGAGTCTTTTTATTTTAATATAATGTTGTGTCTTGGACCAGCTCAGCCAAATCCATTTTGAATTCTTTCGACTGAGCAGAGAGAAATTGCTCAAGTCTATGGAGCGCCACCATGTCTCCTTCCTGCCACCAGCAAGTCTCCCCTCTCCCACACTGTTCAGCCTGTGGCTTCAGATGCCCCCAAATCCATGGCAGGCATGCTACGTGCAAGCCCCAAGCCTGGAGGCCTTGGAGTTCAGATGCCCCCTAGTCTTGGTTGCCCCTTGGCAAAAGGCCACAGGAGCAAGCCAGAAGACAAACCCAAGAGTCATCCCCCAGCACCCCAAACTGGGCAGCCAAGATCCTCACATCTGGAGGCATCTGGACACTCTTACAGGGGTCAGCCTGCCTGCAGCACAAGGGACAGGCCTTCACCCTCTGCCTGCACCAAGTCATTCAAGGCTGAGAAGAAGGGGATCTCCCCTGCTAGGCAAGCAAAGCCATGTGGGCCAAAAACCACCCCATGGTATCTCCCCTGCAGATGGAGAGTCTATGGGCATGAAGGCCACACGAGATGGAAAAGTTGTATTATCTGCTCCAGCCCCGGGTTCCCACGCTCTGCAGATCAGCTCTCAAGAGGCGGCGTCTCTCCCTTCTGCCACCCCCGCCACATTCAGGAGGCAGGTGGATAGCGGACGTGTCTGCCTCTGACATTTGTAAGGAAACCGTTCTTCTCCATCAGGAAGCATTAGACATTGTTCGGCTGGGTCTGCTCCCCAGGAGCCTGCCTTGCACAGCGACCGGTGCCAGCTGCCCCAGAGGCAGGACGACATACACACATTTTCATTGGATGCAAGACCGTGTCACAGGGCAGACCTCCCAGCAGCTCATATTCACTTGGCCTGCACAGTGCCCTGAGTTGGCATGTGCCACCAAGCCTCCAGGATGGTGTCCCTGCCAGAACAAGGCAAGGCTGGTGAGAAAGCAGGATGGCAGAGCTGAAGCCAGAGAGCAACCAGGACATGGCCTGGGGCACTGGGAAGGCTGGTATCAGGTTGCCAATCCTGTGCTTACACCCATCAGCTTTGCTTCCCATTGCAGTCAAAAACTGTTTTGCAACATCTCTTAGTGCTCTGTGCCCCCGTGGAGGCTGTTATGTCAGTTTTTCAGATGGATGAACCAGCTCCTCATCCGGATGGATCCAGAGGGGATGCAGTGGTGCAGCTGCACCCCCTTTTGGATTATACCACACCACACCACAAGAACCTCGGGGGACCATTTAAAGTCCTTAAAGCATGCGGAAATCCTCCCTCCCTTCCCCTTCCTGCTCAAAGAGACAGCCCCTCTCTGCCCCGTCCCCACCTCTCCTTCACCTGCCTGTCCTGTTGTCCCAGGAAAGTTGTCCTTGGCCCCTATGCAGTGGCTGGGCTCAGCTGGGGACAAGGACAACAGCAGTGGCAGTGTGCCTGCTCCAGGAATCGGGCAGGGTGGGAGGAATGACTCTCCAGCTGCCCCATTGCCATGGTCCCCTCCCCAGCTGAGCCCAGCCCCTGCTCACCCCCACTGGCTCTGGACTCCAAATGGTGGAGAAAGTAGCCATGGCAGGCAAGGGGCGAAGGAAGAGAAGGGGAGGGGGCTGTGTCTAAGCAGGAGGGAGAAGGGATGGGGGATTTTCACCTGCTTTAGGGACTTTAAAAAGTCCTCAGAGTATTCTGCAGTGTGCTCGGTCTGGCCTAGTGTGGGCAGAGGAGGCTGGGAGCTGGGATGCAGCTGCCCCTGCAGTGTGGGTTCCTGATCCCACATCCTCTTTTGGAAAATCCTTGATCCACCTCTGGCCAGATTATAGGGCTCCATGGGCTGGATCCACACCACCGGCCATATGTTTGACACCCCTGTTGGAAAGTGAGGCATGGTGACAGAAGTAAGAGGGCAACGCTGGCATCTCGGCTCTTGGTCCCTGCCCTAAGCTTTCAGCCACATCCCCTCTGTAAAGAGCAGGTCAGGAGCAGCACGCTACCATTTCCTAATTATGTAAACTGTAGGTTGATAAGTCCCCATCCCCACCCCCCGTCCCACTGTGTCTCTGTCCAGCCTTTGTACGACCAAGCAGCCTTTGCTGGTTTAGATTCGGCCCAGCTGGTGGGCTGGGCGCGGGAACGCTGCCACCTAACGCTCCCTCCTCATCTCCGGAGGTTGCTGAACTCTTTGTTCACGTCTCTGCAACATCCTGTTGGAGTTACGGCATCCCTCCCTGTGTCTTTGGATGTCTCTCAGCCGGGCTGTCAGCTGGCAGGGGAAGGTTGAGAATGCCGTTTCCATTGCTGCCGCCAGACACAAGGGGCGGTTTTCCCTTCTCCTACACCTGCATCTGTTTCACAGAAGAGGCCCAGATGGCACTCCCAGAGCGGCTGCTGTTGTATAAGACGTCTCAGCCTCATTGTGCTCTTCTAAGGCACACCCCCCCACCTGTCAGGCAGGGCTCTGTTAGATCCACTCCCGACTGGGACAGACTTCAGAGCGCAGACTGCAGACTGCAAAGTGATACCAACTGGGAGCATGAATGAGCCCACAATGGGTGCATCTACCCGAGATGTTTAATGCAGAGCTGCCTAATCAGCTCTGCAGTAAAGTCTCAGTGTCCACATGTGCAGCCCTATTAGGCCACTGGAAATGAATTCACTCCACCACAGGTTAGTACTTCTAAATACAAGTGCTCTCCCACAGCGGAGTTCTTTAGTGAGTAGCAGCGCAAGTGTCGATGCTGATGGGGCTGGCTGGGGCATGAGGGTGCTTCAGTGCAGGGGCAGTCTGCTGGCTAGCCCTGCACTGGTGCACCCCCCTGCCCCAGCCAGCCCCTCCACAGCATGTTGAGCTGGGTTGGAGCAGCCCTAGGCCAGCAAGCTGACCTCCAGGGTCCCCTGCCAGCTGGGGCTGCTCTGACCTGTCTCAATGTGCTGCAGTCCCAAGAGCACATTTAAACACAGCACCCAGAAGCAAAAAACTCCAGCATGAAATGCACCAGAGTTTATTGTTCTGTGCTAGTAACTTGTGTAGATGCACCCACTGAGGTCCAGCTACATAGTTGGCCTGCTTCTGGTAAATAAGGCAGCTCGTTTAAAGTGAACTTGGGGCTCTCTACACTGCAGATAGACGCTTGAGCTTGGTGCCTCGGTTTCCTGTGTGTAAAATGGGAATAAGCCCCATGCACTGTCACAGCCCTCATTAGCACTTGCAATGCATTTTTTAGATCAAATGTGATCTAACTGTCCAAGTTTCAGCTCCCTGGGCCTGCCTGGGACCCAGCTGAAGTCACTGGCATAGCCCCGATGGAAGCCCGAGGCTTCGGGCTTGAGGGTCCATCTGCTTCTTACTGACTGCTTGGGGGTGATGTCCACTTTTCAGCCTTAAGGCCATGTAACAGGACTTGCTCCTCCAACCCATGCACTTGAGGCCATAGCAATGATACTCTTGAGTTCTCTGGCCAGCGCCAGGGCTGCATAGCACACCAGGCAATAGTTGATACAGTACCTGGAGCATCCTACTCCCAAAGGGGCCATCACAGTAGGGCCTTGTTACATGTTGCACTTTAAACTTCTCGAATGTTGCTTGGCATTAGTGTTAGTTCAAGTTCTGAATAGTTACACCTTCAGGCTAAAAACCTTCTCTGACTGTCCCTGACCTGCTCAGCTGTGAGTTGCCACTAGAGGGGTGGCGAGCAGGGACCTGACTAGGAACTACAGCTGTGAGTTGGCCACACAAAACAGGAGGGTGGGGGGAGATAACGCTGCATCCTGGGATGCTGAAGGACCAAAACTTGGGCAACTTATCTCTGGGGAGTGGCCACACATTCGTAGGACACGAGCTGGGTAAGACAGATGAGAGATAAACCTGCCCTGGAGTGGCATATCTTTAAGACACCAAAAGGGTGCTTAAAACTAGTTTATATGTTGTAATGTGTGGACAGTCCAGGAGTTAAGAGCTCCCTGAGCTGCCTAAAATCCATGTGTAACAAAGCTATTAACAACAAAAGGGTTGAAACAGAGTTGAGAATTTTTTATTGTGGCCAGCCAAGCGCAGTGATGCCCGGGCATGAGATTGCTATTACCAAGGGAGGGGTGAGAGGGTTAAATTAATGTTTTCAAAGCAGTTAAGAGATGATGGAAAGGGCCCACAATAATATTATTGCCGCAAAAAAGAGTCTTGGCTCTGGCGTGATCAGACTAAACATTTCTGCTAATGAGGAAATAATAAAATGAGCCGCACGCTGGAACCAAATGGGCTGATTGCATTTAAATGGGGGAAGCATTTCAGAATGAAACATCTCAGATTGATTTTAAATGAATCATAATTAACAGCATGATCAGACTTGTCATAAAGTGGCCGTTACTAATGCACATGCATGGCTTCAGGACCCCTTCCTATCGCCTGGAAGATCCACATGGACTCATTAGAGGGCTAACCTCCTCAAGCAGCCCGGGGTTTCATTCATTCTGGGTAGAAGCACTGGGAGCAAACAGCACTTAGCCTTCTGCAAAATCCAACCCCAAGCCAAGTTACAATAATGGCCTGCCAAAAGCCTTACAAAAAATCCATTTGTTTTATTGCACCCTAGGCCTAGTGCTCATCAGTCAGGGAATTTTATTTTTAGCTCCCTTCCTTTTACTAAAAGCCCAAAAGTAGAGTCATCTCAGGTCCCACCTTTGGAGTAGTAGCATCTTGAGCTCCAGAAGGACATCGGGTCATAGGACAGTCGGGCTGGAAGGGACCTCACGAGGTCATCGAGTCCAGTCCCTTGCTTCAGACAGGATCGACCCCCACTAAACCATCCCAGCCAAGCATCTGTCCAACCTGCTCCAGTGCTTGACCACCCTCAGGGTCACAAAGATCTTCTGTGCAGACCGACTCTAACAGGCCAGAAAAAAATGAGCCTGGACTTGAGCACCCCGGCCTTGAGGGGATTCCAGTCCTGACATGGGCTGGAGCCATCTGCAGACAGGTGAAGATCCCAAATTGACCCTAGACAGGACCAGCCAAGGGAAGCATGCTCTGCTGGAGAACTAATGGCTGCTTGAAATGGCCCTGATTATTATTATTAATCATCATCATCGGACTGCTCTGACCATTCCCAAGGGCAAGTTCGGCCTGTTCTCCAGCCTAAAGGGCCTCTGCTGCAGCTTGAGTCCACTGCTCCTCTTCTTGTCCTTTATGAACACAAAAAATTGTCTTTCTCCATCTTCTCTGTAACTGCCCTCCAGGTTCCTGAAGACTGACATCAAATCCCCCCTGATTCTTCTCTCCTCCAGACATAACTGCTTCCAGTTTACTAGAACTGGGTGGTATAATACTTTAATAGTTCAACTAGACAATATTTTACCAGTTGGACAGGTCACTCGTTGCAGAATAATACTTAACATAGGCTCACTGTGGCACAAAGATGGGGGAAACCTACCAGCTATTGATCAGCTAGAAGAGACAGTGGTGCTGCTTCCATTGCCCATCTGCTCTCAGACACAATCCAATTTAAAGTGAGGCACGATGCAGGGAAAAGTACTATGGAAAGGCAGCCCTGGCTGCAGAGAGTTAATAGTTACCAAGATGCTGCTTTGGTGATAGACTCAGCAACAGTCACTCTTAAGGTGGCAGCAGGGGTGACAGCTTCCTCCTTGGCTGGCCTACCAGGGACTGAACCAGCAACCTCTACAGATAAAAGCAGCTGCAGTTACAGCATAAGCTGAAGGATCCAAAAGTGCCTTTCTGCTGCTATTTTAGCTCACCCCTAGAAATTGTTTTCAATGAGCCTGACCCATGTGAGCCCCCCCGGCCTTGCTGCAGCTGCATGCCAAACACAGAAGTCCCTGAATCAGGTAAGGATCCCAAATGCCCCCACTGGGTTTCAGCATCCCCTCCTTTCCCCTCCATGCTCAATGGCACCTCCCCGTCCCTTCCCTCCTCCCCTCTCCACTTACACCTCTGGGCACAAGAAGGGGAGACCCACCGGCTGCCGCTACTATCACAGCTGCTCCTGCCCCACTTCGAGCTTGGCAGAGGACAGGGGCAATGGTGAGCAGGTTCCCCCTCCCTGCTGCTGTCTCCATCTGAGCCGGTTGTACCACTGTACTCCCTCTGGATCTGCCCCTGGGCTCAACCAGGAGACCTTCTGGAGACAGGCTGAACTGAAGCCAGGGGACAAGTTAAGAGGGTTTCAATGTGCAAGGTCAGCGAGCGTGGGCCCAAGCAGTACCATGGCCATGCCAAAGCGTCCCTGGCTGAGGCTGCAAGACCCATATCCACCACGGGCTGGGCACAGAGGGACACCTCGAGCACGCCCTCCCCAGGACCTGTTCTGATGCTGTTATGAACAAAGAGGTGGGGATTTTCAAAAGGACTGAAGCATCGGCCTCAGCCCCTTCCCCTCACATCAGCAAGAGCTTCCTCGCTCTGTAATATTTGTGCCAGAGCGGGCCACGAGGCTCCCCACAGGTCTGGTGCTAGAGGCCATCCAAACAGGCAACAGATGACAACACCTGCTGCAAAGCTGATAGATAGGACATAACGGGAGGAGAGAGAAGAGAGGGGCTGTCTGTGGGGGGGAAAATGAGGTTAAAAAAGTCCCGGGCTGAACATGCTTCTTACCCAGCCACTCAAGAGCCACTTGCCCTGCTGTGGTCGGGGGCTACTCCGGACTCCCCCAAGAGCCAAGCTGGACCAGTGCTGAGCACTTCTGACATCCCCTCCATGAAGCTGAGACCTGGGGCTGTGCTCTAGGCCCCTCTCAAGAGGGACAATGCTTCAAGACCAGGGAAGCTGCTGGCTGCTTTGCCCCTGACTCAGGACGGGGTGAAATCCAGGCACCAGTATGCACATGCCTGGGCTGTAACAAAGCCATTATAAAGAATACAGGTGCCCATTTCTGCATGTGATTTTAATTCCTCACTCTCAGCCAGCCTGGCTTATGGCATCATTAGCCCAGGTGGATGAAATGTATTGCGCAGCTGAGCCAGATTATTTACTGGCCGCTGCTCTCAAGCCAGCCCTCCGCCAAGCCAGGCAGATGCTGCACGAGGAACATCATGCAGCCTCGTTCAGGCTTGGGCAAGAGCAGTGCCAGTGTCCGGCCAAAAGCCTCTGCTCCTGCTGCATCCAGGGAGCCTCCTGGAGATTTTTAAGGCCCGGCTAGACAGAGCCTTGCCCAGGATGATGTAGTTGGGGCTGGTCCTGGTTGGAGCAGGGGGCTGGACTAGACATGACCTCCTGCGGTCCCTTCCTGCACCCATTTTCTATGGTTCTGCAATCTGCCCCGCCAGCGTGCGGCTGGCCCTGGGAAACAGCGTGGTGTCTGGATCACTGGAAAGCAGCAGATAGTCTGTTTGTTTCCCTGTGGGCTGGCTCAGCTTTTCAGCCCTGATCTCCCAAATCTGCTCAGCCACGACTCAGCCCACTAAGCGCCTCTTTGGGGGCTTTACTGGATTTAGAGTTGCTCCGTGGCCATCGGATTTTAGCACCTCGAATAATGAGGCTGCAATGGAGCCGTCTGCGGCTTGGTGTCAGGCCGACTGTGCCAGCGAGGGACAGCAGGTGGCAGTGAGGTCACGCAACGATGCCAAAATTAAGAGCAAGGAGCGATGTTACAGCTAAAGAGCCACCCCTTCATCGCCCCCACCCCCCCGGTCCCAGCACAGACCTGGACCCCACTGCACTCGGCGCTGTCCGGATGCAGGAAACAAGAGCCAGGTCTTGCCCCAAAGAGGGTGCAGCTGAACTGCAAGGGCAGGCGGGTCCAGGCAATGGGGGCGGATGGTGAAACAAGACGGCAGTGCTGGACAAAGCCAGGGACACTGCTCCCAGCACCCTGGCAGCCAAACACAAATACGGTCCCAACCCTAATTAAAGCCTCTGACCTCGGTGTTTTCTAACCAGGCTTGACGTAAGGCTACATAACGGCCACGTTCACCCCAGGCCTCCCCATGACTGCTGTGCCAGAGCTAGAAATAGATCCCATGAGTCTGTGCTCCTGGTCCCCTGCTCTAACCACTAGACTCTCCTCCCAGTCTGGTCTGTCCAGGGCCACAGCATCTGTGTAGGACACTGGGCTGCTCAGTCCCCACTCCCGTGTTTATAGGAGCAGGCTGAGAAAGATTTAAGAAGCTCTCCCTGCACAAAGGAGGTGGTCGTGAGCTGGCAGCAGAAGGCAAAAGTGGCACGTGCCCTAGATCGGTGTTGCTTCCCCTGGGTTTCTGCAACGGTCATGCTAGAGCCCCAGATTTCCCTGTGCAGAGGTGGGCACTTTCTCGTCCTCTCTCTTCCTCCCTCTCTCTTGACTGGTGCATGGTCCCAAAGAGTTGACCAATGTCCAAACTTAAACCAGCAAATCTCCTTCGTCCCCTGTCTCTCTCTTGGCAAATTCCCACCAGACCATGGGACCAGCAGCCCAGCGTGAATAAAGCCAAATATCTTTGGCCAGCCAATACGCTAAGCAGCTGAAGTTTCCTGGGTGCCCATCTAGTGGCATGGGGAAGCCCAGGTCTGAAGGCAATGACATTAACTCTGTCAGCTCAGACAAGGTTTTGGGAAGATGGCAGAGACCCTGCTACACCTATTGCCACAGCGAGGAAGAGGTCAGTCTGAACCGTGCCGACGGCTGTGCACCAAGGAAGGGCTGTCCTTGTTTTCTGGGCCCAGGCCAGCTGCTCTCACATCACAGCAATGGCAGCTTTTCTGGACAGGATACGTGTAGGCTGGAAATGAGACGGTTTCTAACCAGCAAAGGAGTGAGGTTCAGGAGCAGCCGGGAGTAGCGAGGACAAGCATCCCTGCTTCTAAGCTGGAATATGATGCGTTGGCCAACGGGGCTATACGATGCGGTGGCTTGCGATAGTAGGGTCCTGGAGTTGATGCTTTCCAGGAGGCCATTTGCACTCCCACGATCCACCCCGAGATGACGTGAGATCTTAGGACATCTCCACTCAGAGCTGGAAACCCACAAGGCGGTTCTTGCAACAGCCCCATCAAACCCAAATCCACCCTGGCCCTGGCCCAGAACCTGTATTACCATCCCTCGGGCTCTGCCCATCTCTGTTTAAAGCAGGCCTTTCTCCCGGGAAGTCTGTCTTCTCTTCTCAGCAACAATGCCTCGCATGTGTCCTGAGCCACAGGTGCTAGTAAAAGCAGCACCAACTGTGGTGTAAGCATGACAAAAATAGTGATCTGTCTTCTGCTGCCCCTGAAAAGAAGGATAAAAACCCCCAGTGAGTGCACTGTGAAGAGACTACCATTAAACCCAGGTGAAATATCATGGCAAAACTACTCTGCTCGCAGGCTTAATTACCTTAAAATCTGTGTGTGAAATGGGTGGAGTCCCCTGACCTCACCAGCACATTCACCATTGTACGCTAGGGATCACTCAACCCTACAGGAGCAACGTAAGTGCTTGCAAAGCAAAGGGGAGGATGAAGAGTCCAGTATTATTTGCTCCATGGGCCACGAGGCTGCCGTGATTGACACCCGGACTCGGTCATGGGCAAGCAGGAAGAAACCACCACGTGCAGGTGTGTCGTAGCAGGGGCTGGGATGACACAGTCCACGTGGCTACTTTATGCCTTGTAACTGCACAAGTTCCTGCCAGGACCATTGCAGATTCGATTTCCAAAACACCAAAGCTTCCTCCGTGCTTCCGATGACATGCACGCATACATACGCTCCCCTACGTGACAGCTGGTGCTTCATAGTTTCTAGGGTCAGAAGGGACCTGAGCAGATCATGGAGTCAGACCCCCTGCCCTGAAAGGAAAGAGCACTGGGGTCAAACGACCCCGGCGAGGTGTTCATCCAGCCTCCTCTTAAAGCCCCCCGGGGTAGGAGCCAGCACCACTTCTCTTGGAAGTCGGTTCCAGATCCTAGCCGCCCTGACCGTGAAGTCGCGCCTCCTGATA
>NW_017728948.1:4459460-4488405 GCF_001723895.1 Crocodylus porosus | reverse complement strand
TCCGGACCCGCTGATCCGAATACATCCCGTCCCTCCAGACGTTCCCCGACTAGACCCTCCCTGACCCTGGGCCTGGGCGCGCCTCCCCTGGGGCCTGGGGGGGGGTGACTGTTCCGGTCCCTGCTCAGGAAAATGGAGGCAAAGAAGTCGTTAAATAGGTTAGCTTTGTCATCTGGTGTGACGACCAGATTTCCTAGCATGTCTTGCAGGGGCCCCATGTTACCCGGTACCTTCTTTTTGCGCCCTATGTATTTAAAAAAGGACTTCTGGTTGTCCTTGATCCGGGTCGCTGGTCCCAGTCCCATCTCTGCCCTGCCCTCCCTGACCCCCCCCTGCATCCACAGTGTAGTCTTCCCTGGGGACGGCCCCTCCCCGCCGTCGGTGTGCGCCTCCCTTTTAGCTAGGAGACGTTCCCGGATGCTTTTGGTGAGCCGTGGGGGCTGTATGCCGAGGATGTACTGAACAGGGGACGAGGAACCAGATTAGGACTGAAGTGCAGTTTCAGACAGACCATGAACAGCTTCACGGCCATAAAAAGGAGCTGAAGCAGACTTCCTCCCTCCCGTCACCTGTCCCGTCTGCTTGAACACCCTCCAGGTTGACCCTGCCCAGCAGTGCTTGTCAGTCTGCACAATCCTTGGAGCTTGTCACGAAGGAGGCTTGTATCACTAACCCCAACAACAAATGAGCAAACCGAGGCACGGAAGGGAAGGGACTTGCCCAGGTCACCCAGCAGGTCCATGACTGGGAGCTGGACCATCTCATACACCCCAAACAACAAGCACAACCCAGTGAAGTGCCACTTCCTCCGGGTCCCCGTTGGCAGCTCTTGCAAGAGCTCACGCTGCTTGAACCGGAGATTACAGGGCGTTTTCGACGGGCCGAGAGCAGACTCACATTGGAGCAGGAGCCGGGCGTGGAGTCCACACCCTTCCCTGCTCTCGTCAGAAGGGCGGCTGGACCGCTCCCGACAAGTGGCCAGGCCTTTTGTTTTATGCATCACTTGAAAAAACCAAAACCTTGGCATCCTTTGCCCTCCTCCTCACAAGCGTGCTTGGGCCTGGCATCGGTCCTGACAACAGAAGACAGACACCTCCTGAATCATCCTTATCAACACCAAGGTGCTCCCTGGAGCTTTTCCAACCTGCTCCGGAGCCAGCCCAGCCCTGCTTGGCTTGGGAGAGTGCCAGGAGAGCAGGGCAGAGCGCCGTGGCTTCCGTGCACGTAGGTGAAAACTCGATGTCCTTGGTGGCTCCAGACTTCCCCGTGGCAAGTTGCTTCCTGGGATGAAATCATGCTCGACCTTGGCATCAAGACGGTTGTGGGCAGGGAAACGCAGACATGAAACAGTGTTGGCTTTCACCCTGCAGGTAGGGTCCTCATCAGGAAAGACAAGATTCAGCCCCTTCTCCTGCCATTGTGCTGTACAAACCCCCTCAACAGGCTTCTCAAGACAAAGGGGCTGTGACGCTCATTCCATAGATGGGGAAACTGAGGCACGGAGTTAGGACATGACTTACTGCGCACCCTGGATGGAGGTCCAAACACAGCGTAAATGCAGGTGCTTCTGCACCCCGGGTTTGTGTGCTCAGGCTACTGATTCATGGCGGCAGCTTAGAGCAAAGCTCACCTTTGGCAGCAGCCCATGGAGCCCAGTATGTGTTGTATGCCCAGGCCCTTAGACATGTCTCGATGTGCCTCAGTTCCTCATCTTTAAAATGGGGATAATACTTCTCCCTAAGAGCTGGCAGGTGCTGGGATGGAGCTATCCCTTCCCCTAGCGACATGGGCAGCGGTGCACGTTAGCCCAGCAGGCTGCTCTCAGTGCGCGGTGCTGGCTGCAAGTCGAGGAGCACTATCACGGGAAAGGTAAAATAGGAGTGAGGTTTTGCCCAAATGGAGCCAGAGTGTTTCAGGCTCTTTCCTGGCTGGCAGCCCACTGATAAGGGAGCTGGGCCATTCATTGTCAAAAGCCTCCAGAGCTGCTACAAAACATCTGATGGAGCCGGGAGGATTAGCCAGAAACCCTTGAGTTCTTGCAGGCCTTGAGGTTGCAAACCTGGTCTTCAGCGTGCGATTATAACATGAATCTCTCCGAACAGCCCGTCGAACTGGGAAACTTTTGGTAGCATTTCGTCATTCCTGAGAGCTTGGCTTTGCACCCTTCCTGATCTTGCAGCATCATTTATTTAAACGCCCATTGAGGCAGGAGCTTACACAAGCAACGGCCAACTGTGTGGGGTGCTGAAGTGCCACCCTGCCCTGCCTTCTGCCCGACTCCAGGCTAACTAGCTCGTTGGACCTCCGCTGGAGCTGGTAAAACCACCCTGAGAAGCAGTGCACATCCTCACAGGCCTACTTCTATGTGACTCTTCACTGTGGGGTCTTTCTCCTTTCTGTCCCTCCAGGGTCTTCATTTGCTTTCCCAGTCTCCAGCTGCTCACAGCCTGTGTTTGGACGGAGTTAAATATATCGCCAACCATAGGGAACGACCTGATTCTAGCTTTGCATGAAATGGCTAGGTACCGCATTTAGGTCACCTTAAAAGACCTCTCACTTCTTGTACTTCAGCTCTGCAGAGCTGTAAAAGCAGTACATACCGTACAGTGCTCCCTTAGTGTGTTGTAGGGTTATTGGTTGTAGCTGTGTTGGTCTAAGCACATAGGCAAGCAAGTTTCTTTGGGTAGATGTGATCTCTTTTATTAGATCAGCTAAATAGTTGGGGGGAAATGGTGTTTGCAAGCTTTCAGGCGCAAACGCCCTTCTTCGGGCACAGGGAGACTCCCTATGCCTGAAGAAGGGCATTCATGCCCGAAAGCTTGCAAAGATAATTTTTTTCCAACTATTTAGTGGGTCTAATAAAATATATCACCTCTACCAAAAGAGCCTTGCCTCCCTTAGTATGTGACTGTTTAACGCCAGCTAAATTCTGGGCACCCATCCTCCCACCCGAGGCTGGACATAATCTGGTTAACATTGATGTTGCTACTGAATCATTAAATCTGAGCAGCAGGCTGGTGCTAACAGCCTTAATCCTGCTTTCGGAGGTAACCTTCTCTCATTACTCCAACGTACTTTCTCATTATATCCCAGTTGCTCTGTCGTTTAGGATGATTTCCTGCTGCTTTCCTTAATGGTCTGTTTGGATTCTTTCTTCCCTTCTGTGTGTTTGGCTTTGTGTCAGCAAACACAAGCTGAGAGGTTATTGCCTGAAGACACGCTGGATCTGTTTAAATGGGGGGAGGGGCAATTGGATGAGACTCCAGATCTGGCATTCACAACCAGCCTCTGTGTCTCGCCATGTCCCCGGCGCCACCAGCGTCAGACAGAGCCTGCCCGCCCATGCACACCAAACCCAGGAGACTGTGCGACCACCTTCCAGGCACAGCCTGTCCCTTTTCTCCATCCCGCCGTCCCTGCCTTACTCCACAAGAGCAACATACGGGCCCTCAAAGCAGCCTCACCAAGTAATTTCTGGGTTTTAATGTGTGTGAAGCAAGTGTGATTCGATAGGGTGGGGTGTGCTTATGAGTGGCACCTCTAGCAGTGGTTGGTAAAAGGTGTAGGGGTGGAGGATCATAGGGAAGTTAGGCTGGCAGGTTGGGGCAGGATCAACCCAACTAAACCACCCCAGCCAAGTGCCCATTCAACCTCCTTTTGACACTTCCCAGGGATGGAGATTGCACGGCCTCTTGAGGCAACTTGACCACCCTTGCAGTCGCAAAGTTATTCTGGATTTACATCCGCTAACCGGCTGCAAAAAATAAACCTGGATCTGAGCACTCTTGCCCTTGGGAGAATACCGATCCTGGCGGGGACTGGAGCTGACATGCAAACAGCCCAAGATCCCAAATTAAAACTAGAAAGGGAGGTGTCCTCCCACCTTAGCAGCGTCAGAAATTTCATTACTCCTGTCGGGGAACTAATGAGTGCTTGAAACGATCCTGATTATTAGTATTAATCATCATCATAGGACTGCTCTGACCATGCCCTAGGGCCAATGCGGTTTGGTAGAGCAATCATGGGACTGAAAGTGAGTCATAGACGTTGGGCTGGAAGTGACCTCCAGAGTCATCTAGACCAACCCCTGCCTGAGACAGGATCAGACTTTTCCAAACCAGATAAATCCACTGTTGACCCTTGTAGCAAAACTACATGGTCAACTCTGACCCAACCACAAGACATAACTCCCCCCTGCTGCCGAGAAAGCCAGGGCCTATCCAGGCTTATCTGTCTCCCGTCCCTCTCCCCTTATAGCTTCCAGGATTTGGAGAATGCCATATTCTTGTCCTTGCCACCTCTCTTTCTACATTCATCCCTGTGTCCCTTCACTGCGATGTCTGAGTACTTTCAGGGGAGGTCTGCTGGGTGCCTTTTGGTTATTTAACTTGCTTGAGACCCTTTACAATGCAAAAAAAGGCCGCAATGAAAGTTAAGGCATGCAACAACCTCCTTAACAAGCTGACTGGGTCATCATGGAGTGCAAAAGCCCCAGCCCGAAGGATGTCAGCTTTTGCCATCTCATACTTTGCAGCAGAGTACTGCACATCAGTCTGGAACTGGTCATTGCGCACCCAAACCCGCTGATGTGCAGCTACGTTTGACGATGTGCATCATTTGGGATCTCTTCGACCGACTCTCTACAATGGCTCCCAGTCCTGAGCAACACTGGCCCCTCTCATATCCAGCAGGAAGCTGCAATGAGCAAGCTACTGAAGAAGATCAACGCCAATCCGAGTTGGCTGCTGCACGTCTACCATCACGATGCCCACTGGGGTCCAAACTGCCACACCAGGACTGCACGGCAGGGACCCTCTGGTGTGAGGAACGGAGGTCAACATTATCACCAAGCAAGTTTCTTATCATATATCCTACAGTCTTTCTACCTGTCAGTGGGCCTTGAATATCCAGACAGGGCAAGGTCTGTGCGGCCATCTCCACCACTGGGGTCTTCACGACAATCCAGACTGTAGCTGTGGCAAAACCCACATCATGGCACATATTGTCCATGACTGCCTGCTGACCAAGCTGAGTGGCAGGAACTGCACATGGCCACTGAAGACACTATGGCATGGCTTGGCAATTACACACCCGCTGAGGGACTGAAGAGAGATGATCATCCCTATTTGGCTTTGAAACTTCAGTGGGACCTGCAGAGACTTCACCCTTCTGACAATCAGGGTGCCTAGCTCCCATTTCAGAGCTGAACTTTAGGCATCTCAGTTTGATTGCAATTATTACTCAAGCACCCGACTGTTTGCATCACACTTTGCAGAAAGAAAAACCTCCAGAAGTTTATATTTGACGCAGGATATATATAAAGGGAGCTGGAACAGGGGATGAACAAGGATGAAACTAGCTTGAAATAAACTATTAACAGGAATAACTAACTGGCTTATTTCCATGGTCCCAGCAAGTGCATTGACTTCGCAACCTGCTCTTAAATCACAATCTCTTTGGGCCACAGATCATCTGTCCTTGTGTTTATATAGCACCTCACACACTGGGACTCGGGCTTCTACCTGCTACTGCAATACGGCTAATTAATAATAATAGCAACTGGCAGAAAGCAGATCAGATCGGGATAATTCCTGGTATGTTAAGAAACTAAGGAATGATGAAAAACACAAGAGAGGAATCCTTTGCAAATATATCTCTGAACTTATTTGTGTCCTTTCAAATTTCCATGTTCTGGGCCACAATTAGCAAGCTCTTTCCAGCTGCAGTGGAAGGTCAGGTATTCTCACAGCCCCGTGCCGTGTCTGGATGTGTTTATACTCGTGTTGCTGGCCTGTCCCAGGCCGATGCTATCAACACTCATTATTCAGCTGGACTGGTAGTACATGAGCTCCAGGCTGTATTAAGGGTGGGAGTTTCTTGTTGGAACTGAAGTGTCTAAGAAATGCCTTCTTTTTAATCAGTGGAGAAGAAGAGGAGGCTTTTAATGGCAATTCAGCCATACCTTTCAGACAAGCCTGGCCAAGATGGGAGTTAGCTGATACAGCGGGGGTACCAGTGATCGGCTGAGAGGATGAAGGGATCTTCCCGGACCTATGCGCATGAGACTGCTCAAAGCTCATCACCAGAGCCTGCTCTCCGGTGCACCAGAGAGGGAGGGCTGGACAGCAGGTGCTGGGCACGGGCCTAGAGCCACCACGGCTATGCTCCCCGGGGCAGGGTTCATACAGCGCCAAGAACAACAAGGTCTTGGCCCGTGACTGGGCCTGTTGGGCTTGCCCGCATTGCAGCAGGTGTGCCCCTGGGCACTGATGACTACAAGCAAGTCCCAACCCCCCGTGTCTGCCGATGCCCTCCAAACCCACAATGAAGCCCCTCTCAGTTCATCCCCAGAGCCCATCCTCAGGCACCCCAGAGAGACAGGGCTCGGGAGCAGGTGCCTCACTGGCAAACATCCAGGACTTGGGCATGGCCAGGTACATCTGCGCCGAGACTCACCACTGCCATGGTCCCCTGGTGCCACTGCATGCCACAACACAAGCAGCACTAATTGGGGTGGGATGCTGCTTTCATGACCCTTTAATTGGTCATGAACACCGTTCCCAGGGGACAGGTGTCCTCTGCCACCACCACCAGTTTCCTGGTTGCAACCCAGCTGACCTATTACCCTCCAGGCTGAGCTGAGCAGCTGCTGCGGCGCTGTCCTGCTGAGGCAGCGGTCATTTCACCCTTGGCAAATTCCTGCCTGGGAAATCTGACGTCCCGGGCGCCTGACTGCCCCGCTGAAACCCAAGCTGGGTGCTCTGGAGGCTGGGGCCAAGTTCAGGAGGTCAAAATCAGGAGCTGAGAGGAACTGAAAAAAAAAAAGTCAGCTCCAGTCCAAGCATAAAAAGCCAACAGCAACAGGAGAGGGCTTGCAGCTGCACTTATATTAGTGCTATGAGCTAATCAGGGTGCAAAATCTGGCCAGTGGTTGGGTGGGAGACCTCCAAGCAAAGTACGCTGGTGGGTGGAGCTGATAATGCACCTCATACTGATTTCTCCTCCCTGTTTTGTAAGAGCTCCCAGAATAGAAAGCAGAGACGTTGAGGGCTTCCTTGCTCAGATACTCCCGCAGCTCTAGCAGCCTCCACAGGATGCATCTGTGTAGCTCAGAAGACACTAAGGCCTTACATTTCCAAAGCAAAGTGTGCACATTGATTGATAAGCCCCCCTTGGGAGGATGCTTTTCTGTATCATCCCTTTGTTACAGGTGGGGGGGGAAGAGAGAAGAGGCAGTGAACTGGCCGAGGCTGCAGAGCACGGGCTCTCCTGGGCCCCGGTCTCCTGCTCAGAATCAGACGCTGCGGAAAGTTTTGCCATGTGCAGAACTGGGAGTTACACCAAGACTTGCAATAGAGATGGTTACGTGTCACTCCTGGACTTCCAATGACGCCGGCCCAACATGCTGCGTCTCCCATATTAGACTGCACAGTACGATCTCTGCGCTCCGGGACGGACAGTGAGAGATCCCTGACAGGGTGTCTTGCCCGGCTTTGCAAGAAGCCAATGGCCATCGTTCCTGTCCAACAGGAGGGTGGTGGATGACCTCTCTGCAGCCTCTGATATCTCCTACATGCATGCCTTGGCCCACTGCTGCTGCTGATACGTGCAGCACAAGTGGGAACAGGTCTGCAGCACGAATCTGAAGAGAAGGCAAGTGCTAACAGGATAGAAAGCTTTCTCCCCCAGGTTGCTCATGTCCTTGTATCAGAGGAAAGTGAGAGAACGGAAGGGGCAACCCAAAGGAACTGGATCCGGTCCAATGCAAGGTGCTGTGGCCCCCCAAGTCACTGCTCCCTAGGACTCAAACAGGGAAATAAGCAACTAAGCACCTCACTGACCTGCAGAGCCTTGCCCTTAAATCCCTGTCTCTGTGCAGATGCTTATTCTGCACCCAGGCCCCAGCCCAGCGTCATCTGGGGCATATGCAAGTCAGACAGCAGGTACCAGGGCTCTGAGACTGCTCTGTGCGGTGCAGAGGGTAAGTCCAGCAAGCCGCCTTCAGGCCCCCTTCCTCTTGAGGGAGACCAACCATGCTTGTGGGATTGAAGCCCACCTCAGCCTATCGCTAGTGCAGACAAATCACAGTGGTGACTCTGACCTCACTAGTTGCTGGCTTGTGCCTGTTTTGGATCCTACCAATGCAGCCCAGGATGCTGTTAGCTTTCTTGGCACCAAGGGCACACTGCTGGCTCATATCCAGCTTATTGCCCACTGTAACCCCTACTGGCTTCTCTAGGGGAGGTTCACAACCTGGCAGGACGTCTCTGAGCCCATCCCCACCACGTCTGCTCCCATCCCCAGAAACGTGGTGGTGAAGCCAGTCCTGTGGCTATGAGGGAAGCAGCTGGAGCCCTCTAGGATATGGGGCTAGCGAAGAACATGGTGGAAGGCTCTTGGTCCCATTGCTTATGGACAGGGTATGTGGGATCTCCTGCTGGGGTTACTTCTCCTATGCAGAGGACATCCCACTTCAGCTCAGCACCTCTGGAAATCAGGCCAGTGATTTAGCAGCCTGCATAATTCATTCAAGAGAAGTCTGAGGCAGTACCCAGCTCTCCCGACAAAAATCCAGGAGTTCATCAGGTTTCTCAGCCCTGGAGCATTTTCCCGGCTTGTAAAAAAAACTCTCTACCGCTATCAGAGGAGGACTTCCTCCCCCCCAGGACTGTCACAGATTGGAGTCAGAGTGTAACAAGGGGTTAAAAGAAAAAGGAAAAGAAAAGAGGTCCTTGAAAACACTGAAAATAAAAAGGCTAAGAATAGAAAATAAGGAAATTCCTGAAGCAAAGGGAAAATGTGATTGACCCAGGACAGCCTGTGCACTGGCTCTAGCCACGAGTGACTCAGGCACACAAAATGCTGTCCTCTGCTTTATCAGTTATTCTAGCTGCAAAGAAATAGGAGCAACTGAAGGGCTGGGAAGGCAGATTCTGCAAAGGGCCCAGGTCCAGCATGCCTGAGCCCAGGTGCCGCTGTCTTGTGGGCAGTGTCTGTGCAGCTGGGCACATCTGGGTTGGGCTGGTTTGTCAGGATGATGTTTTTAGCAGCCCTGATAATTGTCAAGACTGAACGGCCAAGGGCACCCACACACAATGTTGCCTCTTGCTAGCTGGCTTTATTGCACTCTTGCAACGTACCATGATTTTTGGTGTCATTTTGTAACATGCATCTCAACAACGCGCACTGTGTACAAGCGTCCCAAAAAGTAAACTCTGCTGTTTACTCAGCAGCAGCTTCTGTGCCGGGACCAGTGGTGCTGGCTACCACACGCTGCCTTGCCAGGGTAACTCAGCCTTCTGCTAGAAGGGACGGCCTGTAGCCTGTAAAGGCTGCAAGGGACCTTGTCCTCTGCAAACGACTTTTAAGGACACACGTGATCGATGCAGCAATTTGATAATCCAAGTGCTTGACCCTCAACTGAGACTAACAAACTCATTGTACATAGGGCAACTTCCCTGCAGTCTCCCCAGCAGGAAGGCTTCAGGTTGGATGAGCATGGGGAAATGAATTCCCTTCCCTGCTTCCATCCCTGGAGGTTGAGGCCAAAAGCCATCATTAGATCATGTAGCCTGGCTTCCCGCATGTCACAGGCTGTTACATTTCACCAGCCTGCCCCCGCATCGAGCCTAAGAGCTAGAGGCTGCTTGGAGCACGTTAGCAGGGCAGCCTTTCCATGCTGCACATTTGGTTGTGCTACTAAACCCAGCCCTCTGCCCCCGATGGGCCCCAGCCAGCCTGCCATGTTCCTTAATCAGACACAGCAGGGTCTGTACAAGGCTGACAGCACTGAGCAGGGGTGGTGAGGAAGGGAAAGGCTCCTCTCACAAGCCGGGAAGCAGGGACATGCACAAAGTAAAAGCCCCCCCATCTCCTGCGTGCAGCACAGAAGTTTTTGTTTGCCTTGATAAAGTGCCTGCAAGAGATGGTGATGACAGGTTTCTGCAGCGAGCAACCTCTGACCTCCTGAGATTTCAAAATGCACTTTAGCATCAGGGTGCGAGGGGCTCCGAGCCATATATCGAACAGTCGCCCTATCAGGGTTTTGTCCTCCCTCGCAATAAATACATAGCAGCACGGAAGAAGGCACCAGGGGACACAGAAGGGTAGTGATGCGACGGGACAGGGGCGCTGAGACCACATCACTTAGTGGATACAACAAAACCCCTTCCAGTTCCCTGCATATTGCTTCACTTGTGAGTATAGGTTGCAAGATGGGGACATCTGGACATAATCAACCCTAAAGAGAGCGGAATGCTTCTAACGAGGAGAGTTTCCAAATGCCTTTATCCCCCCACCCCCTCGCTCTGCTCTCTAGACAGGCATGCACACACTGGCTTCCTCAAGAGCCTTCTGGTTTCTCCGGTTACTTGCTCCGTTTTAACGCTGGTTTTAGTTGGGTGGCATTCAGGTGCAGAAAAGGCCTGGATCTGTAGAGGGCATTGGCCAAGACAGCCTTTAAACAAAACCATTTAGCTGAAGGCCAGCCCAAGCTCCACATGTCCGACTCTGGGAGAGGATCCAGCTGCTTTGATCAAATAAATGAGCCACAGCAAATGCATGACCTGGGACATGAGTGTCCGACCCTTACTGGGAGCAAAGCTGCCACTCCAGTACAAGAGCTATTACTCCAAGTAACTGGAGGGCATCTCCAGCTATTCATAGCACCATGGATTTACGATGACTGAACACATGGACTACAGCTGTTTAACTCTTCCACATCCGTGCAGCTTTTTGGCCACTTCTCCCCCCATTTCTCTCCTCCAAGAATAGATTCATTCATTTCATGTTGGTTCCCACCCGCTTTCCCTTTCTGCCTCCTGCCCGCTGCTTGGGTTGTAAGCACAGCAGGACAATATTTATGTCTGTCCCCATCCCCCCAGCCTTCAGTAGCACTTTTTTTTAATTAGGGACTTAGAGATGGGTAACCGGAGGTGCCCTGTGGCCTAATGGAATCCTTTGGCTTGAGCTGAGCACTTCAGATATAGCTCCCCTGGTTCAATAACCTTTAGAGCAGCCACCAGGAATGGATGACCTTGGATTGGCCTCATCAGGTTATTTTGGGGGTTGGAAGATGCACAAGGGTGCAGATAGATAGGGTATTCTTAGGAATGTCTCAGCGAGGCCAAGGCATTGCTACACTCCAGGCATACCTCTAGCCACCCTATACAGCTCCCATGGGGGGAGGCCAGAGCCTATAAATAGGATGCACAGAAGCAGACCCGCTGAACTCCTTTGCCAGCCAGTGGGAAATGTTGATATCATTAACTGTTCACTGAGCTAGAGAACAAGAGTGACTTTAGGACTTGGTGAGTAAAGCACTTACTGGGAAGGTTGGACACCCGGTTCCACTCGCTGCCCAATGACCATGTAAGTCTTTTTTGCAAATTGAAACAGCTTCATTACAAGAGAATGAGAAGGCCCTGCCCCCCACTCCATGAAATAGCCCATAACCTGATGATTAGGGAACCTGCCTGGGAAGTGGATGCTGTGGGATCGAGTCCGCCCAAGTAGAGGAAGGAACTGGACTTTGGTCTCCCTTGTCTTGGGTGAATGCTGTAGCCACTAGCTAGAAGCAGGCCATCACCTCCTCTGTTTGGTGGGGGACCCCATTCAGAAAGTGGACCTGGAGGATGCCTACTGGATTGGACCTTGCAGATGGGATGTCTTTGTCTGTGAACCCAGAAAAGACTTGGCTGTGACCTAACTGCCAAATGGCTCTGCACCATCCTTCTTGCCCACCAGAAGACATTATGCCACATCTATACCACTTCCCTGTCAAGCCCAGGAACCTCTAAACTGTACATACCACTTAACAGCTGTGCTTGGGATATAAAGAGGGAAAGGGGCTTATTGCCTGGGCAGTGGTCCTAGATGTGACCAGGAGGCAGCATGAATGTGGCCTTCGGGACCAAGGAACTTTGCCAGCAGAACCATTAAAATTCCAGCTAGTTTATGTCCCAAAAGAGTTAGCCGGCAGCTGGGATAGGGGCAGGGACAGGGAACTGAGTTTCTTCATGATGTCTCAATTTTGGACTCAAGTGCCCTCTTGTCTCCCAGATCTGTTCTGGCAGCGGAGGATATTAGGATAGGTCAAGAGACAAAATGAGCAGAGAAAAGGTGGCATTTTGCAGTCCCGGCTCATGAGTCGCACCCACCATCTCAGCAGCCCTCCAAACCCTGGAGCACACTAAGTCCTAAATGACGCTTTTGTTTGGTAATGGGCCAAGATGTAGCTGGGGCAGATCCAGCCCCGGGCCCCAGCTGGAGGGAATCAGGTGAGCCCCAACTGCAGTGGCTATAGAAGCTTGGAGCAGAGACTCGCTGGGCGACAGACCGCCGTGCCATAACTCTGTCCTGCCCTGAGCTCCTAAATCTGACTCCATGCGCTGAACCTCTGGCTTGGACCTTCCTGCCTGTCCCTGCTTGCTGCTGTCTTGGACCTCGTGGCCTGGATCAACTGCTTGCCTTGACTACAACCTCTTTCGACCCTTGGCTATCCTCGACTAGGACTGATACCCAGCCTTGAACTTGGCTACCGCTGTGGTAAAACCCGCCTCAGCGGGATCTACTTCGACTGCCTACAGCCTGGGCAACTCTAATACGTTCCTCCCTTACTTTGTCCTCTGCTTAGATAAGCTCCTACTGATTTTACTTCTTCCCTTCCTGGTAAGGACAGAGGACAAAGTACGTGACAACCTGGAGCTTTGGCCCTTGCTGATTCGCCTTGCAACAGCTGGTATCTCAACTGGAAGGGAATGGAACTTCCTGTCTGAGTCAACAGGAGGTGGGAGATACGGGCTCTGAGCTGTAACCCTGATAATCGAGGCTTACTCTGATCTCCAGAACGTCAAGGGAAAACGAAGTGAGGGTAAACCATCTGGCTGTTGCTGTTGTCCTTCCCTCCTCATCGGGGCCTATCTGGTTAGGAAAACTACACAAAACCCTGAGATGTGTGGACTTGCTCTGCGTGGCATTCATGGGTGTCATATTCATGGATCATGTTCCACCCTTGCTTGGTGTGAAATATCCTGACCCCTGTAATTCAGTAAGCTCATCACCTACAGCAAATGTTTCCCCTAGCCAGTGCCCCAACCTGCTCCTTTGGCCGTCAGCATACATGCCGTGATATGCCATGATCCCTCCCACCACCATGATATACCACCCCCTCTCTTCTTGCATCATGCCATCGCTAGGAATCAGATCCAACTTTGGATGGCATTGCTAGAAGTTGAGTCAAGTTCCAGATATGCTTGCTAAACTAAAACTTCTTGGACCACATTACTCCAGGGCTGATGCCTGGTGTCATGTACAGCCAGCATACAAATGAAGCTAGGCCAAGACCAGGGGAAAATAGGATCAGTGTGAAATTCTTTACCATACATGTGCTGGATTAGTCTGCAGTTACTTTATCACACATGCCCATGTATGTAGAAAAGCTGCTTTATCCTGTCACTAACAGAAGCTGTAGAGCAGCTGTGAATAACATGAGATTCCCCCCACTTTTTCCATGTACTAACCACTAGGAGACAACCTCCCTCACTCACACCATGTCAGTCTAAGACAGGGGTGGGCAAAATACGGCTCAGGGGCCAGATCCGGCCTGCCAGGCCATTGTATCTGGTCTGTGTGGCCCCTAAAACATTTAGAAAGTTAATATTTATTTGCTCCTGGCTGCCTGTCAAAGATGACAGGAGCCAGGGGCAGTAGTACCCAGGGGAAGCCAGCAGCAGGACCCAGCAGCAAGGCCCACCTTGCCCCACCAACCAGAAGCCATGCCTGGCAGAGGCTTCTGGCCTGTGATCGTGGCGCTGTTCCTGCTTCCCTGCACTGGAGAGAGAAATGCGGCTCTCAACAGCTTACCAAAACTCAGTAAGCAGCTCTCTGCCTGAAACAACTGCTCACCCCTGGTCTAAGAGCACATGGTGACTGTGACTCTTGGGTATGGAGCTCTCCTCTCTTCCCTTCTTTCCTAGCCTTCCCTTCTGTCATGTCCATTGCTCTGCCAGGGGCAACATAGTACCATCCCAGAGGTTTGATCTATTCATCTGGCTCTCACAGCTGTGCAGTCAAGTACAGGAGAACATGCCGATGGCACTCCTTGATCCACCCCACCTGTGCAATGGAAACTGTTATAACAATCTTCCTCGGAGCAGAGCGGAAAGTAGGAGTGTTTGGAGAGCAGACATGAGGAGGTGGTGATTGTTTGTAAATATAGGCATGTTCCTGTGCCAACCTTGCATCCCCAGAAACTGGCACAAGAAGCAAGGGGGAGTTCCCAATTTTGTATAGAAAATCATAGGGGTTAGGGTCACAAGCCAATAGGCCAAAGGAAGGGAAAAGGGAAAAAGTAAGGAAATATTAACACAGTGGTAGCACACACTCAGCACCTTAATTTGCCCCCAGCACACACCTCTGGAGGTGTCTCCAAACCAGCCTTTAGTCCCCAGAGCACCCAAGTAGCAGCCTGCAGCTGCCCCCAGGTCTGAGTCCAGCTCTTCCAGTCCAGTCCTGGCTCACCGAACAGTGAGATCTCCAGCTCCACCATGTGCTCCTCCGTGTGCGGCTGACCCAGTGCCATGTGCAGGCTGCTCTCTCTTCCCCTTACTCCAGCCTCAAGCTTTATCTTCCTTTTACCCATTCTCTGCAGGTTTCTGGGAGCCGCAGTCCAAATTAAGTCAGCATAGGTCTGCAGACTGCCCCCTGATTTCTCCTGCTGTTACACACGATATATTCACATTGCACTCTTTTTGAGAGTCCATGGACTGGGACCAGTACAATGACCGGGGAAGGAGTCGGTGTACACGCTGCAGAGGAGACAGCAGCATATGCCTGAGCCAGGCACCAGGGCTGAAGACTGGAAGAACCAAGGACCACCATTGCCCAGGCCCACCTGATCCCACCTAGTGATCCCTGCTCAGAAGATGAAAAAATCCTCAAAGGTCCTTTCCTCCCATTCTGCAGGGAGGAAAATGCCTTTGGCAACCATATCCACACTGTAGACCCTGTGAGTCCCACAAAAGTCAGTGGGAGCTTGAGTTGTTCAGCACCTTCCAAGAATATGCCCTTTGCCTGCCAGGATCCCTGTGGCCATGAATCTGCTACCAATCACTGTCTGATTATATTTCTTTTCCCTTGAGTCCTTGGCAAACTTTGTAGTTCTCGGAGAGCTTGTGCCACTGCTCACAGCGCACAGCCAGTCACTGGGGAAGGAAAGAGCTGCTGTGCTTTCGTTACCCACCCATTTCCAATACCTGTTCCACTTGTTAAGCCTGACATGACACTCACTACAAAATCACCCTGAAATTACTTGGCCCGGTGTTCGTGCTATGATGAATCAGTTCAGAGCATTCCTGCATTTATTTATAAGATTTGCTCAGCCCAGCGTGTCTGTAGGCACACGTACAACACCCAAATTAAGGGAAAAAAACCCTCAAATCCAGCCCTTTTCCCTTCTCTTAAAAAAAAAAAAAAGGTAGCAGAGGATGTTACCCAGACACAAACCCTCCTCAATCAAAGGCCAGAGAATAGGGCTCATTGCAAAGCCCATCTCCTAAGAAAGCATTCATTGGATTAGCTGGCCAAGCACAGCCCCCAAAAAAGTACGTTTCTCCCTGGAGCCACTACCAGCTCCCAGATGTTTAATTAATGAGCAAATTGGCCTCAGCACACCTGCTAATCTCGGTCTCTCCAGGAGCAGGTGGGAAGAGAGGTTATCTTTGTATCAGCCAGGTCTCTGTGGGCAAACTCAACACCCTGAGGGGGCATGGATGTGACAAGTACAGGTGGGCAGGCTCACTCCGACCCGGGGCCAGGAGAGCCTCTGTGGTAGCTGTGCCAATGCAGCACCATCCAAGACAAGGGGGATTTATACTGGTTTGACTAGTGCCAGTCTCTAAAAGACACAAGCCAGGCAGACAAAAGTGCTTTTCTGTCAGCAAAGCCAGGTCCATACAAGGGGCTTTACCAACACAGGGGTTAGCTCCGGCGTTGTAACACCTCTCCTGGTGAAATGTGGTTGTGTAGACCCAGCGCTGGCGTAGCACTACAAGGGCCCCCGAGAAGAAAGCAGGTCGGGGGTGACAAAGCTGAGGGTTATTGCCAGACCCGGAGGGGAAACACAATGGCTGGTGGCCCCCGGGAATTTCTGGACCGAGGACAGGATGCGCAGACAGAAACGCTCTCAAGACCCCCGCAGATAACATCCCCCGGGGCCCGTCCCCGCCACTAGCTATGTCTCGAGCGTGTCTGGACGGAGCCGCAGCCAGCCAGCTCTCCTCCAAATCCTAATCTCAGCCAAGCACTGAGACAGCCCCAGCTGGGCCGGATGAAAGCCTCATAGGGCAGCATGTCATCAGCACAATAACAGGGCAGCTCAAATAGCCTCATTATCTCCTCCGGACGGATGAGCCATCACCCAAATCCGCTCCTGGAGACCCATCAGCGAGGCAAGACCAGAGTCACCCAAGCAGTATCAGTATCGCCTTTGCCAGCAAGGGAGGGCAGGGAAGCCAGCAAAGCCTCCCAGTAAGCAGCTGCTGCTGACAGCTCAGTGTCAGCACAGACGCACGAATCTCCTCGCCAGGAGCTGAATGGCCATCACAATGAGATCCCGCTTCCGAATCCAGGCCTCAAGGCAGCCTGAAAACAAAAGCGGGAAACCCAAGGACACCCATGTCCCCCTTCCACAACCACCTTAATGACCCTAAAAAGGAGCGACAGCTGGGACCCCGGGCAGTGCCAGCTGTCAGCGTCTGGGCTCCTGAAGCAGATCAATGACCCGCTGATTAAAGCCGCACTTCTGGCGTAGTACTTTTTTCGGAGGTATTGGGGCACTGGCCACAGCTGCAACTGGGGGGTTTTTGACAGGGAGGTGCTGGTGCTTCTGCTGGTACTTGGAAAACCCTGACGTTCCTGACTAGAGGGTCTTCGTCTTCCACTCAGGGTCACACCAATTGCCACATTTGGAGCCAGGAAGGAAATGTTTTCCTTCATCTGATTGGCGCAAGCTATGGGGTGGGATTTTGCCTTCCTTTATTGCATGGGGCATGGTCCTCTTCCTAAAATCTGAGCCTCTATTAAGCAGATACTTCCCCACTGTTGCAATGGCAGCTCCCTTCTCTCTTCTGCTTTTATAGCACATTGTACCGTATACCGTGACTTTAGCCAGGCTTTAGATGCAGTCTCCCACAACACTCTCACAGGCAAGCTAAGGAAGTATGGGTTGGATGAATGGACTGTAAAGTGGACAGAAAACAGGTTGGATCATGGGGTTTGGATGGTAGCAGTCAATGGCTTGATGCCTAGTTGGCAGCCGCTGTCAACTGGGTGCCCCAGGGGTCAGTCCTGGGGATGGCTTTGTTCACTACCTTCACTAAAGATCTGGAAGATGGGATGGATTGCACCTTCAGCAAGTTCACAGATTACACCAAGCTGGGGGGTTCAGTAGATACACTGCAGAGTAGGGTTATGATTCAGAGAGACCTCATCAAATTGGAGAACTGGACCAAAAGGACTCTCAGGATGTTCAACAAGGACAAGTGCAAGGTCCCATCCTTAAGATGGAGCAATCCCACACACAGGGACAGGCTGGGGACTGACCAGCTGAGCAGCAGCTCTGCAGAAAAGGACCCGGGGGTGACACTGGACAATAAGCTGGATACGAGCTAGCAGTGTGCCCTTGTTGCCAAGAGGGCTAATGGCATCCTGGGCTGCACTGGTAGGAGCATTGCCAGTGGATCAAGGGCAGTGATTCTTCCCCTCTATGCAGCACTGCTGAGGACACATCTGGAGTCCTGTGTCCAGCTGTGGGCTCCCCACTGCAGAAAGGATGTGGACACACTGAAGAGAGTCAAACAGAGGGGAAAGACAGTTCGGGGGCTGGGGGACAGGACTTGTGAGGAAAGGCTGAAGGAACTGGGCTTATTCAGTCTGGAGAAGAGAAGACTGAGGGGGGGATTGAATAGCAGCCTGAAGGGGGTTTCCAAAGAGGATGGAGCTGGGTTGTTCTCAGTGGGGGCAGATGACAGAACAAGGAGCCATAGGCTCAAGTTGCAGCAAGGGAAGTTGAGGTTAGATATTAGGAGGAATTTTCTCACTAGGAAGGTAATAAAACTCTGGAACAGGTTTCTCAGAGAGGTGGTGGGATCTCCATCCTTGGAGGTTTTTAAGACCTGGCTAGATAAAGTTTTGGCTGGGATGATGCAGTTGGGGCTGGTCCTGATTTGAGCAGGGGGTTGGACTAAATGTGACCTCCTGATGTCCCTTCCACCCACATTTTCTATGATTCTATGATAGGGTGTTAGTGATGTTTCTGGCCTTGTATCTGGCAGTTGCATGTGAGGGTTGGAAGTGGAGATTTGGGGGAATCCTTGGATAAACAATTATCTGCAGAAACAGGGGACTGTAGTCAATGGTTCATGAATAATGGTCACAAGCTGGCAGGGGGTAAATTCAGACTAGACATCAGGAGGCGCGACTTCACGGTCAGAGCGGCTAGGATCTGGAGCCGACTTCCAAGAGAAGTGGTGGGTGCTGGCCCCTGCCCTGGGGGTCTTTAAGAGGAGGCTGGATGAACACTTTGCCAGGGTCATTTGACCCCAACACTCTTTCCTGCCAGGGCAGGGGGTTGGACTTGATGATCTGCTCAGGTCCCTTCTGGCCGTACCGACTATGAAACTATGAAGACCCTTCTCGTCCTGTCCTCCCCCATGCCTATGAGTGCAATTTCACAGCAGGTCTGCTTGATTTTTGGATAGAGCACATTGTTCTGACAGCTTAGCAACCACACAAGAGCTCAGCTTTCTAATGAGTTGAATATCATCCTACTCCCTCCCACCCCTGGATCCAAAGACCTCTGAAGCGTGGGACACCTGAAGTCCAGATGAGCAGAAGGCAAGATGCTCAGATCTCCAGTCACCAAAGGGGTAAGGTCTTGCAACCCGAACAATGAGCATGAGGACTGCTCAGAGATACAGCCCACTGAGAAGGCATCCATCACTCCTTCTCTTCTAGCCGGACAGTCAACGTGGTCGTTTTATCTCCCTTCTCATGTTTGCATGCTTGCCGTCTTGTAAAGATTGGGCGAGGGTAAGATTACCAAAGTGATATGCTTGCACAGGAGATGCTGGCTGTTTGCTTTGCATGATTTATGCCCTTAGCTGGTTTGGGATATGTTTGTCAAGGGCACGTGAAGTTTTATAACAGCTCAAGCCCCGTTTTACTGCTCTCACTCCCATCCACCGCTGTGTCTGCTCCAGAGCGAATACTGCCAGGGAGACAGAGAGTTTCCAACACTAACATGAACCAACAAGCAACAGAAGCCTGTTACAGGTTAAATCAGAAGAGAAGACCCATGTTTCCCCTCTTTGCCATGCACTATAGACACAGGAATGGTTTTATAACAGGTTTAAAGGAGTTTTGCATAAAGACAACATTTTCTTGCGGCTTAACCCAGAAAGGGGGTCAGGAAGGCTGGGTTCAGTTCTTGGCCTTATGATAGAGTGACTCTGGGTGAGGCAACAACCAGCCTGTCCATAACTCCCTCTGAGTAACAAGGGGCTAAATACTTTTCTCGTCAGGGTGTGGTGGGGCACAGTTGCCCACCATTTATTCAAGATTTTTGGGTAGAGGAGGCACAGCCATGCTCTGTATGTCAGCAGATCCAAAATAGATCTCTGGGTTCCTCACCCTGGGTCCTTGTTCAAAGCAGAGACCGCAAGAGTAGTGACCAATAGCTCTTGCCAATGAATAGTTCATCAGTGGCCCATTTAAGATGAATGAGGCCGGTCTCAGCTTAGTTTCCAGCTGACAGGTAGTGCTTTTGTCACCAAAACCTTTTGGCCCCAGCTAACATCTTAGCAACTTTGTGGGAGAGGCTACCAGCTGAATGCACAGCAGGACACTACAAGACTTGCTGTGTTGAAGGTCTTCTCTGGCAGATCCCGCATTAGGAAGCTGTGAAGAAGTCAATGCGTCTTCCTCAGAGAGGCAAATTGCTCAGTCATCCCTACCAAGATTTGAACCTGGGGTCTGAAGGTTAAGCAGATGAAACCCAGGGCAGCAGATCCACTCTATCGTGCAAGCCTATTCACCTACTTCAAAAGAACAGAGTTCTTCTAAATTGGGTGTTGTACGTGTGCCTACAGACACACCAGGCTGAGCACATCTTATAAATAAATGCAGGAACGCTCTAAACTGATTCATCATAGCATGAACGCAGGGCCAAGTAATTTCAGGGTGATTTTGTAGTAGGTGAAAAGGCTTGCAGTAGAGAAAGGAGTTTCTCCTTTCTAAAGCTAACTGCAGCTAACACCAGAGTGTTATTTTTTTTTTTAACTGCAATTTGTCGCTGTGCGTTTCCAGCCTCAGTGATGCTTTGCAGATAAACACTGCTGGGGCGAGGGAGTTCCTGGAGGAGTCAAGAGGCAATGTGAATGTATACAGTGCAGGCAGACGGAGCACAGAATAATGAAGGAATTCATATTTTGGAAGCCCTGGAAGCTCATATTTCATCCTAAGCCTGCCTTGCAGCTCCATTTATCAAGTAAGATAAACACGAGGGGAACAGGGATTCACTGTTAAACCAGACAGAGAATGTATCTCATCAGCAATTCCCAAACAGCACAAGACTCCCAAGGATATCGCATAACATCCCTTTTACGTCACCCAAAGGGGGCTCCTTGTTTGCCTTCTCCATCTGGCCAAAGCTGGGATAGACAGGGCCCAGGCCACTCTACCCACCAAGATGCCTTTGCACTGCTGTAGGGCTTTCTGTTGGGGGCTACCAACACACTTGACAAGTGGCAGCGAGTTAATCATCACGGCTGCCCAGAGAGCCAGACAAGAATTCATAAAAATAAAGGGAGAATCCTGTTGGACATGCCGTCTGTCACCTACCAAGCGAGTTACCCTGATACTCAGTTTAAGCTCTTCCTCTCAAGCGTCTTCCATTTGCCCTAGAAATCTTTCACACAAATTCCTTCCCCTCCTTGGAGAATCAGCCTCGTCTTGGAGTAGGAAGCCAAGGAACAGCTATTAGCCAAACACTGCAGCAGTCTCCAGACTCCAAAGCTTTCACCTTAGCTTTCACCTCACCAACCCCTCTCTAATCTCTTGATCCATGTCTTTGCGTGAATGTGTGTACTTGTTGCACACACGCAGCTGTGACAACCTGGAGTTCTCCACAGACAAAGCAAAGAGTGTATCTTGCACTTATAGCTCACGGCTTTCTCCAAAGGATTTTTGCCAGTTCAACATCCCAGAGCCACAGGGCAGGAGCACAGCACATCTTTAACATCACAGAGTCATGCTTCCTAGCAGTTTGGGACAAGTAGGCTGTGTCCATCTGAAGGCCCAACAGTATTACAGGGACGGTAAGCACAAAACAATTTTCCCCATGAGATCTGGGCCACACACATTGGTCTAGGGTAATGGCTTTCCCAAAAAGTCCCTGCAGCTCTTTAATAACCATGCAGTCAGGGCCTTGGTTTGACAGCTCATCCGAAATAGAATCCCTCGCTTTCCAGCTCAGTGCCGACGTGTCAGAGTCGCCGCTGGCTCAGAGGGAGTGAGTCAGAAATGCCACCTCCTGCAGCACTCCACGCATCCAGTGCAATTACTGAGCAGATGCCGCCGTTTAGTTTCTCATGTGCCTTGTCTCTCATGGGACAGACTGCTCTGAGGGGAAGCAGGGATGCAGGAAAGTTAGCCCTGGCTGGCAGTAACAGCATCCCCAGTGGCTGGCTAGCCTGTCCTATTACAGCTCCTCCATACCACCACCCAGTGTCTCGCCTGCCATGCCTCAATGGGATAACTATCCATACAGGAGGCATCCAGAGCCTCAGAGGGGCATTTATACAATGCAGGCTTACACTACTAGAATGGCAAGTTCCACCAAGCTTAACAAGCTCCAGCTCCAAATGGACTGGTCCTACATGGCCCTAGGGGCTTTGATAGAGGCATTCTGCCATAGCTGAACCCAGGTCTCAGATCTGCTGAGATTATTCCTTTGATCCACCTGGCTCCACCCTTTGTGCATGTCTAAACCTTGACCCTCTTGGTCTATGTACTCTGGCTGCTACCATCAGCCCTAGGGCCCCATATTCTGGTCTTGGCTTCTTGGCAGCAGCTGCTCTGGGGGGTTTTAAGGCCCACAGTCCATGTTCTGGATCCCCCTGGCCCTTTGGCCTCCAGGGGTTCAAACTCTCTTTCTCTCACAATCTCTGGACCCCCAGGCCAGAAAGGGGTTAAAACTCGCAGAGCACTTCGAGGCACCTCCAAGCCTCCCTGCCCAGGGCTCAGCCATTCCTTGTCCTCTGGATGTTACTGTCCTAATTGCAACGGAACAACACAGCCCCTCTGGGTACTCATGAAAGAACCATATGAATTCAAATCTTCAGCCTTCTGGGTTGATTCAACCCTCAGACAGAGCTGTTCTGGCCTCTTACCTGGGCCCAGTGCATTAGCTTCTGGCTTGGTTTCCTTGAGTTGGACTGTGTACAGGGAGAGGTAGTTTCTTCTCCAGCCAAGGCGGGCAGAGCTGGCCTGTTGTTAGCACCAACGGTGCTGTGTGGAGGGATTCCCTCTATCCCCAAACTGAGATAAAGGGAGCTCACTTTGTCAGGCAGGGCCCTGGAATAAAGCAAGAGCACACATTTCTTTTCAAACAAATCACCTTATTGGAAAGCTAAACATAAGTTTAACTCGCATTCAGATCAGGCAATGGAAATGCAACAACATACTCACACCTGGGAAGAGGGGTGTAGGCCGGACCCCAGGAACTTTGAGCTGTTGTTCAGTTGTTCCAACAGTTCAGTTACACAATTCCCTGCTTCCCCCAGGTTTACAAGCATATGTATTGTAGTCATACATACTGCAATCATTATATATTGCAGCAGGGTGCTAAGGTGCCTGCTACTGACAACAGTAATATGGGCCCAGCTGCCGCTCCCAGGGCAGCACAGGTGTGGGTTGCCCAGACAACCAGCCTGGTCAGCTGACGGGAAGGGGGCAGGACCTGGCCTATATAAACAGCCAGGCTGAGGCCATAAGGTCAGTTCCCCTCTGGCGGTGAGGAAGATGGAGCTCTCCTGGGAGGAGGCAGAGCAGAAAAGCCTGATGGCCTGAGCAGCATCAGCTTGATGATGCTGGGTGGAGGAAACCCTGATAGGAATATGAATGAAGGTAGCCAGTGGGCTTGGAATTTATAACACAGGAGTGTGAGTTTTCTGTTTTGTAGTTGTGTAAGACTGGAGGACCGAGTGAGGCTGTAGGGGTTGGAGGAGGCCTCATGGGAGCTCCCCAGTAGAGTGGGGGTTCCTGGCGCCGGAGAGAGTGCCGTGTTTTGGGGGGTGTAAGACCCCAGCCCCAGTGGGGCAGTGTTGTGCGGGGGGAAGCCCCAGTGCGGGCGAGTGCACAGGCGAGGAACCCCAGTGTGGGTGGGCGACCCGAGAAGGCAGGTCTGGGGCCAGGCACGGCTATGGCCACCTAAGCCTCAGTGGGGTTTGTAGACCCGAGGAGGGGATGAACTGACCCGAGCCCTGAGAAGGGGCACAGTGCATTGGGGGCCAGGCACGGCCATGGCCACCTGAGCCCCAATTGTGAGAAGCCCCAGTGAGGGCGCACACAGGCCCCAGTGCAGGCGGGAATCGCGCGAGCAAGGCCCCAGGGAGGGCGTGAGCGCGAGAATAGAAGCCCCAGAGGGGGCGTGTGAGAATAGAAGCCCCGGAGAGGGCGAGCGTAACGAGAGAAGCCCCGGAAAGGGCAAGGGCGCGGAGGAGGGCCCTGGTGGGGGCCGCCAAGAGAAGACTAGCCTGGAGGGCACCCACGGGGGCCCGGGCTATAGAAACTGACACAACAACGTCCGGTACATCTGAGAGGTTTGGGGTGTGGTATTAGGGATGGTAGGAGCCACGCTTAGCCCATGAGGCTGGGTGCACCAAAGCAATCTTTACCAACAGGGGCCAGGATAAATAAGAGCACCGGGTCCAAGGGGGACAAAAAGGCAGCCTCCCTTATAATACTTTAGTCATCAAAGACATGGTGGGTGAGAATGAGGGTGCTTGACCGCCAACTTGGCACTGTAGGGGGCGCCAGGAGAGATTACGGCCGCTCCTGGGTCCCTGCCCTGTGACAATATCTATATATATATATAGTGTGTGTGTGTGTGTGTGTGTGTGTGTGTGTGTGTGTGTGTGTGTGTGTGTGGGTGAATATACTGCATATAACTATATGTGTGTGTCTGTATAAGAGAGAGAGAGAGAGAGAACTGTAAACCTGGGAGAAGCGAGAAATCGTATATGTACACGTCCATGTCCACAGTTATTAATGGCATGCATCGACCTGCAAGCTGACTGGGTACATGTTAAAGAAAGGGGCTGATAATGAAGACCCCCCCTCCTTAGCTAAGTGAAGAATTTATGACAAATGCTTAACTGTTTAACTAGGATGGCCTCAGATGTTATCAGTTAGCTTTTGACTCTTAACCTGGAGTGCTATTCCTCGTTTCAATTGCTTTGTTTGTGACTATAGTCAAGCACCTAAGTCAGTGCTTTCTTCTTTACGTCATCAAAAACATGGAATCCAGCCTTGCAAACCTGTGCCTACAAGGTTACCCAAAGTTTGTTCCAAACTTTATATAAATGAAAAAGTATACTGCTGAAACTTCCTTAGCCTGACGAAGGGTCTTTGAACCCGAAAGCTTGCTTAAAAATTGTTTTCCAACTATTTAAGCTGGTCTAATAAAAGATATCAGATTCACCCAAAGAACATTGTTTGCCGGTGTACAAGATGGAGGTGTCTATGTTTAATGGGTTCCTTACGCTATGCAGTTAACGCTCCACTTCTACTGCACCGAAGGAAATGCAAAAATCTGGAACTTTTGGTTCAGAAATGATACCTTTTATTAGACCAACTAGGAAATTGTCAAACAGCTATCATCCCCCCGACGCTGAGGCACAGAGGAGGTTAATTTGCTCCAGGACAAGCCACTGGCTCAGCTAAGAACAGATCCCAGGACTTGTGACTCACTGGCCTGACCACTAAAGCCTTTGGCATTTAACCCCTCCACCTCCGCAGTAAGAAAGCTCATCAGCTGGGGACTGCAGCCAGACATTCTTGGACTGTCTGGCCTCCACGGTGGTGCGTTTGGAGATCCATGTGTGCTTACAGCCCAAACAAAAACAGGCCGAGGGAGCGTGGGCAAGGATGGAAGCAATTTCCTGGGCAGGAATATTTTTGGGTTTAAAAACCTAATAAAAACAAGCTAGACAGCCACAGGCATGGGACTGTGGCAGCCCAAAGCACACAGTCCTGGGAACAGGAGAGGAAAGGTCTGGGCTGGCTTATTCAGGCCAAGATTTCCAAACATGTAGCTAAAGTTAGTCTGCAAGGTCCAAAAGTGAAACAGTCAAACAAGTGGCCAGATCTGCTGATATCAAGGTGATAGCAACAGGCTCCAAAACCTCACTGCCGGGCACAGCGCAGCACCACTCCCTTGCTCGCCGGCTGCATAACGACCGAGCTAGACACCAGCCAGGGCTTTGAGCAACCACAGACAAATCGTGGAAGGAAAGGAAAACAGTGGAAAATAACTGGCTCAAAAATGCCAGGGATCCAAAATACAGGGCAGAGTTGCTACTGCAAACACGCGCTATCACGTTTTGATAATAAGTCAAAAAACGTTCTTGCAACATTTTGTTGCTTGTTTCTACATTTTTTTTCTTTCAAAGCCCTTCTGTTATTTTGGTGTCATCACATTAAAGTAACAAAGTAAAGGCCTGTTTGCACAGCCTGCATTGTCCTTGGAATGCTGCATAAGCAAACACATTCATCCTGCCTCTGTGTTTGGTATGAATACACGGCCCCGCCGACAATAAACACGGCACCATGGGGGAATTCTCCTGCCTGGAGCTATACCAGCCTGTGCTGCAACCCGGCAAGAGCTCACAGGCTGAGCAGGCCTCGGTATGTGAGCCGCAGCTCCTCTAGGAGCAGGAAGACACTGCGGGAAAATGGATTGGGGTGCAATGGGGAACCCCTTTTCCCATTGTTAGCATTGATCCAGTCAGCACTGGAAGGCTGTGGAGTTCATCAAGCTCCTAGGGACTCCTTAGGATAAAAGACAGTCCTTCAACTCTCCCCTGAAATACAGACTTTCATTCCTACCCAAGAGAACTTTTACAATCAACTTTTACTATGATACTATGAACCTTTTCTCCGGTGCCTGAAGAAGGGTGCTTGTGCCCGAAAGCTTACAATTAACGAAACTTTTTTCCAACTTTTTTGCAAAAGTCTAATTGGTCTAATAAAAGACATCACCTCTATCATGTGTCCTGACCACTTTCTAAATGAAACACCCAACATTAAATGCAGCGGTAGCAAGTGTTAGTGTCTCTGGTTTTCCAAACTTTCTGTTTGCATTACCTTAGTCTTTCATTCCTGGGCTTCGGAGGCTGGGAGGCGGCCGTGGAGGTCGTAGAGGGACCCCTTCCTCAGTGTGAACCAGTTTGGGGGTTTTTAACTTCCATGGGTTATTTTTTGCCCTATATGATTGCTCAGCATCCCCACACACCAAGCCATTACCCTCTTCCCCATCCCCAAATCCAAGACAATGACTACCCCATCACAGTATACACTGGCTCCATTTTACCCCCTGGCTACCCTGGTGCCATCGCCTCTCTCCCATCTCTCTGGCAGAGCCCAGTTGTCCTTCTTCAGCCTGTGGAGAGATGGGTACTGAAATGGGACCTGCAGGCAGAGAAGCAGAGCAGAGGGGAGATACGGCACAAGTACTAAAATACAGTCACTGGGGGATAGTTCTGGAAGAAGGAGACAGGCTTGGGGTGGGTGGTTGTGGGAGGCAGAGCAAAAGCCCTTTTTGCACCCTGAGGATGAAGGGGGGTGTTTGCTTATTTGCTTTCTTAAAGAAAAATTTTTCATGTTTCAAGTCAAATCAGCCAAATCCATTCCAAATCCATGAGTTATTCAAGAGCCAAATGTGGCCCCTGGTACCAGCAAACATCATCCACCTCTGCCTGGTGCTTCAGATGCTTCCCAAGCCTTTGACAGGCATCCTATGTGCAGACTCACACCCAAAAGCTTGGGGTTGCCCCCAAGATGGTCGTGAGAGCAAGCTAGGAAGGAATCTCCCATTTCTATAAAATCAGCGTGCAACCGAGATCCTCCCACTGGAAGCTGGAGCTGAAGACTCTGGTAGGAAATCCTGTCCGCAGGCTGACAAGGGTGCAACCCTTCACTACACAGTGCAATTTTAATTGTATTACCTTGGACAGGGTATCTCCCCTGCCACTGTCATGGTCATGGTATTTCCTCTGCACCCCTTGCTGCACAGCTCTAAACCCTGCCTTTCCACCCCGTGCTCCCCTGCCCTGTCCTGAGCACCCCTAAGAGCAGCAGCCTTGAAGGGAAGGGTGAAATAAAATCAGAATTTGAACGTGGATTTTTGAGCTCTTAGGCCAGGTACAGACATTACACTTTTACAGGTTGTGCCATGTCTTTGCTGGAATAAACTTGTTATCGGGAGGAAGATGATATATCCAGCCTTTTCAGATCTTCAACAGAAGTTCGGCACAAAAAGCCAATCTATACCCATTACACAACAGAAGTTCAGCACACATAACACAGCAGGTCCTGCTGCCTTGCCTGGTACCTTGCTTCGGGCAATGGGTTTGATCCCGCCTTTCGCCTCACCTGCCACGACTTGAAAATGATAAAATGTGCATTGGTGGAATCACCCAGCTGGCCCAGAAAGCATCTCAGATCAGCCTCTTCAGTGTCCCCAAAGTTTCAGCTGGTCCTGTCTTGTGCACCATATGCATCTACGGGGTATCCAGAAGCCATGTGAGTGGGACATGTTCCCCTGTGCATCAGGGACCCAGAAGCCGGATGCCCCAGGCAGACGGGCAGCGTGCACACACAGGGTCCCTGATCACAGCTTCCCTCTCCAGAGGTCGTGGGAACGTTCCCTCTGCTCCCTGCTGGCTTGGCACATGCGGCTCCTCTGACGCCGCAGATACCAGCAGCAGCCCAGGCAGATCCCACCTCTAGCTTGGGTAAGGCAGAGAAAGCGAGCAGGGCTGATCTCTTCCCCAACTTCTCTCTCTCTACTACACACAGACTGATATAAAAATGGCAGAAGCTAGTCTAAGATTTGTCCCCCTCCAACCAAAGAGGGAATGTGTGTTCTGCTCACTATCGATCGAAACTATGCCACTTACAGAAAACCGCATAACTTAGATCAGTTCCACCTCAGGCTCTTTGAATGCCTTAAACCACAAATGTTGGTCTCAGGGGAAAAACTAGAGAGAAAAAAGGGGGGAGGGAAAAAGACCATGAAAAAGTACCCCCCAAAAAGAATATCTTCTGAAAGTCTGAACTCAGTGCATTTGGCACAGGGCAGGTTCAAGGACCACAGCATGACTTCTTGAGCCACCCACCTATTACAGCAACAGACTGCTAGGATATCATCTAATTATTAAGAAACTATTAGTCTCACTTCACATGCACATTTCATTCTCTTTCATTACAACTATGGAGAGACTGGTTGAAATGATTAGCTCGTCCCTGAATAACTTCAACATAACCATCTGTTGCCCAAAGGCTCAATGAACTGGCGGCTACAGGAATGGTGCTTCGAGGAGGGCCACGACCGGCACATCATGACGAGAGACATGCTGGGATGGGATGGGCTCCACCTCTCCCCTAAAGGTAAGCGTGTGTTCTCTTCCAGGCTGGCGGACCTCCTCCGGCGGGCTTTAAACTAGGCTGGTCGGGGGAAGGGGAAGATGAGGAAACATCAGACTGCCAGACCAAACAGCACCCACAACTACAGCCCAGCCCAGACCAACGAGCGAAGCGAACAAACAGGTAAGAGAGAGGGGCCAGGGTAACGCTGGGACTAGGGGGTCAGTACACACACCCACAG
>NW_017728948.1:4441664-4459449 GCF_001723895.1 Crocodylus porosus | reverse complement strand
CGGACTAGATGATCTGCTCAGGGCCCTTCCGCCCCTAGAAACTATGAAACTATGAATCCCCCTACTAGCTAAAATTAATCCAACGGTCTGAGATCAGTTTGGAGAGAGTTAGAGCAAGTTTTACCAAAAAGGTAAAAGAACCAAGTTCGTAAACATTTTTGCTGCATAATTTTGGATACCCTATGTTCAAATCCCCTCAGATATGGTCTGCCATCTCTAATCAGTCTATCCGTGCTCAATATAATCAAGGTAGTATGGAGATATTAGGGCACTGCGAGCAGTCATCTTATTTAAAACAGTAAGCAGCTCTCAACCTTCACTACAGCAGAGCTACCAACTACTGCTCTGGTATAAAGCATTAGCGTGAAGTTTCCCCCTCTCTCTAAATGCAACATCATCCCACATGATCTCCCAAGCAAGAGGAACTTCTGGAAGTGAAGCCGCTTGGCTTCCAGCCTGTGACACCTCTGGTCTCCAAAAACTTACTGCTCCATTTCTGTCACCAGGACATCATAAGAGTGAGATGCTGAGCACATTGAAAGGTCAGTAGCATTTCCTGGGATCTGCACTTGAGATGCCAAAGAAATGGCTTTGTGGGTGAATCTAAGCTACCGCATGTGCTCTCCACTCCGTGCACGAACACTTTGCGCGTAGAGCATTAAACATGATGTCATTCGTTACAGCCTGGTGCTACAATTGACTCCATTTACTATGTTGTGAATAACCATTTATTAATAAAAGTCAAACCCACGCTCTTGCTCCGATGAGTAACAGATAATCTCTGTGCACACAAGGGCAGCATGTGCCCCAGAAAGACACCGCCTTTATGTACTGTCACAGCTGGGCTTATCCTACAGCTACCACAGCAACTCACTTGAGCTAGAAAATGCCCCCAGTCTGCAGATGTTTCCAGGACTGGGAAAGCTTTGTGTACTGTAAAGGAAGAACAACTTTCGTTCACGGATGTGCCAAGAGCAAACGCTCCAAGTGTGGCCAATGGCTAAATGTGTGCAGGTCTAATCAGGGGGAATGTCTCCAGGCTTCATCAATAGACCTTTGGGATCAGCCTGTACATAAAGTTCAGTCTAACTAGCAGTCCATGAAGCGAAGAGGAGATATATAATCCACCCAAACCCATTTTGGCAGCTTTTAGTAGCAGGTCCCTCCATCCTCACATGTTAATAGTCTTTATTCAGCATAAGGATTCCCAGTACAACCTATCTAAGGCATGTCTGGGCAGGTCCTTCTCATTCAAGCTGAGGATTCCTAAAACAGTCACAAGATTTCATTAAATCAAAACCAGCTGGCCTCTTGGATCTCCCTCCCGCATCCTGAGGTTAGGAGCCAATATCATTTCAAATATGCTAGAGAGGCTTTGGACTAAGTCTCACTGCTACTGTGTAAGCACTGCCTGCTCTAATGGGGATTAATGCCACCCTCCTCTGTCACTAGGGAGGAAGGCGAGACTGCTATTTTATGTCACTGCAGCACTGACAGGCCCCAAATTCAGTTGTCTGACGCTGCTCTGGCATAAAGTGACAATCCCTGCCCTAAAGAGCCTGAAAAGAGGAAAGGAAAGCGGCCTGCTTCAGATCACATGCGGCGTTCAGAGAAGAGCCCACTTTCCCCTCCCCACACACTTTATACGAAGCCATGCTGCTGCCTGACAAGGGGGCAGAGGATGGCTGCCCATCTCCATGCCAAAAGGTCCTTTGTACTTATTTAGGTCCCTCCTCTCCGCAAAGCAGCATCAGCAATCTCCCCAGGCACAGGACTTGTTCTGAACCCAGTGGATCTTTTCCTCATCCCGTAATCTAGCTCTGAAAGTGTCTTTCACGTGCCTTTCAAACGTCACTGGCTATGCTGCTAAGCGTCACGTGAGGACACACTAACCCAGTTCTTGTGAGCCCATCCCCAAACACTATAGACAACAAATGTGGCAGGTGGGTTTGCTGGCATCTGTGCCATTTCTGCTGTCAGCCAGCACAACATTGGTAAAACATGCAGATACACCAAGAAATGGTTCTATGTAACTCTGCTGGTAAGAGGTATACGTTTTTACCACCATTAGTATGCCAGCAAAAGTCCTAGCGGGATCACAGTAATTGCACCATAAGGTGCTTTGCATCTTTGTCCTTCAGTTTGCCTCACAAAACTGGAACAACGTAGGCCAGTATTAGGAGTTTGATTCTGGTATGGCTGCCTCTTCCACTGGGGTCACTCCATCTTGCAAGAGTTGACAAGGCCATAAGTTGAGAACAAAATAAATGGTAAACCCTCCTAAGCTCCTACAACATGCTGGCACCCTGGTATGATGTTGCTTTAATGGGGCTGTTGCGTTATAAGGCGTGTCATTTCAATACACAGTATGAAAAATGTTCCCAAGAGGGTGGAAGGGGGTTGCTGGTAAGGAGCTGTTGCTCTTAGCAAGCGTTGCTGCAAACAAGAGCCAACTGTAGAAGGCTGTATGGTACAAATGACTAGAGCAGCGTATTATTTCATGGACTTGTGAAGAAAGCCGTTAGGAAGAAACCAGCCTTTTATTCCTGCCTCTCCCCACTGCCCTCCTAAACAACCATAAACACCTAGCACTGCTCATGTGAGCCTTTACCTGTTAAAAAAAAAAAGGTTACACTGACCTGCCACAGTGCTGAGCATGTTTGGTTTCCCTCGTAAAGAACCTGAATGTCTCGAATTTTGCAGGAGGCCCTGATACCACAGAGACAAGTCACAAGCAAATAGCATAATAAATCATTAATGTCGACAAAGCCTTTTAAGATTGCCACGTACACGCTGTAGATATACCAACTATTAATATATTGCTATCATGCACAGATTTTGACATGACAAGGTATATGCATCGACCCCATAAAGTTCTTAAGCACCTGTTAATATTTGGCGCCATGCAAAAATATCAGTTAAGCATTATAACAAATTGGCCATGTCCAAAGCACACGCATTCCCCCAGAATGACTTGATAGCGTCCTTGAGCCAAGCAGGTGCGTGCTAATTCCTCTGTGGGTTGGAAAGACACTGGAAAGACAAGTGACCAACTTGTAAGCTTTGGCCAAAGGAGGATAGGAGTTTCAGGTTATAAGGCTCTTGTTTGATCACATGTAGGCAACTTATAACAAGGCGACCTCGGATAGCTTGTGCTCTTATCGGAGGGACTGAAAGCCTATTTGCATGCTGCCTGTAGTGACAGGAAGCATTTATGAAGCATATCAGCAATTTTTAACAGTTTCTTTTTTTATAAAATGTGTTCCCCCTTTTGTATTAAGCCTGCCCTGGTTTTTCCTCCATCTACCATTTATGCTTAGCCCATAACTTTCTGCATTCAATATACTGCTGGTACTTCTCTTTTGCATGTCCCTTATCTTGTGATACTCGCTGTCATGGTAAGGACCAACATCCAGTGAAGATCAACTAGTTCGCCATAGAGCACTGCTTGGAAGTACAGAGGGGCAGATAGCTGCCCCTTTCCCATGATATGTCAGGACCAAGCAGGAGCTTGTTGGGAGTTTTGTCTGCCTCTGCTTTTTAGACCACCACGGCTACAACCTACATCCCTGAAACATGGAAGGTATCATAATTAACCATTTGGAAATGTAAACTTCATTGCAAAACAGGAAAGAAGCAAAATTCAACTCCCTGCCTGATATCTGGCACCTTCAGGGGAGAAGCCTGATGGAGCCTTGTCTCTATCTAAACTGCATAGTTGCAGAGCAACTTTTTCACAAAAGGACTTTGAAACCCAGGGGAACTCTACCATCTGTTACCTCCCCTCTGCCAGATGAAGTTTCGTTTCTACCTGGGAGAACTTTTACAATCTCCCAGAGAGGGTGGTGCAGGCACCTACCCTGGAGATCTTCAAAAGGAGACCAGACGTACACCTTGCTGGGGTGATTTGACCCCAGCAGTTTTTCCTGCCTCTTGGGCAGGGAGCTGGACCTGATGATCTCACTCCAGCCCTAAACTTCTGTGAATCTATGAATTCTCCTCTGCCTGACAAGGGCCTTTTGGCCCCAAAAGCTTGCAAAGAAGTTTTTTTTTTTTTTTGCTACTATTTAGTTGGCCTAATAAAAGATATGGCTTCTAGCCCAAGAGTTTCACCTGCCTTGGCTTCACAAAGACATTTCAATCACCCTCAAGCCATGCAATAAAGAGCTCCAATATCTTCCAATATATATAACATGAGAAACTTCCACTGTTGCGCTTCATGAAAAGCTTTGTAGAGCCGGTTAGGCAAAGAAAGAGCTCTGCAAAGCTGCTAGAAACAGCATGTCTTTAAGGTGCAGTTGGCCAATGAGAGCTTGTTGGGATGATGTAATGTTTGCTATCATGTTTTATTGGTGGAGCGTGCATCCCTATTTGCAAAGGATATGATAGGGGAGGGGTCTGGGGCAGGTCAGAGAACTTTCTTTCCCATCACACATTTCAGCTAGCCTATTTAACAAGTAGCATAGGGTTTTTGCCCCTTTCAGTTATTTTTGCAAACAATGAGGGAGTGAGTTGTTTATTTGAAAAGAGAAAGCGAAGTCTGGGGACAGGTTTCCAAACCATCAGGTGTGCAATTATGTTCTGCATTTCTGGGTACAGTTGCTCTGACCGTTTTCCCAAAGTCTAGCGTTGCAGGATTTTCTGCATCTTCCCCACACCCTCCCCCCATCACTGTAATTTTTATGCAAATAGCTGACTTTCATGTGCAAATCAGGCAGGCAACTGTACACACACATATTTTTGCAAACGCACCCTGACCCCTGACCTTTTAGAAAAGAAGATCTTGTGGTTTTGAACAAGAAGTTAAGTAACTAATTTTAGCAAGGGAGACTGACCTGCTCATTGGCAAAGCCATGAAGTGTTTTAAATACCCCTGAGGAAAGATTTCAAGCGCTTCTAGGAGCAAGTGGCATAAGGAAAAGCAGAAGGAAAAATGCCGTACTGGTATCATTAGCAGAGTCAATGTGTTTAGTTCTGCCAAATGATCCGTGGCCGCCGGGAAAGCAGATGAAATTGAGTCCAGTATTTCCATGATTGGGTTAAAGAGACTTTTTTAATTCACTGACAAAAGAGTATCATAGCTGGAAGATAATGGGGCCCCATTCATTTGTAGCAGCGGCAGGCAGACTGCAAACTCCCGGTGTTAAATGTCCCCGGGGTGTGGGTATCTGCAGCACAAGCCACTTGTAATCTTTATCACTGGGGGGATCCAGAGCCAGCTGGCATGGCCTAAATACTGGGGCAGGTGGGAAGCCAGGCAGAGCCAGGATACCCAGGAGATGACCGGCCTCAATACCTCTCCTTGTACCCTTGGTTCTGCCTGCTAGGGGTGAATTTCCCTTTATATTCAACTTCCCCCATGGCCACTTATAAGAATCAGTTAGGCCCCCATCCTAGGTATCCATGGGGGAGGACCAAGCCCGTGGTTTCTGTCATCACTGTGGTGAAAGGCTGCCTGAACTGCAGGTCTGAAGGAAGCCACAGCCTTAAATACAGGAACTGCAGAGCTAACACGGCACCTGCCAACATGACTAAGCTTTAGTCTCTCCTGGCACTCACCCACGCATAGCTGCTCTCATTTAAACACCTGACAAACGTGGTATCTGCATGAGGACATGACACCATGAAACACCATCTCCACCTCCGGGAAAGGTGTGTCTGGAGGACTCGCATGTCTCAGGCTGGGCTTGGCAAGGCGGGGTGGAGTGATTTATAAACTAGAGCGATTTATAGACTAGAGCTTGTTTGGGAGCACTCACTCACTTGCTCTGCTTGAGTTAAATCCCAAGAGGGGTCTCCAAGGAAAACCAGACAGATTCGACACCACACTGCATCCCCTTACATCAAAGCACTTTAACCTTCCTGAATTAAGCTTTATAATATGCATGGGAGAAAGTGTTCTCGCTATTAGACAGACCAGGAAACTGAGGCACAGACAAGCTAATTTGGACAGAGCACTCTGTCCAGATTCACGGATGACAAGAAATTATGGGGTAAAGTAAACACACTAGTGGGAAGGGATCGAATCCAGGCGGACCTGCACCAGGTTGGAAAAGTGGGCAGAAAGGAATAGGATGCCGTTCTACAAAGACAAGTGCAAAGTGCTGCACCTGGGGAGAAGGAATCACCAACACACCTATAGGCTGAGGGAGGACTTTCTCAGCAGCAGAAAGGGATCTCAGAGTCATAGCTGAGTCCAAGATGAACATGAGCCATCAGTGTGACAAAGTGATCAGTAACGATAACTGTGCTCTATCGTGCATTAGCACCTGCATCACGAACGGGTCCAGGGAGGTGATACTTCCCCTCTATGCAGCACTGGTCAGGCTGCTGTTGCAGTTCTTCATCCAGTTTTGGGCGCTGCACTTCAGGAGGAATGCGGATAACCTTGAGAGTTCAGAGGAGGGCCAGTCATATGGTCAGGGGCCTGCAAGTGAGGTCTGAGGAGGAGGTATGGAGGGCCCTGGATCTCTTCAGCCTCCGCAAGAGAAGGCTGCGAGGTGATCTTGTGGCCATTTACAAATTCATCGGGGGGGCAGCAAGAAATAGGAGATGCTCTGTTCACCAGGGCACCCCTTGGAGTAACTAGAAACAATGGCCACAAACTGACAGAGACCAGATTCAGGTTAGACAGCAGGAACGACTTCTTTATGGTGAGGGTGACAGAATCCAGAACGAGCTCCAAGAGGGGTGGTGCTCTCCCCTACCTGGGGGGTCTTTAAGAGGAGGCTGGACATGCACCTGGCTAAGGTCGTCTGACCCGAGCGCTCTTTCCTGCTCAGGGCAGGGGGTCACACTCAATGATCTACTGAGGTCCCTTCCGACCCTAACATCTACGAAACTATAATTAAGTTGCTTGGTGCCACGCAGCCCGTGTGTGGCAGAGCTGGGAACTCAACTAAAATGCCTCTGCCTCAGTCAAACAAAAAGCCCCGACTTCATTCATTCTTTTCTCTTCTCACCCAGCATCCTGGGGTGCCTTGAGATCTTTTCAGGCATGCCCCCAAATGTTAGCAGTGTTGGGTTGGCAAATACAATTCACAAAATAAACCCAGAGATTTCAAATAGGAATTCATAGTTTTAAAAGTCTGGTCTTTCTGAGTTCTCTGCAATGGAAGAATCGCTTGGTTACTTTTCAGTAGCCAAGCAATAAGTCAAAACCAAGAGCTGGCATTTTCTGAGAGGCGCCTTGAATCTAAAAAGATTGAGAAACACTGGCTTGGAGTGTGTGATATTTTCCTATTACTGCCGATAGCTGGAAGCCACCATCAGGAATTGTGTTTAAACTTGCCCAAGTTGATCTCCGTCTTTAATTGAAACCAAGGCAGTCCTAGTGAACATGTTTTACTTGCAGCACAGAAGCAAACCCAATGGTAAACTCCTTCACTGCTCTCTGAAGGCGTGTGCCTGCACACAAGGACCCTACCTTCCTTGCACAGGATACATCTTACCTATTTCCGAGGGGCACTCAAGCGTCCTTAGCTTTCCCCTGTTGCTGATAAAAAAAACCCCCAATGAGCAGAAAAGGTTTGCCCAGAGATCTATGACTGGAGAGCTCTGAGATTTAAAAAAGAAAGGATGTCTGCATGGGCTTCGTGTTGCCCTGGAGGTTGCTGCCAAAAACTCTGCTCACCTGCTGCTGTTCCTCATGCCCCAGCCCGATATGGCATGAGGATGCTCCGAGCAGGCCACCCTTCTCAAGGCCTCCGGAGACAGAGAACTCAAGAGCTGCACAAGCAACCACGGAGCCTGTATAGATATACCCCGAGTCCTACTATCAATCTGGCTGGACATGGGACTGTTAAACCCAACAGAGTTAACCATGCATATGCTGCTAGCATTAGCCCTTCACTGCATTACCAGGATTTTGCAGGGAGTTTGAACTTCTCTTTTAAGCCTGCTAAAAAGCTGGTTTTAAACAGTGTCTCTCCTGTGGCCACTTTGTCCGTATATGCAGTTAAACTATGTTTAGGCATCCGGACGGTCCATGATACACTACAGGCAATGAATTCTGGGCAAGCAATGGCAGTGAGGCCAGGCAGAAAAAGCAGCAACTCTGGGCAGGTGGCAGTCACTGCTGGGACATCCTGCTGCACAGATGGGGGTGCTGACTCTGTTTGAATCTACTCTGGGAAGTTTCATCACATGATGTAATGCCATTAATGACTTTACGTCAGGAAGGCATATGCACATTACTAGTACATTTTTAAAACCCACTGGACAACTGTATAAATCAGATTCAACATTTCATATTTATTTTAATGAATGCCCTATCATTTATCTCCCGCAGGCTCCTGGATATTGATCTCTACTTCCTGGAGACTCCAGGGCAATCCTGGAGGGTTGGCAACCCTCTGCAGAGAGAGCAAGAGGAGAGGAAGACTGGTCAAACTGGTAGGCAAGACTGGGAAGCCCAGATGCACTGGCAAAAAACAGGATGCAGAACTGGCTGCAGGAAAAAGGCAAAATGCCACTTAAGGCCTTCGGGAAAGCCTGTCCAGCCAAGCAATATTTTGAGGATGAGCAGAGCCATCAGAGAAGAAAGGCTCTCCTTATGCCTAAGGAAGGGTGTTTGTGCCCGAAGCTTGCAAAGAACAATTTTTTCAGCTATTGAGTTGGTCTAATAAGAGATATCACATTTACCCAAAGAACCTGGTTTAACCAAATTACCATACACCCAACATCTGCCTGGTTGGGCTTTGCGAAACAGCACCGTATCGTTTCGACTTCTGTTTCATCATTTCGAAGGGACAGTGTTTCGTTTCATCATTTCGAAGCACTGTTCTGTTTTGTTTCACTGAAACTGTTTCGACATTTCTCCCATAGGCTATAATGGGCAATCATGAAAATGCCTAAAACTTTGCCTGATTCAGATAAAAGTTGCAGGGATGGTAGCCCCTTCCAAGGGTATGGAGCCTGCCAAGTTTCAAGATAAGTGTAGGGGTTTCTGGAAAACTGCACCTCAAACTGTTTGAAGCAAAATGCATGACGCTTGCCGGCAGAGGCAGTTTCCTCTCATCTGGCGTGCAGAGCCGGGGGCCCACACCCCGAGGAGGGCTGTGCCGGACCCCTCTGGGGGGGACGTAAGCCCCCCGGATATGCACATGGGATGACAGTGGGCTGCCGCTGCTGGCTGGGACCAGTGCTGAAGCCAAGTAAGCCCAGCTTCAAAACCTGAAACATTTGGAAACTTCAAATGTGCCTCGTTTCATTTCGAAGCTGTTTCGAAGCCTTTTGTTTTGGTTCTGTTTCACTGCTTCGAGCTCTAAATGTGTCAAAACAGCTTCGACACGACACACCCTGCAAAATTTTGCACAGCCCTACTACCTGGTATGTTCAAATAAAAACAGAGCCATGCCTTCAGGAGAAGACCCCAATCTTTCACAAGGAAAAGACGAGCATTTAATTCAACATACCCCCTGGAGGAAAGTCTTCAATGATACAAAGATGAGATTTACCAATAGGTAGCTAGCATCCCAGCGCCGACACTAGAGACCAGGATAAGCGAGGCAGCATACACAGCGAGGCAGCAGCAGTAACCTCCAGGCACGGCATAGCCGGGATCCAGCCACCGGGGAACACACTCGCTCTCGAGCTCTCCAGACTCAAGGTCCCGTCGTTCGGCTCAAGCCGCCCTTGGAAAACGCTGGGTCTTCATTTCTGCTCGTCCCTTGACAAGCCCAGCGCGATTCTTCTGTTGCAAAGACCTCAGGCCGGGCGGGATGCTGCAGTTCGTATGTGGAACTGCTGGGTGTGTCGCGTGAGTTGTGTTTGCACACCGACCGAGCTGATGCCGTGTGGGGCCTTCCACACCCCTGAAAGGATCCCTGGGTGAGCGCTGCTGCCCCCAGTGTGTGCCCTAGACACTCACACTCATGCTGTCACGCTCTCACACTCACTCACACACACTAATGCGCATACAGTCATGCTCTCACACATACACACATTCACGCACTAATTACTTGCTCACGCTCACGTGCATTCATGCTCACAGGCTCATATAGTCATGCTCACTCACACACTCAATTATGCTCCCTCACAAGCTCACACACTCTTTCACACACATTCATACACGTGCTGTCACATGCTTGTACTCACACACACTCACCCTCCCATCACACACACTCAGGGTCTCACATACACTCACATGCTCATGCACACACACTTACTCACATTCACCCATGCTAGGGTGTCACGCACACTCATGCTCTCACACACACACACACACACACACACAGGGTCTCACACACACTGACGTGCTCACGCACACGCACTGACTCTCACATTCACACACACTCAGGGTCTCACACACTGACATGCTCATGCACACACACTCTCGCATTCACACGTGCTCACGGTCTCACAAGCACACAGACACACACTCATGCTCTCACACACTGACACACTCATGCACATGCACAGTTACTGCCTCACGCTCACACAGGGTCTCCCACACTGACATGCTCGTGCACACACTCTCACATGCACACGCACTCACGGTCTCACAAACATACTCATGCTTTCACACACACTCAGGTTCTCACATGCACGCTCATGCTCTCGCGCACACTCACATGTTCACGCACACGAACACTGTCACCCTCACATGCTGTCACGCACCCTCACGCTCTCACACAGACACACTCCCACCCGCACATGCTCTCTCACACGCAGATGCGCACACACTCACCCTCCCATGCTGTCACACACACACTTCCCCCCTCCCCCGGTTCACAAGCAACCGAGCTCCCAGCGCGCTGCACCCCTGCCCCCCGCCCCGAGCGACGCATGCGCAGTGCTGCCGGCGAAGCGGCCCGGCTGCCCGGAGAGGGGCGGGGCGTTCCATCCGGGTCCCTGCGCGGTGCGTGCGGGCGGGGGGGTGTGCGTGGGTGTGTGCGCGCGCGCGGCGGCGCGGTTGTGTTTGGAGCGCGGCGGTGCTGCGGTCGGAGCGGAGCGGTGCGGTGCGGTGCGGTGCGGGCTGGCGGACGCCGCGTCCCGGTGAGCGCGGGGCGCGGGGGGAGGAGGGCATCACCCCGCCCCGTGCATGGCACCCGCCGGCCCGGGGGCTGCACCTCTGCGGCGGGGGGAGCCCCGGGGCTCCCCGGGCTGAGCGGGCACTGCTCGGGGGCTCCCGCAGCTCCTCGCCCTCCCGCAGGTGCTGCCCCCCCTCCCCCAGCATCCTCGGAGGTGTCAAGGACCCGGCTACACAAAGCCTGCGGGGGGGGCGTAGCCGGGGCCGGTTTTGCTCCCGAGCTCCCTCGGCCCCCCCGTTTCTGGTCCGTCCCCCGGGGGGTCGCGGAGCCGCCAGCTGCCTGCCCCGCGCGCGTCCCGCCCCGCTCCGTTGTGCGGGGGGCGCGCGGCTCCCCTTCCCCGGATCTGCCGTCCGCTGCCCGAGGCGGCGCCGCCGGCGAATGAATGCAGGGACTTCGGATGTCACCAGCGCCCCTTGCATTGCTCGCACACGTCGCGGGGCCTCCCCGCATGCTGTCAACCCGTCGCTGGCGACTTGGGGGCTGGGGACGCTTCCCCCATCGCGACGGGCGTGGGAGGTCTGGTTTGGTGGCGAGCGAGTCCGTATCCCCCGCGCCCTGGGGTGCGCCCTTACGGCGAGCCGCACGGCGGGGCTGGGACCCATACCAGCACTTTATCGCTGTAGCGATAAGAGGACGGAAAGCCACGCAGGAGTCCGGGGGGCTGCTTGCACACTCCGAGGGAAGTGCCCGAAAACGTGCTTTATTGGAGCGAGCCTTTACTTTTGGGTGGAGAAAGGGTCGGGGTATCTGCAGGTGAATGAAACGGGGGCAGAATTGCCTGGGGTTTGAGGGAATCGAGGCTTGTGAAGAAAGGCGCCTTTTTATTGCCGGTTGGGAGAGGGGTTTGACGGCCAAGTGCCTTTCCTCGGGACGGGGGAGGAAGCCGATGCAGCCCGAGCTAAACGCCACGATTTGGGCAGCCAAGTGATCTCACGGAAATGGCACTTGGGCTGCGAGGAGAGCGGCTCGCGCTCTGGCCCCTGCGCGCTCACGCGGAGTTGAAAGGCAAGTGTGTGGTTTGTTGGGTTGGTTTCAGCTTTCACAACATTTATGCTTGTGGGTAACGGCGAAGCCATGAAAAGGTGCTGCGGTCCGCAACGAGCTTCGTTTTGGGGTCGTTGCTCCTCGGCAGAGCTGCAAGGGCGGGTTTTGTTCTTTCTTTCGCCTTTTCAATGCCGGGGGGAAGGAAGTGGCTGGGTGCGAGGCATTGCTGACAAGAGACGCGCATCTGTAAGATCTTGATTCAGTCGAAACGCCATCCGCGCCTCCAGTCTCTAGGGTTGGCACGTAGGAAAACGATCCCTTTGTTTGTTTGTAAGCCGTGCAGAGTCCACGTGCAATCAGCCCCACAGTACTCCTGCCTGCAGAGTCACTCTTCGGAGCATGAGTCATGCCTAAAAATTTCACATCCTCATTTCTTTCTGCTCTTACATGCACAAAGCCACTGAGCCGGTGTGAAACCTGTCCCTCAACACGGGTATTTGGCATGCTCACTTCAGCAATCCCTGCTTGTTCTGTCCCATCAGGAATATTATTCCATCGAAAGAATGAACTAAACGCCGACTTCATCATTGCGTGGTCTGGCAGAGGGCACACCTCTGAGTAATTTCAGCTCAGATCCTATTGACCTTATGAAGTTATAGCAGGGATAAGTCTGACTCGCTGTGTCCAGGCGAGCAAATGGCTTGAAAACCCGAGTAAAATGATACTGGCCTTACTTGTTCGTGCTGGCGGTATGGTAGGTTTCCCATTTCTGTTTTGGATCCCAGCACGGATAAGCTACAGCATTACTAGAAAATGAAACCCCCAAAACCTTTAGCACGTTTTTATAGAAAGTGTAAATAAAACAGCTTCTAAACGGATCAAATAATAAAATAGCACCAGTGGCTCAGATTATTTATTCAATTACTCTATTCATAAAGCATCTTTCCTGCTTACCTCATTTAGAGCGCAGCATGATCTGTAACTAAAATTAAATACAGATTTGGCCTGGAGCCCAGGAAACCTAGCTAGTCTTTCCCTCAAGAGCCGCAGAGGGCACAAGAGCATTGTCCCCAAAGGAGAACGGGGGGGACCCGGGAGGGAAAGAGAGGAGTCCGAGATGAACTGGAGGGTGTCTTGTCCCGGTGCCAGCAATGCCCGACGAGGCAGTGGGTTCTTGCTATTTAAGCTGGGGGATTGGCAGCCAGGGGACCTGAAATCTAGCCCGGGCCCTTCCAGACCGCTCCAGTGGTCTCGGATTGACCCGTGGGGAGAAACTTTCAGCGAGACCGTTGTGTCAAACCACATCGTTCCCAGCCCTTGCCGCTGTGTCTTGGAGCAGACGGATGAGTGTCCTGCCTGTGCCGTGCTCCTAGGTACGTAAGCCTGGGAAGGATTTTCTGAGTCCTTAAGCTTAGTCTGCCACTGTCTCTAGCAGTTTGTCCTTCTCCAACTTCACACGGGTAGAAATATTAGAGGCAAAAACTAGTTTGAAAGCTATTCCACAACCTCCCTGCTCCGGAGGTTTGGACGCTTCTCCTCCTTTCCAGGCGAAACTCATCCGTGCCCAGTTTACGCCTGTTTTGTCCTTTGGGTCAACACTTCTCTTCGCTCCCAGCTGCTCGTCCCCCGATGTATTGGCGTGTGGGCCGGTCAGAAGCGACTCGGTCGCCTGCCCTGGATGTGAATGGTTTGGCGCAGAGGAAGAGGGACTTACAGAGAAATGATTTTAGCCGCTATAGCATATGGTTGCACTTGGGGCCGCCAGGCCAAGCAAGTCAGTAGAGCTCCATAAGCTATGAACAGACATTACATTTGTCCCTGGAGAAACTGGTGTCTTGCCAGGAAAAATGCAGTTCAGAGATCCTGTTCTGGTGTCCTGGAGCAAAGCTCAAAATTGAAGAAAATAAAAAGGGCTAATGGTTTCTCCTGGGGTATCACAAAGTGCATTTGAATGGTTGTCCTGGGACAAGGCACCCCATTGGTCCTCCAGGCATCCCACAGTGCACTTCTTCCACTCCAGTCCCAGCCACTTGAACGTGACGCTGCTGCTCTAGCCCCGGTGGCACAACTTTACTATCTGGAAGTGACGGGGTCTAGGTGGCTTCACCCACCATTTAATTGCCCTGCACAAGGACTTGCCACCTGCCGAAGTCGGCCCTGGAGCCTGCTTCCATGCGAACAGCTGCAGATGCATCCAGGCATCGGGGACGCCCTTTGACCTGTCCACCCCCACGGAGCCAGGATCAGACGTCCACCCCGCCATCCACCCGACTGCCTCCACGTTCTGCACTTCTCCCAGAAGCAAAGTCAAATAATGGGAGAAAGTGAACTTCCATGCGCCTTCTGGATGTTCCTTGCAGATTTTATTCTGACAGGAGAAAAAGGGCCCGAGATCCCTCCAGTTTGAGCTTTAAACCGTCTCTCATCCAAGCAAAAATATTTGTTCTTTGGAAAGGACGCGTATCCACAATACGGTAGCCTGTGCTGCACCATTATAAACCATAGGCTGTAATTTTGTGGGAAAGCTGGCGCCCTGTTCTTTTCCAGTTATCCTACGTGCCTGGGACCGAGGAGCTTTGCTTTGTGCTGTGAAGGTCCTCAGGGCCTGGCTGATTTGGGCCGGGGGAAATAACTTTAATGCCCTCTAGGCTGTTGGCTGTTCCTTTTTATGCAAACTGGCCTTGAGCTCTCACACCTTTACTGGTCTCTGCTGGGAGTTGGAGGTGTAGGGGGTGCCTTGGCCTCTGTTCCCATAAAGTAACCCATCATGGGCTCATGTATGTCAAGCTTCTGGACAAGGGGAAAATGATGCACTTGGCTTCTCTGAGTAGAAATGGGCTCTGCTTCCCCCACCAAGGGGAAGACGTGGGTAGTCAGCTAACTCCAAGGCTGCTGGTGTCAGCAAGAGCAGACCCACCAAAGCAATGCCAAAAGAAGATTACACAGGTCTCCCCATCACACCACAGTTCGGTTTTCGACTGAACCGTGTCCAGAGATGCGGTTCAGACAGGGATGGTATTTCCCAGTCTGTGCTCTTTAATCAGCAATGCTAACAGGCTATATTAGAAAATAAGCTGTGGGCTGACCAGATACGCAGGGAAAGCTTTCCGTGCATATGGGAAGCATAGGTTGGGTTCCCCACCATCATCCTTCTTCTCTTCATCCATGTCCATTAATGGGAGGCCAGTAATCCCCACTTATTTTTGCTGCCCTTAACCAGCCAGGAAGGACACGCGTGCCAGTCTGTATGTTGGAAGGGTAGGGCGCTTGTCCGAACCTGCACTGCTGTCGTAACAGCTGCGAGGGCTGGCCTGCTAGGGATGGGGCTAATGAAAATCACAGCAAGGAGGTGCTGGCTTTGGCCCAGGGCACAGGCTTTACCAGGCTCCTGATACAAAACAGTTCCACTCGATAACTTTGCAGTGGTCAAGATCAATGAAGCTATTTTAAACCTATGCTGCAGAATGGCAGCACAGCTGCCTTTTAAAGAGAGCGCAAAGTCCTCTTCTAAAGAGGTCGGCCTCGTTTGCCGTTCCAGCTCTCTCCCTGACTCGCTAGTCTACTCTGTAGCCAGGCCATAACCTAGGTTAACTCTGGGGATGATGGAAGGGAGAGGATGCCTCGCCTTTGAAACCATAATTGCTACACATAGCCTTTCATCACAAAAAGGAATCCCAAAGCGTTTTTACAAGCGGTGCTGCTGTGGGAATTATTCACCAATGGATGGCGGCAGCAGCTGGTTGAAGGGGAGCTGTGCTCTGTCGGGGGGGGTTATACATAGATATTGATAAATCCAATAATTATGTTTTGTTTTCTGTTAAAGCACATGGTTATGGCACATGGTATATCCGAGACCAGCGTCGCTGACTCTGGAGACTTCACATTTGTCATTCGTTTTCCTTCTAGCTTTGTAGCTGCATTGTCCCGGCGGGGCTGCAGATATCTCAGACTTACAATTAGAGAGGTTGTCTTGGCTAGATTGAGGCCCTTATCTTCTGGCAGCCTTGTAAGTTAGCAGGAGTGTGGGCCAATGGCATGTTCAGGGAACTGCAGTGATGTGGTCTGCTTAGTTCATGAGCTGGGCTGTCACGAGCTGTGCAACCTGGACCCCCTTGGTTACTCCCAATGTCATGGCTTAGCTCCAGTGTTGGAGGTAAAGCATGGGTTTGTTGTTCTGTAAAGCATGGGTTTGTTGTTGAAGTCAGACAGGAAGTGAAACTACTGAGTAAGGTAGCAACTAAGGGCCATTCATATGAGGAAGTTGCTGAGTAACACATCCAGCAATTAATTGCAGAGCCGCCTCCTTGTGACACTGCTCAGTGGGGCTACTCTGCCTCTGGGAAGTGGGAAGACAAAACCTCCTCTCCAAACCATGAAGATATTCTGCTCCACAAAATCAGTTGGCCCAGCAATTACAAAAGCCTGGTGTTTTAATGTAATGTTTATGATAAGGTAGTTCCCAGAGATTTCTATCTAGATGGGCATTCCTCTGTACACACATGGACAGAGCCAAGTTTCTGGTCCAGAGGGCTGAATAGGATGTGATACGCATGGGGAGAGGATACAGTAGTTGTATACATCGTACTTACTGTTTTACGCCTGGTAATTACAATGTGCCACCCATGCACTGGCACCCATGCACGTTTGAGAAGTTTGCACGTGACGAGTTGAAACAGGAGCCAGGGCGATTCCAGGAAGGGACGGTGTGCAAGACACACGAGCAAGGAAGATGATCTTAGCAGCTGCATTGACAAACGGGACTCAGGTGCCCAAAAGCAGCACTTGCCGTAGTTCAGATGGGAGATGGCAAGGGTCTGGGCTGCAGCATCAGCCGTCGGGGCAAGCAGAATAGGTCACAGCTTTGAAAATGGTATGGAGGAAGGAATGGGAGGATTTGGTGGCACCCAAATAAGTGTGACAGGGATGGAGGAACTGAGGATGACCAGGTTTGGGGCTTGGGTCACAGTGCGGTAACAGCAGGGACAGAAAATGAGGTCTGAGCTGATTTGGAGTGGATGGGCTGAGATGAGAAATGGCTAGCGGGAGACTGCTTGGCAGGAGAGAGGTAGAGCTGAAAGTCGGCCGTCTGGAGCGGTGGGAGCGATGCAAGCTGTCCAGAGAAGGGGAGGAAGATTGGGGTGGAGCCCTCGAGGGCTGTTGCAGTGAGACTGGAGCTCCCGAAGGACTCATCCTTTCTTCAGGATTGTCAGAGTTTCATAGCTGGTCGGGGCAGAAGGGACCTGAGCAGATCATCGAGTCTTACCCCTGCCGTGGCAGGAAAGAGCACCGGGGTCAAACGACCCTGGCTAGGTGTTCATCCAGCCTCCTCTTAAAGCCCCCCGGGGTAGGAGCCAGCACCACTTCTCTTGGAAGTTGGTTCCAGATCCTCGCCGCCCTGACCGTGAAGTCGCGCCTCCTGATGTCTAGTCTGAATCTCCCCTCTGCCACCTTGTGACCGTTATTCCTGGTCACTCCTGGCGGTGCTCGGGGGAACAGGGACTCCCCAGTGCCTACTGGTCCCTCTGACTAGTTTGTGACAGGCCACTAGATCCCCCCTCAGCCTTCTCCTGCGGAGACTGAATAGGTTCAGGTCCCGCAGCCTCTCCTCATAGGTAGGGCCTGCCCTGTTGTCCCCTGATCATATGAGTGTCCTCCTCTGGACCCTCTCCATGCTGTCCACATCCCTCCTGCAGTGCGGCCCCCAGACCTGGACGCAGTCCTCCAGCTGCGGCCTGACCAGTGCCGCATAGCGGGGGAGGATCACCTCC
>NW_017728948.1:4420960-4441564 GCF_001723895.1 Crocodylus porosus | reverse complement strand
GGTCGCTGGTCCCAGTCCCATCTCCGCCCTGCCCTCCCTGACCCCCCCCTGCATCCACAGTGTAGTCTTCCCTGGGGACGGCCCCTCCCCGCCATCGGGTGTGCACCTCCCTTTTAGCTAGGAGATGTTCCCGGATGCTTTTGGTGAGCCGCGGGGGCTTTTGTGCCCTCCTGCCCCCTTTGATCTGCGTTGGGATTACCTCCCTTCGGGCTTGGAGGATCGTCTCCTTAAGGAGCGACCACTCTCCTTGGACACCCGGCTCCCCTCCCCTCCGGGAGCCTAGTTTAAAGCCCGCCGGAGGAGATCTGCCAACCTAGAAGAAAACACACGCTTACCTTTGGGGGGGAAAGGTGGAGCCCATCCCACCCAAGCATGTCTCCCGTCGTGATGTGCGGGTCGTTGTCGAGGAAGCCAAAGCCCTCCTTGAGACACCATTCCCGAAGCCGCCAGTCGGTCTCTGCATGTCACACGCCGTCTTCCACATCCGCTCACTGGTAGGACAGAAGAGAAAACCACCAGTGCCCCCTTCTCCCTCAGCACGCCCCCAGAGCGTGGTAGTCTGCCGTCAGATCAGGGCTTCTCCTGGCCGCATCATTAGTACCGCATGGACTAGGACCATGGGGTAGTAATCGGTGGGCTGGATCACGGCCTGGATCATCCCCATCACGTCACAAATCCTTGCTCCAGGTAGGCCGTAGACCTCGCATGTCAGGGGGCTCCTGGCCACAGATGAGGCCTGCTGTACCTCTCAGGATGGAGTCGCCAATGACGATCACTCGACGCTTTCTCCTCCGGGACTGCTTGGCTCCCTCGGCCTGCGAGGAGAGCGTGGAGTTGTGCCCTCTCCAGTTGCCTCCTCTCCCTCCTCGTCCAGTGTCGCCAGGGCCTCGGACCTGTTCTCGGACCGGAGGAGCTGGTGCTGCTGTGTTAGGAGCAGCCCTGGCCCTGGAGGTGACTGTCTGCCACCCTGCAGCGGGGGGCACCTCCCAGGGTGCTTCTCCCTTGGGTGTGTGGCCCTGCAGGGAAAGAAAATAGCCACCAATTTCTTCCTCCACCTCCCTGATTCCCCTCAGCCTGCTGACCTCCTCCTGGAGCTCCCTCACCTGCGCCTCCAGGGCCCTAAGGCAGGCGCCTGCAGGACAGGTGTGGGGGTCCCCAATCCCTGCCCCCCCGGCCTTGTGGGGCAACCCCTGCAGGCCAGAGGGTGGGGGGACACCAGCTCCCCCATGGGCTGTGTCTGGGTGGAGGCAGTTTGTCCAGTTGGGCAAAGACAAAGATGAAAGGAAGACCCAGGGAAGAGGGTCCTGAAGGGAAGGAAGGATAGCATTGTGGGATTTGTTATTTACAGCCCCAGAAGCTGGAGGATGAAGGGTAAGTACCACTGAATCTGGGAGGAAAGCCATCATGCGAAGCCTTGCAGATATGGAGTTGACAGGGTTTGAGAGATCCCCCCAGAGGAGGGGCTCCAGGCAGTGTTGTGAATGGCACACCCCATCAGACACCCAGTAGGAGAGAGCAGAGAATAAACCAGGGAACTGGGGGTTTTTAGTTTGCAGAAGAGAAGACCGAAGGGGTTTGAATAGCAGCCTTCACCTCCCTGCAGGGGGGCTGCAAAGAGGCTGGAGCTGGGCTGTTCTCAGTGGGGGCAGATGGCAGGACAAGGAGCAATGGGCTCAAGCTGCAGCAAGGAAAGTTGAGGTTGAATATTAGGAAAAACTTTCTGACAAGGAGGGTGGTGAAGCACAGGAGCAGGTTACCCAGAGAGGTGGTGCAGTCTCCATCCTTGGAGGTCTTTAAGACCCAGCTTGACAAAGCCTTGGCTGGAATGATGTAGTTGGGGCTGGTCCTGGGTTGGACTAGACGTGACCCCCTGAGATCCCTTCTCACCCTCCTTGTCCGTGATCCTATGAGAGTTGGGTTGGAAGGGAGCCAATGTGGCAATGAGCTTTCCCCCCTCCCCCTCCCCCCAGGAGATATTCAATGACATGGAAACAGCTGAGGGCCAGTTTTAGGGGTTCAGTCATCCTAAATCCTACATTTGTAACCTGCTTTAAAAGCCCACTGTCTAGGTATAAAGTGTTTCTAGGCCCAAATTCAGATTTCTGTGGCTTTGGGGTTTACCAGCCTTATGGAATAGACTCTTATTTTTTTCTGCTACTGATCCATCACCTGCATTCATTGAGGCCCCAGAGTGGTGCTAGTAGCAAAGACCCTGAACAAACACACAGACATGTAATCTGCTTTGTTTTCTTGACTTTGACTGAATTGCCAAGGGTTGATGGTAAACTTCATTGTATGAACCCGCTCGTCACGCAGGGGTCGCTCTTCAGATACGGCTTGTAACGTGAGAGCGTCTCTTAGAAAGAAACTTGCTTTGCTTCTGGGGGGAAGCTGGGCAATGAAAAGGAAACTGAAAGCATGAGCTGGAAGAAGGGCAGTTTTCTAATTTTAGTAATCCTCCAACTGTTCATCCCGCTCGGTCCCCCGACCAGTTTCACTCTCACTGGAAATCTTTTCCTGGAATCGCAGCACATGCCCAAGTTCCCAGCTGGATTTGGAAAGGAGCTCCTATGTTGCAAATATCTTCCGAGTATTAATGTGTCTCATCACTTTGATCTCATTTCTGCTGAATGAACCAGAGGGCAGTACTGGAGGTGCACAGCATCGATTCTTCCCATCCACACAACTCTCATCACAGGAAGGAAGCAATATTTATTTTGTCTAGCTAATCTTGCATCAGCTCGGGGAGGGGGGCGTTGCAAATTTGAACAGCGTGCTCAACAGAGCAAGGTGTAAAACAATCTGCCTGATATGAAATCAGCCTTTTAAAAATCATTGTTGGCCACTCGCCCCTACTCTGCCGTGCCAAAACACATAGCCCGTTGACCTTTAATTTTCAGAACAGAAGTATCTTCGAGAACGATTTTTGTGAGGATTTAAAAAGGGTGCATTGAAAAGAAGATGTACAACATTAAGTTACTAGGGGACTCTAATCTCCAAAAAGGGTTACTTTAGACTCTTTTTGAATGAACCAAATGATTGAAAGCCACTTGTTTCTGCATTGTCCTTTGTACTCAAAGGGAAAAGGCCATTATTTTTAACTTCATTCTTGTTATAGAAGATCTGCAGCCTTATCTGCAGTTATCTTGTGCAGTCTTATATTTTTTTTTTCTGTGGACCTCTGGGCTGATGAAGATTAAAAAATAATAATACCCTGCTGCTGCTTTAAAAACCCATCCCTCTTTTTGTCTGCTGGCTGTGACTGACAGAGCATATGTCCGTCAGTTTAAAGTCCTCTGCTTCATCGGGGCACTTGGAGCTGTATTAAATTACAGCAACATAAAAACAGCCCTAGGACCCAGGCAGGGCTCAGCGGTAGCAGAGCTTTTTGTTCGACAACTGGTGCTATATTGTGCACGCTTGGTTTTTGTCTGCTAATTTCTTTACCAATGTCCATCCCTGTTCAGATAGCCGGTTAGCTGCAAGTCATGCTTTGATCTGCGTGGGACTTAAATCCAGAGAGGGGTCTACTGAATAGCGGATTTAATCCCCAGCATCGCAGTCATCTATGGGACTAGTGGAGAAGGCCGGGTATCCGGGGCGCATGGTCTTTCTGTTCTCGCACGTCGGAGCTTATGCATCTGAACTCCTGTAAATCGGTGGCTTTCAGATGAACAGGCTCCCAACAGATTATTGAAATGCTAAGCCCTTGCCATTAGATAAGTGGTGAGAAGAAACGATTTGGTACAGAGCATGCCAAGTCGATACGCCCTGACCCGTCTTACAATGGAGGCTTACACTGATGGCGACGTGGAAATGGGAAAGAGGAGGGGTGGAGGGGAACGGTTTTCCATCTAATCGGGAAGCATTGAAAATGCAGTGATGGGAACTAAATGGCTAAGAGATTTAAGAGAAAAGGAGACAAGCACCTGCCAGCTCTTATCACAGTGCCCTACGCAGGGTTGTTGTCGCAATTCGTGTTGCTTCATCAGTTATAAGCACACGCGGTACATGCCATTTTTCTCGCAGTCCAAAGCAAAAGCAGTTTAAAGTCCATGTTGCCAAATATTGCGGTGTTTAATGTTTGTCGAGTGATAAGTGTTGAACTAGCCCAAGGGCTTATGTTGGGGGCTTGCGTTTCAACACGTGCATGTGCTTGCATTCATCTTGGAGTCTGATGTCACTTTTGGCTTACTGGTTCGGTTGCTTTAATGCTTACATGTTAGGACTTGCTTTGCAAGTGCAATACTGTGACATTGCTAGAATGCAAAAGAAAACCTGTTCTCTCAGCAGAATTTTTGCATGAAAGAAAGTAACTCCTTCTACTCACTGTACAAGTCAGCTGGGAATTCCCCTTTCCTGCCTTCTTGTAGTCTGGTTACGCAAAGGTTCAGGGTTTACTTCCATGGGAGACATTTGCCAACAAAGCTACGGTGAGCTGTTTATGCCCCATGTTGACAAACTTTTTAAATATTACAGACTTGCACTGTATTTTCAGAAAAGCCAAAGAAGAAATCTCATTGCAGTAGCAAACTGGGAAGACTCTGATTTATAACACCTAAACTTGTTTTTGGAAATGTTGTTGACTTCGTAATAGGACGTATAAAGAGGTGCAAGGAGGATGCTGATCAATTAAAATTTGTTTTAAAATCAAGAATAAAGTTTCCTATGGAAGCAAAAAAAAAGAATAGAAAGCTTTATATTAACAAACCTCAACTTTTTGTGGAGTAAAAAGTAAGCTTGAAAGCTGGCCTAGCAGTGCCCCTTTCAGTAAAATAGTGGACGATTGGTTATCCATTGTGTTATGTCCCTTTTATACCTGCTTTTTTTTCCCTGAAAGTGAGTTTTCGTGAGACCAAATATACTCAGTACAATTTTGCTAATGAGGTTGACCTCATGAACCAATGTGACTGTTTAAAAATTAAAGGTATTGTCACACTTTGTATTCTCTTGTCTTGAAAAGTGAAGCTGGGGCCTAGTGACCCTTACTTCAGCATGCCTATGCATACACTGTCGTTTATTTTTACAAGTAATTAAGCCTTCCTAACGTAAGTCCTGGCTACAGACCTCTGCCATTAAATCTTGGCTGTGAAATGGGACAAGGCCTCCAGAGGTTTTTTGGGGGGGGCGGTTGTATTGTTTGGGCTGTCTTATGACCTGAGTTATGAAAAGCGAAGTTGTACTGATTTGTGGGGGTTTTTTTCATTTTCCAAATCTAGTTAGCAAAACAAAGTAAATGTGTGTCCTTAGAGGTACAGTATCTAATGGTATTTTTCTCCTGTGACCAATGAAACTAAAACTGGGCACAGAGCACATGTCTGTACCTCATTTTCTTCCACTAAATAGTTGCAGCCTTCCCAATATCTGTGCTGCTTTATCCCTTATAGAAATTCAGCGTGGATATGAACTTAGACATTTCAGCAACCATGCACAACGACTCAAGCAGCAAAAATCGTTTTAAATTTGTTGTTGCCTTCTGGACATGATGGGCCAGGGTAGTTTTCTGTCCCGTCTAGCACTTTGGATGGAAAGGAGGAGATAGTCTTTGATGGCTCGGCAGGTGAAGATCCCTGTACCGCGGCTTACTGTGCAGTAGCAGCCACTGCATGATGTGAATCGTGCTTTGCTTTACATCTGGTTCAAAACTTCTTAAATTTACTGGTGAGAGAATAATTCTAATCCCTTTCAATGAGATCAACGGATTAGTGGCTCAAATGCTTATAAAATTGCGGGGATTAGCTGAGTCTCCTTTTTTTTTTTTTTTCTTATGCGACATAACATCATTTGTGTACACGCACAGCCTAGCTTTCAGAAGGCATTTCTGCACTATATTACTGAGATTATTTGTCAAAAGTACCTACTCAACTAATTTACAGAGTTCTTCACAAGGCTAAAATTTGGTTGGATGCCTGATTTGCTCTCATTTGGTATTTCTTCTTTTGTATTTTGTGCCTACCAGGGCCCTTTCAGCAGGCCCTGCACCCATTAAATTGTCCGCTGGGGGTTTGCATGGAGAGCGTTCGCTCGAAACCAGTTGATAACTACGTGACCCTTGTTTCTTTGTTTCTGCTGAGGCTTTAACCAGTAGGAAAAGGATTTCAAAATAGGTGGCTTCGCCTCCCGTGAGCGGCTTACGCTTTCTGCTTTAGCCAGGGAGCAGCGACTGTCCTCGCTCCCCGTGTCTGCCGAGAAAGGAAAAACAACAACATGAAGTACTTAATTCTACAACCTGGCGTAGGGGTTTTTCCCCTTAAATTTATTGCAACTAAAGCCATAGGGAAACCCCAAAATCAAAATGCTGTACTTCAGAGTGAAGAAGAAATAGAAAGAAATTAAACTTCTTTACAGGGAAGGATCTCGTTCTACCCAGTTTGAATGCCTCCTCTCTCGCTCAGATGGCCACTTACAATGTGTTGTAAAACAGTAGTTTTCAACCTGTTTTTCCTAAAATTTGGATTGGAAGTGCGGAGCCATTTAAGTTGTAAGTGCAGGTATTCACATACCTAATCCTCTTTCATGGACCCTTTCGACATAGCCTGTGGACACCCAGGGGTCTGCAGACCACGGGTTGAAAACCACTGTTTTAAAATAACTTTCTGCCTAGCTTGCTTTCTTCCTGGGCTGCACAGTGTTTACTTGACCTGCATAGGCCAGGCAATCCTGATTGTCAAATATTGCGAGCTACGAGCCAGAAAATCCTGGCGGCCGCCCAGCACACTTTCATAGACATGCTTTTAAATATATACAAAGAAAGGCTCATAATTTCCACTACACTAATGAGGCCATGGTAGTCTCATTGAAATGTGCCAGTAGCTGCCACGGTGGTATTTTAGCAGCCTTGTTCTGTGAATTCAAATGTGATCTAACATGGCAGCCCCCATGGAGCGGAGGAGGACTGGCTTCTCTTGCAGAATTTCAATCGTGTTCCTCTCCAGCGCGTGCAGAAATCCTCATCTCGGCAGCACAGACAAGTGCAGCCTCAATACGGGTTTCATTCCAGTCTCTCCCTTTCTAAATCTGAGCTTGCCTTTCCCTCCGTCATCAATGCCCTGTGTTTTACAAAGAGGCAGAACAGAAAAGGCATAGGGAGGAGGATAGCGATAAGGGGCAGGGGTAGGACTGGGGAGGAGACGCTCTGCAAGGCGGACTGGGGGCTGTTGACAAGTTGAGGGTGGTCTGATAAATGGACCTGCTTAAAGTATCGTTAGCCTGTAGTAAGAGCTTATATTACTACTCAAATGCATCATATGCTCTCTTGACCTTTAAAGAGATGCTGAGCGAAGCCCACATGCGCGTTGCTAAGCTGTGTTGCTAGTGCCTGCAATATCTTTTGCCGGGCAGTACGAGACTCTGATTACATGAAGATACAAAGACGTGGGATTAAACTATTCGGCCACCACACCTCTCCACGGCGTTGGTAGCTCCACTGCCCTGGGAAAACGCTGTACGGTTGCAGCGAACATCAAATATTCACCTGGGTTTTTTGCGTTTCTAGGCAGGCAGCCTTTAGAGCGGGGTTTACGGGGTGAGTTCATACCAGTGTCGTAAAGGGAAGCGTTGCAGGGTGCAGGTTTAAGAGCTGGAGCGTTCGGAGTGAAGGTTCAACTTCAAGGAAACCTAAATAAGACAGCAAAATAATGAGGCTAGCTGGGATCCGGGTGTGCATCCTGGAAGGGAACCACTCGTCTCCATCCCTGCCCCCGGCCCCGCACACATCCGTGGCAGAAATGAGGCAATTGCCTGTGGCTTCCTATTTCCAGAGAAGAGCTGTCGAAACTAGACCTAAATGTGGCCAGTGCTGTTTTATTTTTAAACAGTTTAATGCCAAACAGCTGGCCTGATTAACCTGAGTGTTTGTCCGCAAAATGCTGCTTTCTCCAAACACAAGCAGCTGAGCTGCATTTCCAGAAAGGAAAAGATGTTTGTTTTTTTTAATTTGTATCCAAGCCCAAATTAGCCAAAACTAATGCCAAATCCAAGGGTCCAGAACCATAAGTGGCCGTACTACCGGCAAACATCCTCCACCCACACCTGGGGCTTCAGATGTTTCCAACTCCTTTGGTGGGCGGCCCACTTGCAGGCCCAAGATCAGAGGCATGGGGTTTGGGTGCCCCCGAGGTTTGCTTGCAAGGCCTAAGCCATGGAGCAAGCAAGGGAGGAGACTCCAGAAAGGAAAAGATATAATCCTGAAAAGAGAGAACCTAAAAACTTGCCCTTTTTTTAGTTAAAAAAAAAAAAAAAAAGCATGCATGGGCAACTGCTGAAAAAAAAAAAAAAAAAAAGCATGCATGGGCAACTGCTGCCTCCCGAGTCTGGGGTGGCACCAGGTCGCTGATAGGGGAGTCCCCCCAGCTGCCGATCACCAAGCCGGCAGCAAACCCAGTGAAACTGGAAGTGTACTTCCGGTTTCATGGCTGGCACTTCCAGGGGGTGCACGGCTGATCTCGGGGGGTGCACGTGCACCCGCGGGCTCCCCGTACGCGTCGCCAGTGGAAGCGTGCATTGCCAGCAGCTGGTCCATCCCCTTCTCGTACAACGTGAGGCCTTCTGAGAGTCCTGCTAAAAATATTGGTTGCGTATAAAATTAGACTTCCGTTGGTTCATCTTTGATACTTTCCACCAGGTCTTGACCCGATGAGTCCAAGTAGACAACGCTTTGTCCTCCCTCGTTGCTACAAAGCAGGCAAAGAACAGAAACGTGCCGGGGGTCTGGCGTTCATTCCTGTTTTAAGGATGTTCAGAAATGCTTTTCCAACTTCTTAAAAATTGTGCGCATCTTTCAAGCCAGCAAGGCTTGATTTGTGGAGGTGGGGAGGGGGTAGTTGTATCGGTGCATTGAAATCAGACTTAGAATCAAAAAGTTGCCCCCTGCAAGAGAACAGAACAGGCCGAAACAGAAATGCAGGCTTTGTCCTGTTTCAGATTATCTGTTAAAATGAGGGTTTGGGGGTTTTTTTTAAGCTGTGCATCTTGTTACCATGGAGTGCAGATGGTAGACTGGGAAAAATTTTAAGGGGAGAAAAATATGTTGTTTTATGGCTGTCCTTGTTTATGCAAACAGCACGACACCCCGGCAAGGCTCCTGGACTCCTCTGCATCAACTGACCAGTTTCCCAACACTCACGGGGTAGTCGCAATGTGGCGTCGTCTTCGATGTCACTCCTGCAGCTCCCACCTATTGTAAAATCCTGAATCTTTACACAGAGCGACTTGCTTTTCACAGGATGCCTTTTACCCTCCTCGCTAATGCTTGCAAACAGAGCTAGCAGCTAACGGGTTGCGACATGCACAGGATAGGAGAATCGTGGGATGCCTTCTAGCACGTAGCATTCGCACATGCCAAGCTAGGACTCTTTCCCACTGAAATATGGAAACCACTGGGAAATCCTCAGTCCTGCTCTATGAACGATAGCTGGTATTTGAAATGCTGGGGAAAGAAAAAAAGATCTACTTCAAGTGTTTTGATGTCAGCCTTTAACATTGGCATCAGACAGCAGTGACGAGGCACAGGCACAGTGCCAGCCTGGCCAGGGAAGGGAATGTTTCTTTTAAGGCTCTTAAATAATGTTGACATCTTTAAAAACTCAGCACTGACCTCCAAAATGTGCCCTCATCTTGCAGGAGCAGAACAGGCTAGAGGAATGGCCTGTTAAATAGGAGACTCGTGATCTATAAACTTGCCGTATGAGACACTAGCTGTTCCCTCAATTGCTTTTTGCTGCTTTTTGTTTTGTCCTTTGTTTTTTGCAACAAAAAAATAAGTTTTTGTGTGAATTCAATGCAGGCCAAAGATATACCACCTTGGCCATTGATGGAGACCAACACGAATAGGAGCAAGGGCAGCTGCAATCCCATCCTTCAACCCATGCTACTTCTCTCTCCGTCTCCTGATGCTCAGATACGCGCGATCCCCTTGGAGACTTTTTTTTTTTCCGTGAAAACCTTAGCGATAACTCTTGGACTTTATTTAATTTAAATGTGAGCAATATTCCTTCCTTCCCAGATACTTAACCAAACTCAATTCATCCTTTATTTTATGCACTCGGCAGGCCTAGTGTCCCACCTCCTTGTCTGGTGTCCTGCCCCAATATAAGATGCCTACTCTAAAATGCGCCATGGGGCTTATTCATCTCTTGAGACTTTTTACTTCTGATTATGCCCCACGACAGGAAGGCAAAACGTCTCTTTGTTAGCATACAGGGCGGCTCATTCGTCCTTTTTGTTTTCTTTGCAGCTCTCTTGGTTTTTTTGCCCAAGGGCTCCTGCATTGTCAAGGAAAGTCACGTGTGGGATGTTTAGGGATCGAGAGTTTGGGGGACATGCGCGAATGCCTCCTCCGCGCTTCAGCCCCTGCTGCAGTCGGTCATCGTGGCTTGTCCGTAGACTACCGCGCCGCACATGCCTGCCTAGTTAACGATATTTGACCCAGTAGCAATATCCGTGGCGGGTGGTGGATGGGTTTCCTTTCTGCATTCCAGAGGGGAATCTGTTCATCACATGGAGGGAAAGCTCAGCAGGTGATAAATTGGACCAGCAAACTGGAGCCCGGCCTGAATGAGGGAGTAGTTTATTTTAATTGACTTGAGCAATAACCGTAGAAGGCTGTGGTTATCTTCACCGCGAGCTTCCAGGCTGGAACGACGTCAGCTATGAAATGTGCATCTAGAAACACTATCTGCTCCGTCAATGGAGCCGGCCGCTCCGTTCCTGGTTTTCAGCGTCTCGCTCGTTGGGAGAGGACACACGGGTTTGCATTAGCACGTGGCCGCAGTCGCGTAGCTGGCCTGGCGTACCTGTTTGGGGGCATGGCCGGGGTGGTCTCTCCTTCCTGTGAAAATGGTAGCAGGGGATCCCTTGAGCATGCGATCAGGCTGTGCCAGGAGAGGACTGGGGGGTTGTATTTCTGCGTTCGATTCCTGACTTCCCTGCCTCAGGCGTTTTGCTCAAGCTGTTGGCTGGAGGCTGTCAGAGCAGCAGGATCATGAGCCTCATCTCGTCCTACCCAGCCGAATATGCGGCCACGCTTCTTCCTCTGCTCTCGTGACAGAGAGAGAGTTGGGTCAAGCCGACGTGATCCGCTGAAGTTTGACTTCTAGCCTTACGCAAACAGGTGGATGGGGGTACCAGAAGCAACAGCAGCCCAGCCACCAGTACTGTACCGAGACTCCTGGCAGCCCCAGGCGAACTTTTAGTATGGGGCCCCCTATTATGATAATAATCATTGGACAACAGGGGAAAAATTTATCATTTTTAGGCCCCCTTTTTAAAGTCCAGGCCCAGGCGGTTGCCAAGTTTGCCCATGCCTGTGTCCAGCTCTGCTTCTGCTTGGCACAGTCCTCCCGTGTTGCTTGGGGCGATGGTAAGAGTCTCCCGTCACCTGCCCAGTGCAGTCGTAAAGCTTCGTGCCTGTGTTATACCTGCAGAGGAGCCCAGCAAGAGACCTTTGGCTCAAGTTGCATTTTGCTTCTCGGTCCTTGCACAGGACAACTCGAGTGTGGTGGGAGGAGCGGGGTCTGTACACGGGCCACGTTGAGCACATGTAAATCCCTAAAGATGACCCGATAGTTCCCCTCTGCCAGAAGGGGCCAAAGAAACACTCATCCTTTTAAAAAAAAAAAAAAAAAAGAAGGAAACGTTGGGCACAGGAAACAGCAACGTTGGTCAGAGCGCGAGTTGTGCCTGCCAGGGAGGAAGTCAGGCCCCCTTAAAAATGCACAAAGCGAAAGGGAGGGTTATTGTTCTGGTGTCATCGTGTTTACGCTGCCATAGGTCGCAGTTGGCCTGCCGGGAAAAACTCCCTGCATGCTTTCCTGCCCTGCTTACCGAGAAATGAAAGTGAATGCACCGCGTACGTGATGTTTTGGTGTCGTATGGAGCCGTCTGCCAGGAAGCAAACAAAAGGCCAAAAGGAAAAAATTCCCCGAGCGTTTATTTTGCTAGCTAGGAAGTGAGAGGCAGGATGGGGGTTTTTGGGGGGCAAGTTTGGGGCAAGCAGCTGAAAGGCTGCGTGCCGTGGGCTTTTGAGGTCCGATATGCCAGTCGGATCCCACACTCCCATCCAAATCTGTGTTTGCGTGTCGCTGGCTGCTCCGCAAACTTCCCACAGTTCGACCATGACCTACTTTTCTGGTTTGGAATTTGCATCAGGGCGAGGCTGGCAAGGAGAGGACCAAATGACCTGATAAATCTCCTCCATTTCTCGTTTCTGCTTTTGTGATATAATTTGATTCCCAGCAGAGCCCATCGTGGAGGAAAAATGTTTTACTCTGTGTCGACCTTCATTTCCTTATGATCTTAGGCTGCATAGGAGCTATTGATTTCCTCCCCCCCCCGCCCCCCCGTACTGTGCTAAATCAGCCCTGAGCAAACTCTGGCCTGACTTCTCGACCAGCACTAAACAAAAAGTGCTTGATCTGAACTCAGCGATGGAAACTGGAGATGACCTATTTTCCGCATTTGTTTCCATGCCAGTGGTAGCACATTCATTCAGATTTAAAGGCGCACTTAACCAGTTTCTTCATCTTACATATTTCTCTTCTAAACTGGACAACGGGAGTTAAAAGCTCCTGCCTTCCATGCACGGAGGAAGTCCTAGCGCCAGCTCTCGTTTCAGCTTGTCTGCTGCAAGACCCTTCTTCAATCGCTTATTATTTGCAAACGTTCAAGATTTGGGCTGAAGTTTTCTATGCAGTGGTGATGCTAAAAACATAATCCCGATGCGCAAGAGGGTACTGTCGTTCAGGCATTTTCTTACTTTTAGTTGTTTTAATTTTGCAACTTTATTACATCAGTATAATATTAAGCATCCACTCGCTCATCAAACCTGAAGAGAAAGAGGAGTTACAAAACCCTTGATTTCTATAGGTACTTGCAGCCTTGTGGAAAACAGTAATTTATAGGGTGAAAGTTTCTAATTTAGCAAGCAAACATTTTCTTTAGCAAGTAGCAAGCTTGCATTTTGACACTGGAAATGAGCTGCCAGTAGCACTACTTCTTTTTTTTCCCAGATTCATTTTCCACTCGCTTATCGCTTGATTTTTTTTTTTTCTTTTTTTAATAACGTTTTCAAGTTTGACAAACGTGTGTGTCGCTGAAGAAATGTGGCATTGCTTTGAATAAGTTTGAATGTTTAGACCAGCTTCTGTGCAAGAACCTTTGTGTTTTCAAAAACATGAAAGAAGTTTCCCAACCTCTTTATGGGACAGGCAAACGATATGCTGTTACCTCTAGAGCAGGGCGGGCAAAATACGGCTCTTGGGCTGAATCTGCACCCCCTGGCAATTTTTAATCTGGCCTGCTGGCAGATGCCTATCAGTTGGATCCTGCCCGGCCCCTGGCGGCCCCTTCTGCGCTTGCATGAGGCCCAGACCCAGGCACTCCCACCAGGGCAGCATGCTTTGCTCCCATCCTCGTGCCGGGGAGAGCCCCGGCCAGCACACGGCTTCCAGGTGGGGCAACTGCTTGGCTCCTCCTCACGTGCCTGCTGCAGTGCTCGGGGCAGCCGGTGGGGAAGGGCCAGTGCAGGGGGAGAAGCTGCACCTGAGCAGGCATGCAGATTCAGGGGCCCGTGCCCAGCAGGAGCGCAGAGGCCAGGTCGGCTCGGCTCTGTTGTGCGGCACACCCCACGGCTCGCATGCAGCTCCCAAGCCTCGCGTGCCGCTGGGAACAAGCCCCTGCACGAAGGAGCCGGCAGCCTTTGCCACTCTCTGCCGCCGCATGCAGCTCCTGGGACCCTGCCGGAGGTGGCGGGGAGCCCTGCATGATGGAGCCAGGGCAGCTCCACTCCCAGCGTTGTCCTGGGATCTGCACGTGGCAGCAGGGAGCAGAGCCAGGCTGCCAGCTCCATTGCACAAGGCTTCCCTGATCCCGTCCCCGCAGCGAACAGCTCTGGCTTGATGTGCAGGGGGCCCCCTGCAATGGAGGCGGGCTGGCCTGGCCCTACTCCTTGCTGCCATGTGCAGCTCCCAGAAGTGGCCCGAGTTGGGTGCCGGCGGGGGGCTCCACCTGCGTGGGCCGTGAGCAACCTGAGGGCTTACCCCTTGCTGCTGCTGCTGCCACCCTGGCAGCAGAGGCTGTGCACCATGGGGAGGCCCATACCTCACCACCCACCCTCCCTTATCCCCCTCTGCAAACCCCACACCCTTCCCTATGCCCCTCCACAATCCCCACACCCTCCCCTACGCCCTTCCGCAAACCCCACACACTCTTCCACGTACCCCCCACACACATTATACAAGAGTATGACTTTTTATGTTGAGCTATTATGCAATCTCTTCTATATATACTATGCAAATACAGGTAAATCAGGGCAAAAATGTTTTTTGAAATAAAATTAAAATATGTCAAAGTAGATATTTGACTTTTAACATATGATTTGGCTCTTGTTTTTCCAGTTCTGAGATGGCACCCCACAAAAGGAGCACTTCTGGGGGGAAGGGGAGGGACTTGTGGTGGCACAAGTCAGGGCTTAGAGGCAGGACTTCCAGTCCCAAGATGGTGACCGGGGGGTGGAGCACCTGTCAAGGGGCGGGGCTACCCTTGTGGCCCTCAACAGCTGGAATAATTGCGCACCCCTGCTCTAGAGCGACCCTGGAATTTCTTAACGGCACACGCGGGCCCTGCCTCTCTGTTCTAGGAACTGAAGAGTACCACAAATAATTGAAAGCAGAGGAATCCAGTTAGGCCTGATAAAACTAGCATATGTTGGAATTGGACCAAGGCACTAACAGCGCTAACAGTTCTTTGCCAGTACAATGTATTTTCTCTTTTCTTGCCCAAAACCCCCAAACCTGTAGGGTCTTTCATAACCACAGGTGATCACGAGCAAGATGACTTTCATGGTTCACCTGAAAAAAGGCATATCTGTCAGCCTAGTAACCCCTAACTTCCAAAGCGACTGGAAGAGGAGAGTGCTACTTATTCAAGTGAGATTTCAGCGGTCTATCGGTGTCTTTGGTCTCTGCAGTTCTGTCCCCTGGGCCTGACCATCTTAACCCGTGCAGGCGCAGCTTGCTTGAGGGAGTTATGCTGCTTCCTGCCAAGTCGGAGTTTGCTCCTTTGTCTTATATATCGTACTTCCAGCACGCGTTGCAATTGTGCAAGACCAGGAGCGGTTCGGTTGTACTTTTTAAAACCGAGCAGCCCTCGATGCTTGTAATAAGATTATCAATATTGCAATTTGGGGGGCTGGTTTGGCTGCGTCGCAGCCTGCATTTCCTTGCTTCTGTGAATCTGGTGAAAGCAAGGGGGTTGCATTTAGCTCATCGTCTCAAAGTGTAAGAGAGCAGGAAGCTCTAAGTGGCTCCAGACGGACAGAGCTGACCCTGGCATGTCTTCTTAGGTAATCTTTCACCAAGTAATGCTGCTGCTTTGCAAGAGTGCCCATGCATGCCCAACCGGTTGTATATGGATGACATCCCTATTTGGCTTTCAATTTAATGGGTTTCAGGAAAAGTATTGTAAACACAGGAATTTCCACATCAGCAAATGGTTAAACAGTGTCAGTGTAATTGGCTGCTAATATTCTCTCGAGTTCAAATGACACAGCCTCTCCAGACATCTAAACACAATCTATCATCCCCGTGGTCTTGCGTGGCTTCCTGTATGTTATCCCCAGGGTGGCTGCACCGGTTGATAACTTTCAGCGATATATTTTATCAAACTGAGCCTCAAATTCACTTGGGAAGGAGCAAAGCAGAGTTGTAAGACAGACGGATGGGAAGGCGCGGGTTCAAAACGTTACTTTACAGCATAACGGCTCGGCCGGACACTGAGCAGGTACTGCAAGGTCCCAGACAGCTGATTAATCTCAATCTGGCATCAAATGCGTGTGTTGCTTTAGGCTGCATTTCCAGAGCCCATTAGAAAGTTCCCGAAATATGTCAATTAAAACAAGAGTAACAGGGGGTTTTTTTTCTCTCTGTTCCCCTTTTTTTTTCTCCTCCCCCGTTTCTCAAGTTCTAAGTTATTTGGAAATTGCTCCCAGCTGGAAGAGATCTTGTGAACTTTCCCCTGCTTTTTTTAAATGTCACACATGCAGTGTTTGCTTGGCCTTCAGTTCGGCATTTGCTGGCACAGAGCGTTTTCCCCCAAAGGAGCATGTAACCAATGCAGAGGAACTTTTTATCGTCACTTTGCAATAAGGAGATTGCAGTTAAGACGACAGCATTCACTTCTTAGCAAGCACTCATCATTTTCTCCCAAAAAGTTCCTCTTGGATTGAAATGCAGCCTCGCTGCCTTCAGTCCAGGGCTGACGGCTGAGGAAATTCCACTCAGCTGTTTGGAGGTTTGTGCTGGGGAGGTTGGGGTTTGGTGGGGGGGGTTGGTGTGGAGGGATTTCAGTTTAAAAGTCAACTTTTTTTGCTCCTTTTCTGCTGTGTCTAATAAAAACCCTTTGGTAATTCAGTTCAGGCATAGATGCATTGTGAGATTTTTTTAATGATCGTTTGATTTGTATAAAATAAAACACTGTCCTGGCCGATCAAAGAACGGTCCTCAAAATTGGTCTCGTTTTTTATATTTGAGTTAATAACTAATTTAAAAGTAGCCTAGAAGCCTGGAGGATCCAATCAGTTCATTTGACACCTAGTTTTATACGGGTGGGGGGGGTTGCCAGTTTGCAATCATCCTCTTCATTAAGAACGGTGCAGCGTTGACTCTGGATCTGACTTTGCTGAGATGGAGAGGAGGGCGGGTGGAGGTGCACCCGTGTCTGAGCCGCGCAGGTAGCCTGCAGTCGAGTCAAAAGCAAGGTAGACTTGGACCTTTGGCTAACTGTTGTGTGCGCACATGTGTAAGCACAAGCTGTGAGCTGAATCTCACTTCATCAGATGGATCAGCTTCAGATACTTCGGCTCGCAAAACCTTGCGTTTACACACGGGCGTGCACGCACACACTTACATTAGTTAGTCTGTAAGGTGCAAATCTATCCTGCCGTCTACCGTAGCTCAGTCTGCCAGTCCCTTCTAGCCTCAAAATCTCTGCCTCTGTGAATTCACTTCTGAGCATCCCCGGTGGGTTTGTGTTCATATTCTGCCGATGCCGTGCCCATGTCGTTAGGACACGAGAGCACGTTCCCCGGCGTGGCCTGCCCGGGAGGCACATTGCTGCAGAGGTGACAGGCGTGAGGGGATTGTGAAACGCACACAGCAAATCCTCTCCGAGCTGCTCTGCCATGTCACGGACAGAAGAAAATCACTCAGTCTCTGGAGGGGAAGGGGCGGAGAGGCCTGAGGTGCATTCCTCGGCCCTCTCTGCAAATGCTCCGGTTTGCTGTAAAATTCAGTTTCTTTTTGCATTGCCAAGCCAGAGCAGTCGCAGTATAAACAGATGTGCCATTACCCTTTCGGCCCAGCTTAACTGGAAACGGGCTTTAGCCACCATTTAGCAAAGGCATAAACTTTCTTTAAGTCCACCCTGGTTGCTGAACTTAGATAGGATCCGCAGCGCCTGTATGGGCCGCACGTGTACCGGTTCTTTTTACTAAATAGCACCCAGATGAATAACATAAAATTCAGCTGGAAATGTCTGAATGTCAGGAAATGGAAACAGCATGGTTCTCGTGCTAACGTTGCCTGGACAGGATTATTCATATTGAGCCAGGTTCTCCCATCATGTAAGTCCCGTGAGGTTACTGCCATGGTCATATGGGATGGTGCACTGGACTGGGATCCAGGAGATTTTAGCTGTGTTTCTGGCCTGCTGGGTGATGCAGAGATTTCTCAATGAGAAAAGTTATATGGGAGCTAGGAACGACTGCATTGAAGATGAATTTGGCCCACACCATGTGGTTTAAGCCTATTACAAACACAGTCCACCTTATAATGCAAAGGACTGCATGAGCAGAGCTGTCAGGATACTGCTGTTGTGAGCTCTGACCCCACCATGGGGTTTTTAACTCGGACGTTACATTTGCCATAACTTGTATTTAATCACACTTGCTTTTTCTAATAGTCAAAGAAATAGCTTGGTGTCCTGGGACTGACTCCTGGCACGTCTGCCTTGGTCATCTGGGTAATAAAAGAGAAGACACAAAGCTAACCCTGAACACTCGGTTCTTTCTGTTTTACTGTGCTGATCCCCTAGTCTTAATTCATCCCAGCTGGGGGGGAAAGATGTGAGCTGGGCATTTGTATGCAGGATTGCAGTTCCACATTCAAAGCAGAAAGGAAAGCCGTGTCATGTAGGAGGCATCGTGTTGAAGCCGCTTGGGCTCCGTGCCAGTGCAGGGGTCCTTGTGTGCATCTGATGTGGGGTTGGGGGGCACAGGCTATAAATGGTTTCCTGTATTGTGTTTGTACGGCACTGTTGCAGTGGGACCTCTGCTCCTTATCAAAGCATCGGGGAACTACTGCACTACTATTAGTTGCTTATGAAAAGGAAATAAAACTTCCCGGTCCATAGGCACATTTCCCAGTCCGTGAAGTCCAGTGCTAAAGAGTGTTGCCCCAAATGCACCCATGTACTTGCTCCATCTCTGCCCGCACGATGCACCCGGGAAACGTCACATCGCTGCTGCACTCGTGAGTCAGCCGTGGGCTCAGAGCAGCCCTGGCCACGCCATGGATATGCGTGCCCCAAGCAGCAGCCACCCGGCATTGTTCATTGCACAGAATGGGAGCCAGCGGGCGCAGTGTATTGCCGCGGCAGTGCCGTCCACGTCCGTGTGTCACAATAGAGACTTGCCCCAAGAGTGCACCAAAAAGCAGCGTGTGACCTTTTCAGGCACGCGTGGACCGGGGCCCGGTTTCACCGTGGTGCTCCTGAGCGCTGTGCGAGGTGGCGTGGTCGTGCCCTGTTTTGCCGTTGGCTGTCCTGTGATGCCCCTCCTTTATTCTGGGAGCACCCCCCCTTTTGTCTCTGTTCAGAGTGAAGGCAGCCTAAACTGTCCTTCAAGCAACCCCTTTGGACTTTTCTTGGGGAGATTCATACTTTTTTCCTCTTTGGTCTGTTCCTGTTAAAGATGTTCTCCCTTGGTATCACAGAACTTTTTGGTTGTGGGGGTTTTTTTTGGTGTTCCCCCCCCACACACCTTTGGCTGGCCTGTTTCCTGTGTCTGTGGACTTGCACTCGCCCGTACGTCCAAACACAAAACGATAGTGTCCTTCACTTAGAGATGTCTGCCAGCATAACCACCGCTAAGGCAAAGTGGAAGTTGGACTTTAAGAAGGGCTCAGTTGAATTCTATTCAAAAAGTTCCTGTTTATCAGTGGCCATTTCTATGTTTAAACTACTTGAAATCATAGAAAATGAGGGTTGAAGGGATCTCAGGAGGTCGCATCTAGTGCAACCCCCTGCTCCAAGCAGGACCAGCCCCAACTACATCATCCCAGCCAAGGCTTTGTCAAGCCTGGTCTTCAAAACCTCCAAGGATGGAGAGTCCACCACCTCTCTGGGTAACCCATGCCAGTGCGTCACCACCCGCCTCATGGAGAATTTCTCCTAATATCCACCCTCACTTCCCTTGCTTCCTTTATATACTCGAGGATGGGATTTTGGAAGGCATTGCCAGTGGTACCCTTCTCCCATAACTGTGCGCACACGCAAGCACCTTCAAGCACGATGGGATAGCTGGCCTTGCTGGTTTTCATTAAGTTCAACACTTGTCTCTCCAAGGAAGGATCTCTCTGGATTTTCCCCTGCGCTTCTCGAGCATACTTCGCGTCGTCATTACCCTCCCTAACGAGACGCCCACGGAGCCTCCTCCCTTCTGCTCTTGTTCTCGTCGTCTTTTCCGTCTTCAGAACTTCTTCTGGGCTCCGTGTCACGGACCCGAGCAGATCCATTGAGCATCCCAACTACAAACTATACTCTGTTTCCCCAGGGGGGCTTAGCCATGTCGGTCTGAAGTCGGGCGTAGCGGCACCTAAAGTAAGGCACGGGCTTTCATAGGCAGCAACCTACTCCATCAAATGCTAGAAGCAGACTGCCAGAAAGAAAGATTGTTATGTAGCTTTGCACATAAAATCTTTTTGTCTCTTCTCCTGAATAAGACAAATGCAAATCGGGCTGTGCTCCATCTAACCGGGAAGGAAAGTGGAAGGTGCAGTTGGGAAACGAGTCGAAAGGCTGCATGAATAGGGACAGCAGAAAGGGGCATTTCTCTTCTGAAAGTGCTGATACGTTCCCGTTTTTTTGGCTGCTGCTTCGGCAAATCTGAACTAGATTAGAATACCATTCAAAAGAAAGCTCAGCTGTTCAAAAGCAGGCCGTTCTTGTAAAAAGCTCTCCAAGTTAATTGTTTCCTTAATCTCTTGGAGACTTTTTCAGTCCAGCCCTGGTTTTTTTTTTCCTGCTGCTTTCATTTCTCTCATTTGAGTTATGGGACAGAAGCTGGGGGAGAAGAGAGTTGTTTCACCCTGGTGTGGCGAGTTCAATTTTAGTGGCTGAATGAAGTTTCGACTGTAAAAAGCATTTCTCTCCTTAGCCATAGAAGAGGTACATTGCCCTGCAAGCAGTAGCGCGATGTCACAATGTGTCCAGACACTGATGTGGAGGCAAGGTACTATGAGGATGGGCATTGCTCAGAAACAGGGAGCAGACATGGGAGACTGGGAAGACTTTGGTCCTGGGGCTGCCTTCGGTCCATGGCCTTTCGCCTGA
>NW_017728948.1:4412365-4420860 GCF_001723895.1 Crocodylus porosus | reverse complement strand
TTTATTTATTTTTTAAATTTCACCTGGTAGAAAGTAGAAGTCTGTGTTCATTCTTTTTTCACATTTCCTTACTAGGATGCAATGGGTGATGGAAGCAATATTTCTTTCTCAGTTGTACTGAAAGGTAAAGGTAGATGGGGAAGTCAGTATATGGGAAGCTTCCAGGGTAGGTGCTTCAATGTGTGGTCTATAACCCCACCGCTTATTTTAAGAGCAGAGGAGGAGACACTGCATTCCTCCAAGCTCCTTGCTGAGCAAGGGGAGGAAATCTGAATTACCAGCGTTGTTGTGTTGACTTTTCACAACCAAAACAAACAGTTGTCATTAAGACCCTGCTTAACTTGATACAAGCAGGGAAACTTGGAAGAAAACTGAAGCCCTCCCTGTCCATAGCTGCGATAAGGCATATGCACACGCTGCACTGGCACGGCTCCAAGCAACATGTGCGGTACTTGGTTTTTTCCTGTCCTTGGATCACGGGGCAGGTTTGAACTGGCACGCTGACCTCAGCCTGAAACTTCCTTTCTTTGGAGCGTCCCCACCTGCATGGACTCTCATGGGGATCCAGTTGCAGTACGGCTCCACGTTTACACCATTTGGTCCCGATTAGGCTTCTTGTTAAAAGTCCCTGAACTATGCTTCCCTTTGTCCGAGCAAAGCTACTATAGCAGACGCACCTCTTCCATCGAGCTACGCAGCGAGGCTATTAATTGTGCCTCGTTTAGGGAAGAAAGCATGCGTTTTATATTTCAAGTGGCAAGTTTGAGTTGGCTAAGCCCCTATCAGAGTGGCAAGGCCTCAGAGAAGATTGTGCTGTAACTAAAGGCACCGGTGGGGCGTGTACGCATTTTTTGAGCCTGAAGTTATTGTGGCATTTCCACTTGGCTCGGAGGCTCTCCTGATTTAGATAGCCTGGTTTCTGAGGACTTTCATTCTGCCAGAAACAATGACAAGAACAGCCTGCAAACCCTGACGTCTGTGTGAAAGGGCCCGTGCAACACTGCTGCAATGCAGGGGATGATTTAAAGGAACCCAGGGAAGGGGGCAAAATGCAAGGTCGTTAGCGAAGGCGAGCGAACCCGGCTGGAAAGCAGCCTGCATCCCAAAAGAGCCGGGCGGGCGCCGTGGAAGGGCCGTTGGATTCGAACGAAATTCCAAACCGATCTAAACCGCAGCGGGGCCGGGCCAGACCGGCGAATGCCGGAGCAGAAACAAGTGGCGATTGCCTTTGCACTCGTGTTTTTCTTATTTGCCACAGACTCTAAGCTTTATTGTAGTCTTGGGCCCCCACCTACTTCATCACTGCTATCGAGAGAGAGACACACGTGTGCTTTCAAACCTGGTCCTGTACCCCGAGAGCCTTCGGCATAAATGCCCCGTAGGGAACAGCAGCTCGGAGGCAAGGGGGAGTCGAGAGGCCAGTGAAATCGGCTGAGGAAGGTTTCCTGCAGGTGGGTTTGGGTGGGGAAAGGGGATGTGGGAAGGAAGAAGCTTTTCAAGGAGGGTGGAAGTAGCTAGACACTGACCCCAAGAAGTCCCCAGGAGCCTCGAGACTTCTCTGCCAGCATAAATATGGCACGCTTTGTCCTGGGTTTTTCTTGCCCTTCAGCAAACGCCTCCATCTGCCTCTTTCAACATCAGTTCTCTCTTTGCCTGCTTTTATAGCATAGGTCGGGTCCACACAAAGAGCCCCAGGAACTGGGGCAAAATGCTCCTGGTTCGGATACAGTTTATAGCAGCAAAACCAAGCTTGTCCCATGCTAGCCGACTTCAGCACCAGCCCAAAAAGAAGTGAGCCTCAGTTGTAAGAGCCCAGCTTTGGAGGGGTATACATCAGAGGCTTTTGCTGGCAGGGAAACATTTCTCTTCCCAGTCCTAGCCAATGGAGCTACGTCAGCGGAGGTCTGTAGAGCGGACCCGGTCCCAGAATCACCGACCCATTAAACTTTTCTCAACTGACTTGTGTGCCTGTATATAACACTTGGTTTTGCAGTATCGACGGTGTACACAGGCCACGGTGTTCAGGAATGAGCACAGACCAAAAAAGCTCCTTTTAAAAACTCCCAGCCTGTCTGAGATCAGCTTTTGCATTTGTAAGATCGTGGTCGTATTTAGTCGCTTTGTGTTGTGAAGCTTAATCAAGCCTTGCGGGGTAAGCTCATGCACTTCCAGTTCGGGCAGATGAGTTTGTTGGAGAGCAAATTGGGTTCCTTCGCTTTTTGAGCTCTTGTAGCACCTGGCCTCATACGGGCAAGCCAGGGCCGTAACATGCATTTTTTCCCTCCAGTTTTCAGACCTCTCTGAACATTGCCCGCAGTAGTGTCACACCGCGAACGACGGAGTTTTTCTGGAAATGTGAAGATGTTCATCCAGGTGTTACCGGATATAGTGTGCTTGCACTATATCCGTAATTTTTAGATCGATTGCTTTATATCCATTTAAAAGACTGCCTGTTACAGTTGCTGTAAACTGCTGCTGTCCCACGTGATGGATCACGAAGCTGTGATCATGGGAAGGATTGTATGGTAAATCTGTGATTCCAAGCAGCTATTCGTATGCTTGAATACTGTCCTCATTGGTGGAGGAGGGAATTTTTGATTTTGGTGGAGGAGGAAATTTTTGATTTTGGTGCCTCCCTCCCTTCTCAAAGTCTCCTTCCTCTTTGTCTTACCCATTTAGACAGAAACGTGGGCAACCTCACTGAGCAACCAGGGAGAATGACCAAAGGTTTAGAGGGGGGCCTTCATCTCGGAGCTGTCTTTAAACCAGGCGACCTGGTGCAGACCCACGTGAACGCTCCCGTGCCCAAGCTGATCACACTTGTAATATTGTTCTCATCATGTCCATGGAAATCTCCTCCCCAGAGCAGGCTTACTGTAACTGCAGCCTAGGAAACCACGCCTGTAACTAAAGGGAAATGTTACAATCATATAGGAACACTCCCGCTGCCCGAGCCAAGGCGAGGATCAGCCTGGGAGTTTATTTGAATGGTTCTGGACAGTCGTCAAGTCTTTGCAAGCTTGATGTGTTCAGAGGGGAATTTCCACTTGGAGGGGAGTTCGTCTCCAACTTCGGAAAGGAAAAAAAAACTCTTCCCGGTGCAAGCCCCACTCGCCGTTTCTCAGTTCGTTCAGCCTCCAGGTACAGAGAGTTCCTGGCCGCAACAGCACGGCTTGAACGTGCAGCTGTGGCATTTCAAGTGCTCTCTGCGAAGGGAGAGCGTGCATCTGTCTACTACCCATCACTCCTTCCCTGTTTGCTCTTCCAGGTTGTCCTCTGGGTTGGTAAGCCAAAACGGTAGCTCGTGGAAGGGAACCCGGTGGGGGAACAGATTGGCATACCCTGCCCTTCCTTATCATAGCAAAAAGGCAGAGGGCAACAGGATATTGCTGGGTCTGGGAGGGGACAGATATGGGGATAGGCCCTTGACTTTACTTTCCCATTCTGAAGCTTTCAGTTCATCCCTTCGAAAACCGGACCAGGAGAGGCCGAGAATTCACACCGTCGAGGTCGAGTCTCAAATCCACGTTTTCGGTTTTGTCTCTTTGCAGCCCATCCATGAGCTCAGATTTCCAGCACTACAGTTTCAGGATGCCGAACATCGGGTTCCAGAACCTGCCTCTCAATATATACATCGTGGTTTTCGGCACCGCCATCTTCGTCTTCATCCTTAGCTTACTCTTCTGTTGCTACTTAATCAGGTAAATGAACCGCCGTAGCCCCTTACCTGAAGTCATCCCGATTCTGTCCAGTCCTTACCCCGTGATGTGCTAAGCAGCTGGTGGGCATCACTCGGGAGAGGAGGCCACCAAATATCTCAGCAAGGAGATTTTTGTATTTTCCATGTCCGTGCCCTCTGAATAGCTTTCAAAGGAAATCCAACTCCACATTTTCAAGAGGAAAAAAGGATTCAGCGAGTTTGTCTAGACTTAACAAGCATCTATTTGCTATTTACTTAAACTGTGTTACAAATATAATGCAATATGTGCTATAATATAACAATTTAATTTATTACAAACGATACTAAAGCATCGTTTGAATTCTGCTGCCTGACTTCACAGCACTTCTTTTCAGTGAAGAATAGTGTACTTGGATTTTTACCATTTGAAATTATTGTAATACTCCCTTTAGGTAGCATAATTTGCTCAGTGACTTGAGTATTAGATGCTTACAGTCATATTAACCAGGTTAAATCATTCCAGAAAATGTAGAGCAAGAATACTTTATTTGGCGCTCTGGACAGATTTTCTTTAACTGTTCAGGAAAGCAACTACATTGCGCTGCTTTTAAAGAGGATTGAAAAGCACCAAAAAATGTGATTTCTTATATGATCTACTTTAAAAAAAAAAAAAAAAAAAAAAACCCTTGAAGTGAATGTGTTTTTGCTTGCTGCTTAACGTTTCAATGCATCTCTCTCTTTAATGAATAACTCCTGTACTGTGTGCTTAAGAAATGTTTGATACCTGCCTCATTTGCTCTTGTACACAAATTGCTCATTCAACAGCACAGTTTAGAGATTAATGATGCACACTTGACTTGTTAATCTGAACAGCAGTGAACACAGTCCGTAAAGGTTACTCTTATGTTTGTTTGTAAGCTTGATTATTAATAGTGAGGCAGAACTGTTTCTCCCAGATAAAAACACAAAACTTTGCAGGAAATAAAATACATGGGAAAGAAAAGGTGGTTCTGAGCACTTTGACCTGCAACTTTCTGTGTGATTCACGGCTGTGTCTGCCTCTCCGCAGTGGTCAGGAACAAAGAATTTCATTATGAGAGTTTCAGTTTATTGGCAGGAATTGTACTTCACCCCATGCATTGCTTAGTTATCTTTCTAACCTCCTGCTGAAGACCTCCATATACACAACTGTTCTGCATAAAAGCCTTTCCTACGTTACCCCTTTCTAGCGTCTCTTACATTTTTTAAATACAGTTGACAGAGATTTGGGACCTTTATGTTTTCCCTCTCCCTCGCCACAAGACATCCATGCCTTCTCCCTCCCTCCATTTCTAAAGCACAGACAGTCTCTGTGTCTCTTGTCCAGGGTCACGCAGCAAGGAGCACTCTTCATTTCCTCTCAACCTTGTGTTTTAAATAGCAGTCTCAGTGGCATGGGCAAGATCAACAGCATTCAACACCCCGCGTAGGAAAGCCTGCTGGTTGTGCTGTTGCATGAAACACTCTTCTTTACAGTGAATGCTGGAGCTCTGTCGACACTGTTCACACCGGCTGGAGAGCAGCAAAAAGAGGGGCTGCTGTACTGAAGTTAGCACTTCTGTAGTGTGTGATACACTCTTAGTTTGTAACGCTAGAGTACAGGCGCTCCAAGCATCTGCTGAGCTCTGTCACCCCTGCCTTAAGCAAAACAAAGCCTTCGCAAATTTGCAGGCGACCGGAAGATTGGCAGACGTGACAAACGATGGTGAGGACCTAGCAGTCCTACAAAGTAGTCTAGTAAACTACTGCATTGTGATACAACCAATGCAAAAGACAAAAATTTAAGCCACTGCTGCAGGAACAGGGCAGGAGTCTTGATCCTGGAAACAGTGAGACTGATAAATTGTAGGGGTCACTGTGGACAAGCTGTGCGTAAGCTCCTAAGACTGTCCTGGGCCATAAAGGGCACGTAAGATCTTTGAATGTTTTAGCAGGGGAGCAGTGAGTAGGAGCAGGGACGTGATTCTTACCTCTGTGCAGCCTTGGTAAGACCAGTAATGGGATCCTGCATCCAGTTCTGGTGTCCACATTTTAAGAAAGATGGGGAAAATATGGAAGGGATGTAGACAAGAGCTGCATTAATGGTTAGAAGTCTGAGAGAGCTGCATTATAGTGAACAGCCTTAACCTAGAATGATTTTAGCTGATTAAAATAGATCACGAGGTGACTAAATTATAGATGAAGCACCATCACGAGAAGAAAACACTGGGTATGAATGCATTCTTAGTTCAGCAGAAATAACAAGGACCACGGACTAGAAGCTGAAGCCAGGCGCCTTCAACTTTAAAATCACAGTGAAGGTACTTTTACCACTGGAATAAATTGTGAAGAAATGGAGGAGTCTCTGTCTTTTGATATCCTACAATTAAGATCGAATGACTTTCTGGAAGCAAAGACAAAGATGTCAGGCACAGGACAGGAGCAGCTGGGAGAAATATAATGGCCTGTGATATGCAGGATCTCAAGCTAAGTGATCTGTTGGATGTGGCCCTGCTTAGACTGGAGTCTGACTCGCATCAAAATGGAGGGAGGCGCAGCCATTTACACGCTAGGCTTAAATGGCAGTTAAGGCCAATTAGCCTTGATTGTTCTGAGACAAAGCGTTTATTCAAATGTTGCACCGGTACTAAATGCAGGACATTGATCTTGGCTGTCTGTAAGGTCCGGATTTGGGGTGGCACAAAACTCCATGATGCGAATCAAACCAGTTGTCTTCTTTTACCTGGAGTCTCTAAAAAGCCTCTCCTCTTTCCATCAGAAGCTGCAGCTCCAGCTGTTGTTCGCAAAATGCATGCAAGCCTGAGAAACCTTCTTTTGTTGGAGCAGTGTGTTTTAACTCGGGTGCTGTATGTGATGCGATTCTGCAGCCGTGTAGATGGCCACCTAACTGTCCTTACTGGACTGGGCTGCACAATGGTCCTCCCAGCTGTCAGCTTGAGTCTAAACTAGGAACTCAGTCTCCAGTTTTAAGGCACGTAAAGGTCACCTGCAAAACGTGAACCGAGCGCAGCGGTGTCTCGAGAACAGAGCATTTGAAAGAAGCTCCTGAGAGAGATGTGCACTGTCCCTTCATCCTGACAGCACTTGAACCCAGATGTAATTCCTTAGACTGGGAATAGCTAACACAATGGCATTTAGCAGCACATCAAGTTAATATGCTTATTATCCATCACCATCAAATGCCGTCGCAGTAGGATACAGCGCAGCGGGGCAGCAAGGTGCTGTAAAGGTTTGCAGGGATGGGGAATAAGGAATTTCCTACTCCATAAATGTCTCCTTCCCCTCCTGCAGCTGCCTCAGGAATATTAGTCACGTTTTCCCCTGCTCAAAAGATGCATCTCTCCTGCCAAGCCAGAAGCCTGTACTGTCACTTCCTTTTTTAAGGAAAAAAAGCGTCCTCCTACATCATCTTCAGGTCCATGTGTGACCTTACCCAGCTGCCGTCATCTTCTGTTTTCCCCCCGACCTGTTCTGGGCTGAAATGTATTACAAAATGACACCTGGGTGCAATATAAAATAATTGAATTGTTAAATTCACGCTTGCAGCCAATGCAGCGTCGATTGGGACAGAGCGGCCCTTGAGCAGCAAGTGCGGGGAAAGCTCGCGTGGGCAGAGCCGCACCATTCTTGGGGTCCAGCCACATAGCGTAGGCTTCCCCGCCTGCGCAAGGTCTTGCTTGTCCAGCACGATCCCTTGGGCCAGAACAGGCTGATGCAAAGTGTCCCATTATCTAACTCTCCACCGTCTTTGGGGCCCCACACAGCTGCAAATACTTTGCAACTAACAATTGGAGCTCATGACGCACATTTGCTTGGCTTTCGTTTCTAATATTCCAGTCCTTACCGGAGCATCGTGCTGCTTCTGAGCATTGCTGGTTTTGGAGGCAGTAAAACATTATCTTGTGTAACTCGCTGAACTAATAAGTTCAAGTGAAGCTGCTGGAGAGAGAAAGGAGTAAAAACTAAAATATGTCAGAGGTGGTGCTGGCTGTTCCTACATCTGGATTGGGGGTTACTGCGTTACAAATGGGACTGCTTGGGGATACTGCTATAAGTAGCCTGTGTTTTCCAAGAGTTTCATTAGTTCAGTTATTCCTCACTCCTAAGACCCCCCAGTTTGCTCCATGAGAGCCAAAAGGTTTGCACTCAGACAGGTCCAAAACCAAAGTATATTGAGTTAGGCACTGAATTTATCTAAAAGACCAAAGGGGAGGGGGAAGACTGCAGAAAGGGCTGCAATGAAATGTGATGCTCTTTCACTTTTAAAAGGCATCAAAATCCAGAGCACTAAATTCCACCCTCAGAGCTGAGGCTGCCTATTTTATCCAGCCATTCTGGGGGGAACTTACTTTCAACCTTAGGAGGAAAAAAAAAAAAAAAGGAATTAAATTTTGCAGCCACAGTTATTGATGTCTTATCTCTGCTTTAACTTTCCAGGAAATTTAATTGAAGTAATTTCATTTTTATTTCATTCAGTGCCATAAAATGCAACTCAGAAGCATACTAAAATTCACAGCATTAGATTCCCTTAAATATTTCAAAGGGGCACTTGTGTTTATTTAAAATAAATGTTTCAGCCTTCCTCCATAATTAGACTTTCCCCCTGTTGGTAGTAGGCTCATTACTGTGGCTGTCAGCTTTTGCTGAAATGTGTCATAAAATGGTAATGGTAACTTGGGGCACCTCTGCCCTAAAAACAGCTGTTCAAAGCACTGTTTATTCCCTTCAAATTTTAAACATGCTCAGATTTAACAAGTCATTCATTGTCAGTTTTGGA
>NW_017728948.1:4366151-4412005 GCF_001723895.1 Crocodylus porosus | reverse complement strand
ACCAACTCAAATAGTTGGAAAAATTCTTAGCAAGCTTTCAGCCACAAACACCCTTCGTCAGGCTAAGAAAGCGTTGCGCCCAAAAGCTGGCTAAGAAAGACCAGCATAAAGAAGAGGTGATAATTTAACCCTTTGACCCCAGTATTATTTCATGCCACGGTGGGGGGTCGGACTAGATGATCTACTCAGGTCCCTTCCGACCCTAGAAACTATGAAACTATAACACCTGTGGAGGGAAGAACAATGCCCTGTTAAATCACTTGACTCCCTCAGCTGTCTGAATAGTAATGCAACGGCTGCTACTCTCCTACTCAGAAAGCCAGCTTCCCCACTTAAGCGCTCCCCAATTGTAGCAGTGTAATGGCAGGAGGGGAAGATGCACATTGTATGCAAGAAACGATGGTATTTCTCTTACAACTGAAAAAATGACCTCACCCCTGTAACACTTGGGCAGTGACCTCGGGCTCCTTCTTGCACAGTGACTGTTGTTTGGTCCTGCACCACCAAGCCATACGTTTCTGGATGCGAGAATCGTGTAGTCAGCCCTGGGACCTTTTTATGCATGTTTATCTTTGCTTCTTCTTGATTGCAGAACAGTTTCTCACCCAACCCCATGGAGCAGAGTTAGAAATCAAGAAGGCGTCACGTTTGGTTTGTGGAGAGCTGCCTTTTTAATTAAAGACCACGCGCTTTTAGTAGCTCTGCCCAGTTGATTAGGCCAGTCCTTTAATTAATTCTCTTTAGACTATCCCATGCCTCAAGTGCGGCATGGTAGTTGTGTAGTCTGTGGCATAGGCAGCCTACCACTGAACCTGCAAGACCAAGACAGGTGAGTACAAGATTTGCTGAGAAGGAGAAACCATGGGGCTCTCAGTTCAGGAACTGGTTCAGGAACTGGTGCAACAAGGAAACGAGCAAATAACTGTAATCCATAGAGGCTAAAAGCAACCTGGGCCGGTGAGTCATTTTTAATAAAGAAGTATTGCAGGAGAACGTTTGGCTGCCCTGCCATAGCGGGCAGTAAATAGTAGAGCCATTGAGAACGTACAGTCAGAGATACTGCATCTTTAACCGCTGCCCTTTTGCAAAATGTGAGACTTTGATGAGGTTTTTTCTTCTAGACTGTGCTGCCTGTTTTACAGATTTCTATCTATGAACTCGGCGAGGTTATGTGTACTAATAATGGAGGTAATTCTACAAAATGTTCTTTCCTCTGAATGTTGTTACTTTTAGTCGCTTGCTCACGTCGTTACCAAAATGCTTCTAATAGTAGCTGCAGCTCGAGAGAGTAACATTTCCCCAGAGAGATGCAGTATTTCCTTTTAAAAGAGAGAAGCCGTTGTGGAAGGGGCATAGAGTGGGTACAGTCAAGCTGCCAGGAAGGGCTGATTCGTTTTGTGCTCCCAGTCTCGCCAGGCTGAAACTGGGCAGACAGCTCTATCCAGCTGTGTGCGATCTCTTCTCTAATGACACCATCTGTCAGCACTCACTTCTGCATCCCAGGCTCCTGGCCCAAGACAATGCCCTTCTCCATGCTTGTAAGGGCTCTGGTGCAGAGGGGAGGACGGCATTGGGCCTTGGTCTTGGGTTTGGTTGTAATTTTGCCCTTCCCCGTTTGCTCCAGCACATGCCTCGTTGCAGTAGCCCTAAAGACTTTCCTCCCCCTCCCCTGGCAGAGCATCCTGCTGAGCCTGTGCCAGCTCGACACCTAGGTGAGTGCTTTGGTGTCTGCTCTGCGCCTTGGGACCTCTGAGCCAGCCCAAGGAGAGGGGCCTCTGCTGCTTCATCATTTCCCCGAAGCATCTGGAAAGCAGCTGCATGGTTTTTCCCTCGTGCTCACAAAGAGCTCGCACTTGGAGTTGGCCTCCAGGGGAGAACCTGGGTTTGTCTCCCAGCAGGAAAGCCAAGGTTTCCCTGGAGAGTTTGTTTCCTTTCGGGTCTCCCTACAGACGACCAGTCTTACCCTGGTTTTCAGTGTCTATGTGACCTACACCTGTATGTGTTACACCTGCCATCACAGGGAAATAGCTTACTTTCCATGCGTGTGGGTAGCATTGGCTTTACAGTTCCTGCCTATTGCAGTTTGACTTTCTTCTGGGGCATGCACCTGAGTGAGAGTGCTCATAGATGGTATCATTGGAGAACAGGGCTGTCCTGTCATTTGCAACTCTGATCGAGATCCACGCTCCTCATTGTTGGAGCCAAGTACAGTTTTGCCCCTTTGACTCTTGCTTCCTTGGGAGCTTTTGCTTGGAAGTGATGGGAAAGTCCTGGGGAGAGTAACTCAGGCTCAGGGGTCGGTGGATGGCAGGCCTGGTTCATGCTGGGCCAGGCTAATGTTGCACGTGAGGACCAAAAAAACCCACCTCTGCTAGCTCTGTCATCAGACTAGCAGGGAGCTGAGAAATGGGATGGAGAATCCCATCACAATGTTTCCAAAGCAGAATGACAGGGCAGCGACCATCCCACCTTCAAATTGTTAGGGAGCCTGAAACGGATGATTTGGTTCAGAAGAAGCAGTCTGGCCTCTCTGCGCACGCGTCCTAGTCGCGTGCTAAAAGCCCTGGGCCAGTTTCTTAACCTTCATAACCTTCCTCTTTGGATTTGTGCACAAATTACTAACTGTCATAACTTACATGAGAGGCTATTTCTGGCTGTAAAAGAACAAGCAGTGTCACCTGAAAGTTGATATCTGTAAAATGCTCTCCACCTTCGAGTGACCCACGTACGTGCCAGCGCTTATTGTGAAGGTGAGCAAAATGGGCTGGCGATAACCCTTCACTTAAAAATAGAATTGTAATCCAGGCTGTGGCGACTGCTGGCACCTGGTCCTGTCTTCAGGGTCCATGTTCTTTATGGAAATCATGACATGAGGCCAGCTGGACCCACTCTTCCCTAATCTTAAAGGGAATAAGAAATGGTGCCTTCCCATCCCCAACTCAGGCTATTGTACACAAAGGCTGCTATTAAAAGTTAGAATCATAGACTCACAGACAAGGAGGGTGAGAAGGGACCGCAGGAGGTCACATCTAATCCAACCCCCTGCTCCAAGCAGGACCAGCCCCATCTACATCATCCCAGCCAAGGCTTTGTCTACCCGGGTCTTTAAACACCTCCAAGGAGAGAGATTTCACAGCCTGTCTGGGTAACCTCCTCCAGTGCTTCACCGCCCTCCTAGTGAGAAAATTCTTCCTAATATCCAACCTCAACTTCCCTTGCTGCAACTGGAGCCCATTGCTCCTTGTCCTGTCATTTGCCCCCACTGAGAACAGCCCAGTGCCATCCTCTTTGGACCCTCCCTGTAGGGAGGTGAAGGCTGCTGTTAAATCCCCTGTCTTCTCTTCTGCAGAGTAAATTAACCCAGTTCCCTTAGCCTCGCCCCACAAGTCATGTGCCCCGGCACCTGAAAACCATTTTCACTGCCCTCCATTGGACTGTCTCCAATGTGTTCACATCCTTTCTGTAGTGGGGGCCCCACAACTGGACACAGGACTCTATGTGGCCTTCCCAGGGCTGAATAGAGGGGAAGAATCACTGCCCTCGACCTGTACTGGCAACACACCCACCAATGCACCCCAGGATGCCATTAGCCTTCCTGGCATCAAGGGCACACTGCCGGCTCATCTTCAGCTTCTTGTCCACTGTCACCCCCAGGTCCTTTTCTGCAGAGCTGCTGCCCAGCCAGTCAGCTCCAGCTGTCCCAGTGCATGGGGTTGCTCCATCCTAAGTGCAGGACTTTGCGCTTGTCCTTGTTGAACCTCATGAGGTTTCATTTGGTCCAATCCTCCAATTCGTCTAGATCACTCTGAATCTAGCCCACCCTCCAGCATATGTAGTGCACCCCTCAGCTTGGTGTCATCTGCAAACTGGCTGAGGGTGCACACCATCCCATCTTCCAGGTCATTGATGAACATATTGTACAAAACCAGCTCCAGGACTGACCCCTGCGGTACCCCACTTGATACCGGCTGCCAACTAGACATTGAACCATTGATTACTACCCTCTGAGCCTGATGCTCCAGCCAGTTTTCTGTCTCCCTTACAGTCCATTCATCCAGCCCGTACTTCCTTAGCTTGCCTGCAAGAACGTTGTGGGAGACGGTATGAAAAACCTTGCTAAAATCAAGGTCCACCACCGTCCACTGGTCTCCCCGCATCCACAGAGCAGTCACAGTAGGCAATCAGGTTGGTCGGACATGACTTGCCCTTGGTGAATCCATGCAGACTGTTCCTAATTACCTTCTTTTTTTGCAAGATCAGCCAATAGTCTGTGAAATAAGCTGATGTTGAAGGCATAAAATGTACATTCATTGCAATTTTTGCCAAGCATGCTGATGCAATAAACTTTTTTATTATGACCATTGATCCTAAGCGATGTCTGGGGCCTTCGTTTCGTTCCAGATGCCGCAAGTGTGGCTTCCATTTGTGGCACTTTTTAACTTCTCTTTCTATTCACAAATTCCCTTCTCCCTACCATCCCCAGCTAGCATTTCTGGCTGCACAGGCATTTTTTAATGTTAATTCATCCATTCAGTCTCCACCTCTTGACTCAGTCCCAGAAAGTGATGTATGTAACAAAAATGTACTCTCCTAGCACTCTGAAAACTTGGACAGTGTTCAAATAGTACCTCCTCTTGAGCATGCAGGATGCCTATACGTGACTTAGGGTCCTGATCCTTATCTCTTCTAACACTGACCTTATACCAGATCTGAATGTGTTCCCATGGAGGAAGTCCCAGTTCAGTCCAGCATAGATGAGACTCATGCTGATAACTTGGAGCTCATTAGAGTCCGACTCCACAGATTAAACATAACCAACAAAAAAACAGATCATTTGTCTAGCAACCGCAATCACTTCATCTTCTGATGAACTAAGTAAATATAAATGAAATTTCAGTTTCCTGTCATTTTTGGCAGCTGATTATCTTTTCTTATTATTATATTCAGTTGCCTCTAATTGTACATCAAAGCTACAAAATCCCACACTGTTTCCCTTCCAGAGCATGTTTACTTTTCTCTTTAAAAGGGATACTTATCATTTGCGGGGGTTATTATTTATTTCTTTACTAGACAAACCACTTGCTTCGAGCACTTCTTGATGTTTGAGGTCAGAAAACTACCTTGCCAATATTAGATATAAAAAATGCAGCACGCAGTTGGCTTGAGGACAGTTTTTAATTACTGGTGCAGTGCAGTGGCCCAAAGGCAGAGGGAGAGGCTTTCCTTTTTATTTGGTTTCCTCTCCAAATTTGTTACGTTCGGGACAGAGCTGCCTTTCTTCCCTGTGTTCTCCTGGCTGAGAGCCTGGGGTTAATTATCAGGTTGGATATTGGAAAGCCCCTTCTAACCAGAGCAGATTACCTAGGGAAGATGTAAAAATGTGCATCGCTGAAAGTGTTTAAGGGCAGGTCAGACAAACACGTGCCTGGGCTGGTTTATGATCCGGCCTTGAGCCAGAGGGTTGGACTAGCTGATCTCCTGAGGCCCCATCCAGCCCTGTTTGCTGTGGTTCTCTGATTTCCCATCACCATAAAAAACAAAAACAAAAAGATGCAATGTCCCCCCTATCCGATATGAATCCTAGCAGCAGATGTGATAGGACAACATGCCTGTTCATTAGTTGCTAATTCTCTCCATTTATTCAGGTCAAGGGTTTGCTGAGCATCTGTTTAACAGCTCAGATCATGCCTGCACAGCAGACTGGACTGTTCAGAAAAGGTAGATTAGAGAAGGTCACCTTCAATGGGATGGCATGTATATCTCCAGCTATAATTTATATTAAATAGTATCTAAACTAACTCACTGGGACCTGGATACTGCATCACTGTGTGTCTTTTCTGCATTTTCCAATCAACAACAATCTGTTATTTGAAAAACCAGGGGGGAAGGCAAGTTTTTGTTGTCTCATCTAGGTATCGTGCTAATCCTGGTCTTCTTTGGCCCATCTTACTCATACTCATTCTTTTCTCTCTTGATTTCTAGGCTCAGACATCAGGCACACAAAGAGCTTTATGCCTACAAACAGGTGAGATAAGTAGTAATCTACTGGGTGTTTCCCCTGTGTTTGCAGATCAGTCTGAACAGAAACCATTAATTTGTTGTAGTGAGCATCACTTTAGGTTTCCACTAGGCTGATCCAGAGTTTGCTGTCTCTTACTGCATTCAGTGTAACCCTGTATGACCTGTGCTTAACTTTACTCATGTGAGTACTTTCATTGAAGTCAGTGAGTGCCAGGTACGTGGGTGTTGCAGAATTGAGATATTATTTTTATGCCCATATGTGTTGTCAGTCATTTCACAGTGACCTAGGATATTTTTTTTCTGATCGTTATGCCCTGTATAGCAAATGCTTTGTCGTAATGACAATGAAGGATGAAGATGGCTCAGCAGACAAAATAGTCATGCTTTATTGGAAGCTAATTTAAAAAAAAACAAACCTGTTTGTTTGAAGAGGAGCCACCCAATGTCTGAATATTTGACTGATCTCTACACCTTGAACCCAAGAGGTAGCCCAGGTCAAACAGTGTAGTGCCAGTTTTCAAAAAAAAACAAAAAAACCCCCAAGAAAGTCTTTAACAAACAAGATTTTCTGCCCCCTTTGCTTTCTGAGAGTTAAGTTACTGCATAAAACTTCCAAAGCTTTCTCAAGTGGTATTTAATGTGTTCATTTAAAATCTTGTATTTGCCCCATGATTACCTCTCTCGAGCAGGAATTGCCTGTTGATGGACTAACTGTCTGTGACGGGAGGTTGCACTGGGGGAATGGGAAGCCTGGGAGTATTTTCTCTGCTCGAGTCTGAGCCTAGGTCAGTCGCCGTCAGACGGGACTTGGCTTCAGTGACAGGAGATGCCCCAGCAATGTGGCCTGTGGTTCCCACCATCTTTACAACGAGGAGGAGCAGTGCCTCCCCAACAGCAGCCAGAAAAAGGGCTGCCCTACCAGATCTAAGTTATGTTCCCATAAATTGTATCTGGCTGGATTAGGTTACGCTAAGCCTTGGGGCATTAAAGTAGTGAACTGAATTTAGAAGAGTGGATTTCTCTGTAGGGAACGGTTCCAAGTGTTCTTGGCAGATCAAACCACTTTTACCATTCCCCATGTACACACATTGCTGCCTGCTTTCAAATAACTACTGATGATAGCTTGGGTGCAGGATAATTTTAAATGCTCTGCTTCCTTCACTGTGTTTTATAATTTAATATCTCAATTTATAAGCCTAATGGGCCTTCCAGCCAAGTAATACCTGGTTAATAACGTTACAGTTCACAGCTCTTCCTTTGATTGCAATCCTTTTCCTGCAAGACAGTCAGAAGCGTGGAGGTAAAGTTGTCTCCTAAAACAGGACAATTGGGAAGAGAAGGAAATAGGTATCTATTTGAATTCATAAAGCAACCATTTGGATCTTTTTATCATCCTCGCATTACCAGTTTTATAATCAACCCAATAGCTGCCTTCCTGTCTCGTTTAGGCATGGACGCTAGAACAGGAAGCAGTTTACACTAGATGTGCCTAGTTTATTTAGGCAGGCTAGTTTCAGGACTTTGGTTTTTCCTTCTAGAGCTATTGACTATCATTCACCTGAAAAGGATAGTGTTGAACACAAATACAACTTATTTAGGCAGTTTTGGCCCAATTTAAAAAAAAAAAAAAGTCAAAAGCATCAGGTTCAGGGGAAAGCATGGTTGAAAATTTTAGTTGCTTCCATAAAACATTTCTAACCCTGGGGGTGGGAGGGAATCAATGTTATAATACTTATTTCGGAATCAGTGGAGCTTTATTGGGTTTAACTACAAGCAAGGAGTCCTACGTGGAAGTGCATTGCAGTGCTCAGGGGCATGCATCAGCACACGTTTAAGAACATTTACTTCTGCTGCTAATAATGCTAAAGACTGCTGCTAATAAAGCACAAGACCTGTTCACTGGATGTTTCAGGGTCCTATTTTGGCCCTGCCTGTTCTTTCAGCTTGCAAAATGGAAGTGGGATGGAGTGTTTTTCCTTTTGCACTCATTAACCTGCTATGGCTTCCACTGGTGCCATCTCCTCCAGACTCCCACAGAAGACGTTCATTAATATTTGTCATCCTCATTACTTGTAAAAAGGCATCCATGCTCTTCCGTATTAAACCAGTGATATGTTAAAATGTCCCGCTTGGCTCGGTAACTGGAGCAATGCACGTAGCTGAACAAAGGAGATTTTCCCTGACAACTTTGAAGCCACTTTGAATTACCGCAGTTTAAAAAGCAAATGCAAAGGGAAATGTTTGCCTTCCCTCTGTTTTAAAGATTGCTACGAAGGACATAGTTGCTCTAATGAAGTGCAGTGAAGAGAAACGGGAAAAGGGTCCTGTCCTAACTCCTGTTCTCTGTCTTGCAGGTTATTCTAAAGGAAAAAGTAAAAGAGCTTAATCTGCACGAGGTAAGTGGATATTATCGGACTGTGGTAACTCCTGCACCTGCACCGCAAAGTCTTTCCCTACAGCTCAGTCCTTTGCTGCATTATCCTGCGTAGGCTCCTGCCCTTCGGTTTTCTAGCAGCTGCTCAAGAGACTGCATGGGAGGGAGATGGAGAGAGTAAATAAAGAGTAGCCAGGACCTGCAGATCAGAGGATAAAATGAAAGCTAACGTTGGCTAGAGAACGCCCCGGAGCATAACTAGGTTGGAGAGAAGCACACAGTGGGTTGTTCTGGGTCACATTCCTTGAAGCAAGCAGCTGAATTCAAGTGCTCCTTTCTGCCTTCTTATCAGAGCGGTATTTGGGAAGCCAAGTGGTATTTCTGAATGCCGGGGCAGGACAGGGTGTCCAAACCTAACACCTTGAAGTTGAAATAAATGGGCCTTGAGTATCTTATTGGAGGTGGGAGAGCGCAGCGTTGGCTTGAGTCTCAGGCTGGGCTCGGGGCTGTGTTTGAGCTCATAGTTTCATAGTAGTTAGAGGTCAGGAGGGACCTAAATAGATCATCTAGTCTGACCCCCCGCCACTGGCCGAAGCGCACACTGGGATCACACGACCCCGGACAGGTGTTCATCCAACCCCTTTGCTCCTACCCTGGGTAAATTCAAGGACCGCTTCCCTAGGAAGTTGGCTCCAGATCCTAGCCACCCTAACAGTGAAATAGTGCCTCCTAATCTGTAACCTGACCCTATTCTCCAGCAGCTGCTGGCCATTGTTCCTTGTCACCCCAGGTGCTGCTGGGGGGAATAGGACCCTTCCTATTTCCTGCTGAGCTCGATGCTGGGAAACCCTAGGATGGTGGGGGAGCTGAGCGGCTCCTTGGCTGGTGCTGGAACGACCAGAGCTGGGCAAGATGTGAAATAGAAACCAGAAAGGAGGAGGAGGGCAGGAGCGGTAGCAATTAAACGATTAGTGGCATGTGGGGGAGCACGGGAGACTTGTATACGAGAAACGCCTGCCCCATTTAGCCAGGACCTCTGGTTGAAGTTCAGGGACTGGTGAGACAAACACCGTGGGCTGCTGCAGGGGGTTGAAGTGGCGGCTTGCGATGGAAAGAGAGCTGAATCGCACAGGATTTCTAGGAACAAGGGAGTTGTTTATAGACTCCCAGCCTCCCTGCCCATGTTGCCACACCGTCGTTACTGAGTAACCCGGTTTCCACCGTTAATGTGTTAAAATGTTACCGAGGGAGGATGAGTGCAGCCCAACGAGGCCATGCTCAGTTCCTGTCCCCACCTGAACCACGACACACATCCATTAGGGTTTAGGATGGCCAAAGTGCATCTCCCAGCCGCTCGGGGCTTTGGCCAGAATATTTACATGTAGCTCCCTGTGCAGCAGCTGTTGCGAAAGGCCAGCAGCCCGGCGTGCAGCCTCCCCGCAGCCGCCAGCTCCTGTTGTTGCCACATGCTAATAGGAGCGGAGGCAGCAAAGGAGCCCGGAGCAAAGCACAAACCACGGAGCATGGGGAAACAGCAACGGGCAGGAGGCAGCGTCACAGGCCTGACACAGCACAGCGTGATGCCAGGGTGCAATAGGGAATGAGGGCTGAGAGCGGGTGTGGGACGCTCATAGCACAACGTGCGTTTTGTGCAAACAAGAGCCCCCCACACCCAGGCCGGTCCCCACATACACAGATGTCATTGCTGTAGGATTTCCCCAGAAGTGTAGACACCATAATGGTTTGTTAATGAGCCCTCCGGATAGATGTTACAATTGCTTGTTATGGAAACCTCTGGAAGCCAGGCTCAGAAATGTTTCTGAACCAAGTTTTTTATTCTCTGCCACGATGGCTGATTTTTGATCATTCTGGATTCCCAGAAAGGCTGGGATTTGGGCAGCAGGTGGGGTCTGGCTGGGGGGATATATGTTTGGAGGCAGAAAAATGTGCCATGCAAGACGATTGAAAACTGGATAAAAGAGAAAGTCAAATGTCAGCCCTTCTAAGTTTTAAACAGCGTCCATGTAAAGGCGACTTCCGATTCAGTCCCGCTCTCAAGCTCAGTGGCACATTTCTGGTGCCTACCTTAGTTGAGCACAATGAACTCCAGAGATTTCATTTAAGAATAAAGAAATCCGTCGAATCAACCCACTGCCCCCCAGCGTGGCAGAGATTCCCCTCCCCAAGCCAGTAAAGCAGCTTGGCTTTCCTGAGCCTACAGATCAGAGAAGGGGACAGAGGCGTCGGGGTCATGGCAGCTGCACGTTGCAGTGCATAGGTTAGGACTGAAACATCACTGTTAGCTGCTCACTGCTGATCGCCGTAGCGAAAAGCACCAGGGACTTGGGGGGATTCTCCCATCCGTCAGTGCTCTGAGCCTTCCCCCAGTGCTCGGATGTACTAATGCCAACCTGCTGGATCAAAGTGTAACCGCACACCAGCACCTGCAAGAGCTCTGGCTTGAACCTTGCACCAGGGAACGTGCCACCAAGTGCCTTGGACATCATCTGTATCCGTGGCCGTGTGCGTGATGGATGGAGGCTGGCCACACTCCTCTTTAACACTGCCCTGGAGGAAGGGTCATTTTGGGGACAGAAGGAACTGGAATATCATGAGCAGAACGGGGGGCAGACATTTCAGCCTCCCCCACTGCAGCAGGATGCTGAGTCTCAGGAAAAGAAACAGCATTTGCAAAAATCCCCCTTTCCCACCTGCTTTGCAAGGTTTAGATATCTCTGCTGTCGTAAAACTTTACAGACAAAATCCCCTGGGATTAGTACTGAAGCCTGATTCAGATCTCTCCTATTTCTGCTTTAAAAGCTGCGAGTTTTAGGTGGGGGAGGATTTAAAGCTAGGAAACTTGTTTTGCAGATTGAAGAAGGGCAGTGCAGGAAGGTAGAGATCCCATGAGTTAACTCACCTACCAAGCATTGGCTTAGGTTGTCTAGGAGCAACAAAGACCAACAGTTGTAGTCCTCTGAATCCAGCGGTCTTCGTAACAGGGGCAGGCAGCTCTAGCTGTGCCCAGTGGTGCCATCAGGACTGCCACGGTGACTTGTGGAGATCCTACATTGATCTTGCAGGACGTCAGAGGTAAAAAATATATATATATATATATTTATATATATATAGTTGCACAGAAAGCTGGATTGCAGAAGCGAAGCTGGAGCATCTTATATGCATCTAATAGCCCATCTGCTTAGAGATGCTGCAGGGGGAAGGCATGCCCACGGGGCCGTGGGTGAGGCTGGCCAGACCGTCTCAAAGCGATTCTCATCGCAGACACCATTTTAAAGCAGTCTGCAGTCATAAGAACATGTCTGATTCTTCCTGCATCCAGTATGCTGCTCTGGAAGTGGGGACCCAGCCACTTCGAAGTCGTTCGCAGGGCACGCCGCGAATAGTCCCTGGAAGATCTGGGATCCCCCTCGAGACTGCACCTGGAAGAACCACGCTGCGCTCTGCTGGCAGCTCTTATCCGTGGTCCATCAAGCCTTTGTGTCACGTTCGCTTCCAGGCATCCCATTACGAAGAAGGCATGAATAAGCCGCAGACGGTTCCAAAAAGAACAGTAGAAATGATTAAGAGGCCCCAGGGATTTGGCAAAGGAGGGCAGATTGACACAGCTAACGTGCATGTTTCTTTTCCTTTCCTGTAATTGAGAAGCAACCGGCAGGATTTTGCTCAAACTTCCTAAGCATTCGCCTCTTGGGCAGAGACCAATCATGGAAAATTTTAGCCTTGAGGCAGAGTGCTCCAGAAAGCAGAGCGTCTGCAAGCAGGTGCTTGTAACTCTTGCTGGGCTCCTAGCTGGGAGCAAATGGTACAGTCGCAAGCTGTGTCATGAGGAGGTTTCCTTTACAACCCTGCGATTTTTGCACATCTGTGCTGTTGCAGCAGGACACTGACCCAATGCAGAGGGTGTGCGTGCAATGCTGGGCTCAATCCCAAGGGCAACAGACAGCAGGGATGGAGGGATGGAGGGCTTGGGGAAGACCCTATCAAAACCTGTTAGCATTTGGGCAAACTGCAGGAAAACTTGAGAGCAAGATTGATGACTGGCTGTGCACGCGGTCGATCCTCCTCCCTTGGAAGAGATGGGGAGCGGTCAAGTACCGTCTCGGGTTACTGTAGCACTTGCCTTGGATGCGAGCTACCTAGGGGACAGCTTGTGCCTGTGCTGAGCTTTCTGGCAGCTGGGCCGTTGCTTCCAGCTGCTGGAGATGATTACTCTTTAATGTGCTGCCTGCATTTTGGGAGCCTGCAGGCATGCACAACAGCGGTGCAGAGGTGGGAAGGACTCGCTCTGATGGAGAGCTGTAGGCCAAAAAGAGAGAGTCAGAAATGCCCAAAACAGGCCAGGAGGAAGCCGTGGGTCAGGCTGAGGAGCCTATCATGCGCTGCAGATACCGATTGCCGACCAGCCCCAACTCACTTCAGCCCACTCTTGCTTGACCTGTATTTCAAGACTTTTGACATGCTCATTGCCCTTCACGTTAACTTTGGGGCATGGCGAAGCTGCAGCTTTTTTGTAGTGCTTGACACACAGCACATTTGTTTCCCAGCCTTTCTCTGGGGAAACTGAGGCAGGCAGAGTAAGTGACTTGTCCTAAATGACACATGGGGGACAGTTTAGGGGAGTTCTTGGCTCCAAGGGCTGGGCCTTTACAGCCAGACCCTGTGGCCTTGAAGTTTTATGGTTCATCTTGTAAATGCTTCTGCAGAAAAGGATGAATTCAGAACGGTTCCCCCCACCCTAGGCCACGCGTTGTGTTGGCTGAACTGAACGAAGCATGGCTCGCTCTCCTACTGCCGTTGGGCAGGACCTGCGTCTAAACCAAGTTCAGCGCGCTCCTAGCCATGCCCTTCTCCTAGCTGGTCTTTCCTAGGTTGCAATGCTGTCTAAACTTGAGCTAAAAACACCAACCTCCTTAACCGGATTCCTAAGCTGAGCAAACCGAGACCGGTTTTATCCCGTGTGGAGCCAGCGCAGTCTGGTGCAGGAGGAGTCGGGGCCAGGACTCCTGCTCTTTGAGCTACATCTTGGATGTTTGACTTCAGCTGTCAGGCCAGTCGTCTTCTGGAGCACGGCTCTGAAAGAGGACAGCGCAGAGAAATTGGACTGGGCTTTTCCATGATGGAAGGGAGTCGGTGTTTGTAGCACAGGGGTCAGAGAGCTGAAAGCACCAGTTTTCCCTGCCTCCCCAGACGGTGACCTCAAGGAAATGAAACTGGAGAAGGTCCAACTCGAGGTCTTCCCGGCGTGATACGGCACGTTCTCAGGTATGCAGAGCCCCTGGGGACGCACCCCCAAAAATCCCTTTGGCGCTCTGAATTAGCAAAGTGGAACAGCTGCCTCCTGTGAGGAATGATGCATGCTAATGCAAGACGGTCACGCACAGCCATACCCAACATACAGGGCAGGCACTGAACACAGTAGAGCTTCAGAGCACAGTTTTTCATGGGAGAAATGCAAGAGCTTATTTAAAAGACTTAAGAGAATGGCTTGTTACCCAACACCAGCAGCTCCAGGTTAGTGGAACAATGATACTGGTCAAATAAGCACGGATGTATTGTAATAACTGTATTTACTTGCCTCTAAGATGACCATGAATTTAAACTGACCTCCCTCAATAATTAGAAACTATACCTGAGAGATTTATACGTTTGTTATAGTTTTCTGTGTATAGGATCTAATTACTGGAGGGTCGTTTTTTAATTCATCTCCCTCCCCCCACTGCTGCAGGGTGGCTCGGGAGGTCAAGCGGCTTGCCCCCTGCTTATGCCTGCCACCCCTACCCTGGGGCGCTGAGCCCGGTCCCAGCCCAGCCCCTATAGCAGCTGCGCGGGCTGCGTGGCGGTGCTGCTGGGCCGCGCCGGGGCCGTGCTCGCTGCGCCAGGCTGCAGCGTGGATGGAGCTTGCTGGGGTAGAGCAAGGGTACGGTGGGGTGGGGGGAAGAGGGGCAGGTGGGGCAGCAGAGGCCGATAGGAGGGTGGAGATGGCTGGGTGCAGGGGTGGTGCCCCCTACCCCTACCCTCATACCAGACTCAGAGGGGCTTTGTCTTAGAAAAAAAACCTCGTCTTAGAATCAAGTAAATTTGGTAACGGCCCTGTTGAGAAACCAGGATACGATGCACCGATCACCCGGGCACGTTCAAAATCAGGCATGGCATCTCCTGCGTTAGTGACCGCGTCGTACTGTACCGTCTCCCTTGGTTCTGCGTACTTGTGCACCACCCAGGACCCTCCAGTCCTGGAGCGAGACCCCACTGCATCGTGTGACATATGCGCACGGACCCAGGCAAAGTCCCTGCCACTAAGATTGTCCCGTCTAGGTAGCAGGAGGATGCAGGGGACCAGCGAGACAATGATGAGGCGGTTGCGGTCAGCGCACCAGACCATTGTGTGGGCACGCCAGCGGTCAGCAAGCTTTTGGGGCACCAGGGCCCAGTGACCAGTTTTCCACACTGCCAGAGAGGGAGGAATCCTGCAGCATTTTCTCACACGTATAATATTTTTTAGCTGTTCCCTTTGGAAGGCCAGTTGGAGCGTTAACAATCTCCCGAGCGGGTTTGCTTTTCTGGCACCACCACCATGGCTCTCTGCATATCCCGAGTGTTTTTCAGAGGGAGCAGGCTTCATTCTGCTTACCAATTAGCTCTTGTGAAAAATCCCAGTGGTCAGCAATGGAGAGCTGGCTGACAGATGGAGGAGCATATTGCCAGAGATGTGGCAGCACTTGGTAGTTGAGCCAGGCGTCTCGGAGCAGGGGTGGTGCCAGTTGCTGGGGGGGGGCAATTTTTCACGTTAAGAAAACCCGGAGGCAGGGTTGTTTGCAAACCCGTGTAAACTCTTGTTCATTGTTAGTGATGAGATGTAATAAGCTGACTTGGTCATTAGCCACCTGTGCTTGGATGATTAGAGCCCAGTCATTTGTATTAAACCCAGGTCGCGTTAAACTCTCTTATTTGGATTAACATTTCAGATTAATATATCGAGGCACTTGGTTACTTACCACTTAAACTCTCGCAACCTTGAAGCTTGTGACCGGCCCAGATTCTCACTGATCTGTGCATGGTTACTCAGCACAAACTGCTGGACCTGCAAAGGGCCTGGGATGGGTTTGTACAGCACAGAGCACTTGCTGTTTTCTCACTGCTCTCTCCCTGCCCTAAGGAAAAGCAGCAAACGCCAGCTCTGCTCTCTGCACCAAGTGGCATCAAGGTTGAGGGTGGCAGGATTAAGGCATCTTTGGCTTGCACGGGCATTTTCCCACCATCTTTCCATTAGGGTTGCAAGCAACGAGGAAGACATTCCCATAGAAGTGCATTCTGCACAAAAGCATTGCCAGAGCCGAGATGGTGACCAGTCTGTGTCAAGGAAGAAAGGGTCTGAATCAGAATAGTGTCAAACCATCCCCTCCTGGGAAAGGGCAGCTTACCAGAGCTGTCTCCTAGTGCCCGTTTCCTTGGGCTTCGCCATGCCCCCCCGCAGCAGCCACGCAAAACCTTTTTCCAGCAACTGATTGCGTTCTTTCTCCGACTCTGCTCCTTTTTCAGATTTGCGCCGTTTGCCTGGAGGAGTTCAAGCCCAAAGACGAGCTGGGAATCTGTCCGTGTAAACATGCCTTTCACAGAAAGTAAGTGCTGAGCTACCGATCAGTGCAGAAGATCAAAGTGTATTTACAAAAGCCTTGCAAGTCTCTTGGAAACCCCGGAAGCACTAAGCAATTGACAGCTTGTGCATTACAAAGGCTTATATTGTATACACTTGGCTGTCCCCTGTTTGAAAGGATTAGCAGAACTCTACTCCTCTTTAGTCAGTCTGATTTATGGCATTAAGTTGAGCGGCAATTGCTAAATCACGCCGTAACGAGGGGGTGGGGAGGGCTGCCTTGTGACGCTGCCCTGCGCTGAAGGAGAGGGCTGCCTTGTCATCAGTGCCCCTGCATTTGGAGGTTTAGGGTTCTAGATCGGCTTTGGCAGCTCCGTGCATACGTGCGGCTCTGTGCCGTTAGCCGTGCAAAGCCTGCAGCGGGCAGGATAGACGAGTCCCTGGGCCTGGCTGCGGTGTCGAGAGCTATAAACCGAGATGCGTGGCCGGAGGAGGGTCGTTAATGCCGGACTCCAGCAAGCGAGCCTTCCAGGGGAGCTGGAGCGGAAGCAGGGCGCTTGGCAGGCATGAATGCGAGGCTTTTCAAACCATATGGGGAGCATGAAGTGCGGAAACAAAGGGAGCTTTCAAGAGCAGCCTGGGTACGAGGGAGGAGGCAGAGGTGAGAGCAGAGGTGTGCGAATGACCCGTGGAGGGAGCCCGGCCGCAGGGGAGGTGGGACCAGAATGGCTGCAAAAACAAGCCCGCGTGGCAGTAACCTTTTGGCAGGCCAGAGTGGGTAGTGGATGGTCCAGGGAGGCCACAGCGGAGGCAGCTTCAGTGTAAGGAGATGGAGAGACCAAATGGTGGGGGTAGAGGGACTACCCACTTGCATGGAAAGTAGCCGAAGTCTGTATTTAGTGTCAAGGCAACTTATCTTGCAGGGGAGAGGGCAGGGTTGGTTGGCTGGCTGCCAAGCCCTATTTCAGTCACCTTCACCTCTCCCCGGGCTGGAGCCAGGCCAGCCAGCTCTCAGAAGCCACTGGACTGCAACGCTCCCGTGGTGGTGACCACAGGGTCCTCCTGCATGAGCGTGCTGCATCGCACCACCATCGATGCGTGTCGGCGTCAACAAGCACATTCCCCGGCCCCGCTGGCAGTCCTGCCGAGCGACTCCATGTGCTAACTCGGCTCCCAAAACGCCTGCGAGCTCCGGCCCTGCCCCCTGTGCTTCCTCCTCTCCTGCGGCAGGAGCCGGCGCAGTGCTGGCTCACGCGGATGCGTGGGCAGCAGGAGCGCACTCCCTGCCCGGGCGGAGACAGTCTTTTCATTGCAACTCAAATGTGGGTGTAATGGAGTCGAGACTTTCCTCCTTCCACCTGAACTTTTCTCCATGCCGAGGTGTTCAGCATACTGTACAGCTTTGCAGGGACAGAGTAGTTTTAGCTTCAGATTCCTGTTTTGTCGGGCCTGTTCTTCAAAAGAGGAGTGCCGCAGAAGTGGGAGCGTCCCCGGAGAGGATCCTAGTGGCACCGTGATCGTCCTTCATCACACAGGTGGCTGGAGGGACGGTTCCTTTGTAGCGCATAACATTTTCTGCATCCACCAGTTTTGCTAACAATAGCGGGAAGGGAAAGGTATTTAAAAGTTCTTTGGCGAGAGCTTTTATGGCCCGTTCCAGTAATGAGATTGTGTAACGTTTTAAAAAAAATTATTTTCCTGCCATACAAATGCCTGTTTGTATGAAACTGCCTGAAAAGCGATGCAAAGCGAGGCTTTCGGATGAACTTAAAAAATGTGCCCTATCAGCCAAAAATGGAGAAAGCGTGATCCGATGGGTAAAGAGGAGAGGGGAAGTCTGGGGTTCTTGCAGGTCACCTCTGCATTTCGTTTGCTTTCAGGCGGCATTAAGGGGATCTGGTGCTCTGGAAGGGCTGAGGCATCCTCAGAGGAAAGGTGCGTTGAAGCACACGGCCAAGTACAATATAAATGACCTCTGCCCTCTTTCCTTCTTCCTCCCCAGGTGCCTCATCAAGTGGTTGGAGGTGCGAAAAGTGTGCCCGCTTTGCAACATGCCCGTGCTCCAGCTGGCGCAGCTCCACAGTAAGCAGGACCACGGGCCCCCCCAAGGCCCCCTGCCTGGGGCGGAGAACATTGTATAGCTTTCCCCGAGAAACAGACTTGCCCATCACGACCGATACTGCCAGGGTAACAACAACGGACCTGTGCAGAGAATCGCGGATCTCAGGATCCGTAGCTTACCGCCTCGGTGCCTCTGCTAGGATTCCCTTTGTCTCATGAGGGCCTCCCAACACGCACTTCGGGGGGGTGGGGCCAGATGCTGGGACTCGAAAACAACCAAAGCACTATGCCACCGGGGCAAAAAGACGCCAGAAGGCAGCGGCAGGCCGGTGTGGGTGGGTTTCTGAGAGCACTTTATGACCGTCAGCGTCGCCTGGATGACCGGCCTAGGCCGGGTCCGTTTCCAGCGAGCTGAATCTACGGCGGACGGAGCAGAAGGGATCGCGTTACAAATACAACGGGAGAGCTCAAGGGGCAGAGTCCCTGCAGCACGGGCCCGGGAGCCTCGAATGGCAGATTCGATACAGGCCACGCATGCCTTCTCGTCTCACGTGGGGAAGAGGAAATGCACACACTTCACGAGCCCCTTTGAAACGCGCCTCCCCGCAGCCAAACCCAACTAGCGGTTACCTCCCGCTGAGCTGCCGGCGGCTGGCGAAGCGAGCAATGCCAAGGCAAAGGTTTTACGTTGTTCTTGTAATGAGATTTCCCCTGAGTCATGGACTTCAGCAGGACCTCTGACACTGTCCTATAAGCCTGGGGCTGGGGAAACGGTGCAGTCTGCTGGGAGCCTCGGAGAGGGCTTAAGTGTGCCACCCCGGGCTAACGAAGTCTGAGAGGAGGCTTTGCAAGCTTTGGGCTGGATACCTTGCATCAAAGAACTGAGTGCGAGGTGCAGGCATGGCTGAGTTTGAGGTGCTGGCCAGCTAAAGATCTGGAGCCTTCTGTTTTGGAGATCAACACGTATGTGCCCATGCATTGGATCTGCTCTTGAACTGGCCCTGGGGGTGGGGAGTCCCTCATCCCTCCTCTCAAGCGGTTGCATGGTGGGTAGTAGGGGTTGCAGTGTAAAACTGATAGTAAGCCAGCTTGGGGTACAAGCACTTACTGCTCCCTCCACAGCACCTGCATGCATGTCCTCGCCCCTGCAGTGCAAAGCCCGAACATGCCTGAGTCCCTGCACTTGTATGAAGGTCCCTGCCCTTTGCATCCGAGCGGGCTGAGCTGGTCGCCATTACAGCGTTGCCTTCTCTGGTCTGTGTGCTCAGCCGGCTAAACCTGAGCAGCTGAGACCTGGGGGTGAGCATGCCCAGCTCCGGTCAGTTCGGCAGAGCTCCTGCCTCCTGCCCTCGGGCTGATTCTGCCCTTGGCTGCCCTGTGTCCGCCGAAGCACGGAGCAGTACCGTCATCCCGGGGTGCAGTGTGCCGGGTGTTTAGCTGGAGCCGGTTTGAGCAGGGTGGGGTTACGGTTCCCAGACCCATTTTCAGCGTGGCTCGGTCTGAAGGCTAGCGAGATTCCTCGCTGCGCCTGTCGGGAGTGGCCAAGGCGCCAATGGACCAGAGGGACAATTCTTCTAGGGATGTAGCCAGCCCCTACATTACATGTGCATTTGACTTGTCTCCTTGTCTGTAATGGGACAACTTTCTCACCCTTATGCACTGGCATCCTGCTGTCACGTGGCTGTATCAGGGTGTCATCGCCGTTCCCATTCAGGACCAGCGTTCTGGCCCTGTAACAGCGCTTTTAGGCTCCATGACTCCCCCCACCCCAATCTGTTGCCTTTTGCAACCACACTGAACTACCCGGAGCCTTTCAGGCTTGCGCACATTGCCTCGGCGTTTCTAATCTGGTACCTTGGTGATGTGTCAGGGCAGAAGAGGCATTGCGATGCTTGTCCGGGGGCTCCTGCTGAGGCTACGTCCTTGAGAGCAGCAGGGCAGGCCGGGGCTACGGCTTCCTTTCCGCCGTTGGCAGCTTGGCAGTACAACCGTGCCTGAAAAGAGCTTGCCTGGAGTCTGAGCCAGGCACGGTCGGTGAAGACCCCGGCCCACGCCCCATTGCACTCACTGATCTGCCTCAAGCTCTGATCTGTCCAGCTAGCACACGCGGCCCCACCGTGCCTATAAAATAAGGGACGTCTGTAGAGACCTGAATAACAAACCTCCGGGATGCTGCACCCAGTCCTACTGCCAGTGGGAGGTTTTCACCATCAGTTTTGTTTCAGTGGGATCCGGTTCAGACCATCTTTGCCGGGCGGTGCAGACAGGCCCGATGATCCCTCCAGTCCGCTTTTGTTGCGTTTTCCCGCAGCTGCTTTCCTTTCTATTGAGTCATTCACAGAAATCCACGTCCCCAGGTGGGAGACAATTGGGTATCTGCAAAACATGACCCCCAGCAAACCTGCAGTGTGATACGGAGGTTTGTGTTTGAACAACTAATCGTGTAAATGTTGACTCAGGCTGAGTCAGCAGCCTCCCTGGCCTCACCTGACTGAGGCTGGGTTTCTGTTTGATTTCCAGTACAGCTGCCTTCTGTGTTCCTGTTTCATTCATGAAGAAAGCATGTGATCCCGTTATGGTTGCATGTTAGGAACAGCACCAAAGGGGTGGTGGCATTCCCCTGACAACTGGGAAAAGTCTCCAAACCCCTCTGAATATTTCAGGTTGTTGGCACCACAGGCTCTTCCTTGTCATAGTGGAAGCGGCTTGTCAACCGGGCCCTGACGGCACCTGGGGGAGCGGGACCAAGAGCTGACGCATCTTCATGTCGGTGGCTGAATTGGGACGTGACCGTGAATTCCTGGTCCATCAAAGGTGCCAGGCCCAGAGGAGAGGACTTGCGGCCTCTGGAGGTGTGCCAGGAGTTCGCTGGGTCAGCACCCAGTGTCCCTTTAGTGGCTTCGTTGGTCGGTAATAGCGGGGATTCAGCTCCACGTCGGGATGGGAATCCGCTCGAGCGCTGCAGTGTGAAAGTCAAGGTCACCTGTTGCCTCTGTGGAGTGGCCCCTGACTTGGTGACTCCTCTCCCTTTGCATCAAATCTCCGTGTCCCCAGCCACTCTGCCTGAGCAAGAGGACTAGACTGAATGGTCCCAGTAGGCACCTGTGCTGTCACCCCCTTCTTAAAACACAAGCCCCAGTCATACAACGGCATGCCGGTTTTCGGGAGCACCGTGTGCCCTGAGCACATGGCATGTCATCTCCAGGGTGAAACATTTTTTCCCTAAATCCCTTGGAACTAAAATTTAAGAACAAACTTTTCCAGTTCTGCGTGCAACACCAAGCTGCAAGTAAACGTCAGGCAATCCGATACGGCAGCCAAATCCTGCGGTATGTCTAAAACCCACGGGGGGGCTTTCATACCCTTCTGCAGGGCTGGACGGAGCTGGTGTCACTTGAAATGTCCTTTGGATCGAGTGGTGGGATTCGTGGCACGTGCCCGCACGTGCTGTTCTGCTCGGCTTGGTTTAACGAGCGCGTGTGCTCTGACTGCTGCTTTACCCACTTGACGCCACCAAAACAGTCACCTCCCGCTCCTGTCACCACCATCCTGTCTCAGAGGCCCAGAGGAGCCAGGGGTCTTGTTGTTTTCTTTCGAAGGGGTGTTGCGGAAACTGAGACTTCGTCCTCCCCCTTTGTAATCCATGTATAGCCATCGAGTCGTCACTCAGGGTGGACTTGCTGAGTTTTATTAAGGTAGTTTGACAGTCCCACTCTGCAGCCTCTGGCTGGCACAAGGCACCGGATTGTTCTGGTATCTGCAGAGCAACCGACTACCTCAAGCGGACCGTTTCATCTCTGAAGCGGCGGCGGTGCTGCGCGCGTGGCTGTTTTACTCCTCCCTCCAGGAACGTGCGGGGGCGCTGCATCCTCGCCGGTTGGCAAAACCGATTATTTTTTAGAGCATTCAGCAGTATCCGTGCCTGGCTTTGGTCCAGTTGCGTGAATGGATGGCCTGAGCATCCTCATGATTGGATCCAGCAGGAGTGGATCTCTGTACGTTTGAGACATCATCTTGAGATGCTGAACCGGGAGCGTGGCTGGGATCAAGCTAAAATTTCCAGGAAACTTGTTGCTTTTGGTGAATATTTGTCCTTGGGTCCTTTTCACAAGTGCTTCCTTGAAGAACCAGGCTCCCCTTCCACTTAATGGACTCGGTGGATGACTCTGATCTCTCAGGGTCAGACCCTTAAACTGCAAACAAGTGCTTCATTTGTCCTGGAAGAAACCATTTTGTCCCAGGACAAAGTGCAGTCATTCAGACATCTGTGTTCATTGTCCCGGGACAAACCCTAAAAGGGTTTCCAGGATAAGGAATGCTAATAGTTTGTCCCAAGGTATCACAAAATGCAACGGTTATCCCAGGATTGCATCGTTAAAGCAGGACAGAAAAGCAGCAGTGCATTCAGCTGCTTACGAAACCTTGATTGGAAGGGCAATGCGTGTACACTCCTGTTCCAGGACAAATGCAGGCACAAGTTATCCCAGGACAAATGCAACATCTGTTCCTATGCCCATCCACCCAGGGGATGAAAGCAAAATCCCTTCTCACAAATCCAACCGTGATTTGGGTTTCTCACTTGGATCTGCAGTAGGACAAGAGAAAGCCGTCTCTGCTCATGGATATTCCTCACTAACTTGATATCCTCTCCCAAGTGCGGGGTCGGTGCAAATTTGTTCCACCTAGTAGCATGGACAGGTGCTGTCAGCGCGGCCGAGCTGTGCGTGTCACAAGGGGATGTCGACACTGTGCTGTAGAAGCCAAACCTCCCGGTAGCAAAGACCATCCCAGTGCCATTATATTGGAAGTGATACGCTCTCTTACGTGCCTATGTCTTGTGTGTCCTTCAGTTGTAACTATTGCCTTGCTCCTTTGGAGAAAGTGAAGCAACTTTCAGCCAACCTGTAAAATAGGAAACACTCTCTCAAGAGGCCTGTGCATTAAGTGGCTGCCCTCAGTCATGTTGCATGGACCCACTGGTCTAGCGCGTTGGTGGTGGTGGAGGATTGTGAAGCTTGGTTAGAGTCCCTTCCCCTTGTCCAGGGCAGAGCTGCAGCACCGGGCTCTGCATCCCTTTCCTGGCTGGGCACGTCTCCTCAAACCTCCTTACAGGGTTAACTCTGGCTCCCGTCACCTCCTCTGGCTTCTGGGTGATCTCAGCATCCTGCTGCCTGCCCTGCTGATGGATGACCCATCTGGTCTCTCTCTCAGCAATGGAAATTGGGATTAGCTCCATGAAAGCCAGTGGGTTTGCACCCTTTTGAGATCAGACTCCAGCTCAGCATGTCTGGAAATCGGTCGTATTTTATATAATGCCCGTGAAGTATAAAAGACAGAGAGAGATGACTTGGGTACAAATGACAGGGACAGGCTATTTCCTGAATTTTGCTCTATTTTTGCCAGTATTTACAAGTCTCATTGCCTATTTCCAAGGGTGTTAGAAAAGGGCTGTTGAGTATTATTACATTGTACAGGCTTTTCTAACAGCAGAGTAGACTGTTCTTCCCAATCCTTTTAGAAGCGGGGGCGTAAAATTTCTGATAACAAATTGGTCTGTGTAATTCGGTAGCAACAATTGTGACCAGTCTGTAGGCTAGAGGTAGTTCATGTGCTTAGGCCTTCAAGGCTTTGGTGGGGTGTATGTGTGTGTGTGTGGGTGTGTGTGTGTATGTGTATATATATGTGTGTGTGTGTGTATATCCCCTCCTTCCATGTAAATATTGTGTGAATCCTAAGAAGGTTTATGGAGCTTGGACGCCTCATAGACATGTTTGTACACTAAGAATTCTGCAGCAGAATATTTTTTAAAACATTCGCTGTTTTTTTTGTAAGCTATATTTTTGTATATTTAATTGCTATTTTAAAATTCTAATGCATCTTTTTTGCTAATCACACTATTCTTAAGGGGGGAAAAACCGTTTGCATGTGATTGGACTTGAACTGTAAATAAATGCAGATTTTGGAAATAGCGTCGTGTTGGGCAGTCATGTGCTCCCGTCCCTCATCCAAGCCCCAGAAACCTCAAGGGGATGTGGCTGGAGTGCATTGTGGATACAATGCTGAGCAGTCATGGCCTTCAGGACCTCGATGGACTGCTGCAGCGTAGCCCAGCCATTCGTTACCTCCCCTCGGTGGATCTCCAGGCAAGCAAGCACCAGCATCCCAGTCTTTTAGACGTGGTACAAGTGAGCAACTCGTCTGGGGTCGTCCAAAAGAGGCAGAGGCAGAGTGGACTCAGCTCCCTGCCCTGTGTCTGGTTCACTGTACTACCATACACCCAGCTAGGGTTATTTGCTTTAGGTCACTGAGACCCTGAATCCTCATTCAACCTCTTGCACTGCAAGCCGAGTAAAAACCTAGAGCAGTGGTTTTCCACCTTCTTTCGTTTGCAGACCCCTGAAATATTTTGAATGGAGGCACGGGCCCTTTGAATTGTAAGTGTGGGTATTCACATATGTTTGGTTGATCAAAGTCATCTTTCACGGACCCTTGAGACAGTTGAAAACCAGTGCCTGAGAGCCTTGTGGCAGGCTTAGTGTTTGTAGCAGCCACAGTGGTCCAGGGTGATCCGGACTGCCAGAGATACCAAGCACCCGGTTATCTCGGACTCAGTTCAGAGCTTTGTGCTGTTGTGGTGCTTTTGGAAATCAAGCTGTACCTGCCGTCTTGCCCAGGCTTGCGGTATGCCCCGCCACATCAAAGATGACTTCGCTATGTTGCTTTCATTCTGGGTTTCTATCCCAGCAGGGCTTCCCCTGCCCCCTTCTCCCCTCCCTGTCCATCCAGCATATAGCCAGAACAGTGCTCCGAGCCACATGCAAAGTGTTTTTACTATACAACAGGAGTGCCGTGAGCTCAAACTATTCTGCTTCCATTGAAGTAGCTGCTGCCAACCTGGGGGAGCTTCCTGCACGAGAATGCAAGGCGGTGTCTGTGCTAAATGCAACATCCTCGTGGACTCGGTCAAAGTAAGTTGGCCAGAGCAAAGAGTTGCCTGGACTCTGTTGGGAATCGGTCATTGAAGGCTCACTGTGTGTTCTGCACATCATCTCCTGCCCAAGCACCAAGGGGAGGCTTTGTGGTTAGACCAGGTTTCCAAGCAGGCAGAGATCAAGGTCTTCCCAGATAAGTTGTTACCATCCACGACTGCAGCTGCTCTATTGTCAGTGGCGTTTCCCTTGTGGGTTTCTAATGCCGAAGAAGGGAAGAGCAATTGTGACACGCTCACCACTGAAAGCTTGCTCTTTCCGTAACAGAAATGGCATCTCCCTGTTATCGCACATAGCATTTCCCAGTGCTCCCTGACTTCCGTTCGAGGACCCTCCTCCAGGCCACTTGCCACAGAGGACAGGGCAGGTTGCTTGTGACACTGGGAGCGCTGACCTGCAGGCTGCAAGTGGAAGTAGCTGAGTACCGCATCGGGAGGAGCGCTGCCCGCAGACGGAGGGCAGTGATTCTTCCCCTCTATTCAGCCCTGGGGAGGCCACATCTGGAGTCCTGTGTCCAGTTTTGGACCCCTGACTACAAAAAGGATGTGGACAAATTGGAGGAGGCTGTTAGCCTGCTTCTGTACTGGGGCCTCTCGCTGCATGTGGGGCAGATGCTGAAGGTCACCCAGGGGAGGATTGCACTGCCAGCAGGCAATGGGATTGTAAAGGGCTTGCGAGCCCTTTCAAAGCCCTGGTAATACAACATGCATCCTGCCTGGATCCCACAGGGTCCCAACAGCCAGCACCTGCTCATTCAGTCAGAGATGCAAGGACCTTTCCTGACTGCTTCCCACCCCACAATGAGGCTCACCCTGGCTTTAGGAGGCCTGATCAACTGCTGGCATGAGCTGGCATGATGCACCCTCACCGCTGTCGCCTCCGGTGGTTGTGAACCTGGGTCATGCATCCTCTGGCCCCGGAGCTGCTTGTGTCCTACAGGGTCTCGAGCAGACTGAGGCTCCCTCCCCGTCCTGCTTACATGTAGGATGGTACCTTTTGAGTGGCAACGCTGGGGCAGGGAACCTGGCCTTGTCGGAGGATGTCCATGGGAGTGGCTTAGCTCAAAAACTTCATGGATGAGAACAACCTTAAAGGGAACCAGAGAAAGAGTTTGGGCCCGAAGTTCTCCAGCACCCTGCAACCTGCTCCCAAACCACTGCAGAAGCATTTGCCACAGGATGCAGGGAAGAAAACTCCTCTTCGCCATTCAGCCTGGTTTGCAGTGGCTCTGCAGATGGGCTTTTGCTTTGTTCCTCTGGCCACGGTGAGGGGTGGAGGAAATGAGGGTTGCATTGTTGCCCTGCTGTCTCTGGGGGCAGGGAAGGGGCACATGGAAAAGCAGCAGCAAAGTCAGGAAGCCACAGCAAGGGGCGAAAGGAGACACAGCTCCTGCCCTTGGTGATGGGCAGCTCCGTCCCTCCCACACCTCTGGGGCTGAGACAGCGCTTTCTGGGAAGTGCCAAAAGCTCAATGGGACCTGTGTCTTCCAGGGGAAATGTCCGTGGCTGCAACAGGCGGCACTCCCATGCTGCCCTGCACAGCTCCCGTCCAGCTGGAGCCCTGTGCCAGGGCACGAGCACAGGGCCACCAACGTGAAAGCCCCCCCACAAGGAACCTCTGCCAACCTCGTGGCGCAGCCGCTTGCAGAAATCAGCTCCGATTTCCCCCTCCGGACTGGCCCAGCTTCCCCCCCCCCTCCCGGGTCCACAGCAGAGGTCTGTTACTTAATTGCTCCTCTAATTTATGGCTGTGGCTTCAAGGGGTGCCTGGAGTAACCTGGCGCCCGCTCCAGCTTTTCCCCTTGCAAGACTTGCTCCAAGAGGGTCGCAGCTGTCAGGGACTTTCCCATGGCACTTCTGGATGGCAGCGAGGTCCGGAGCAGCCTCTTGTGCCTGGGGCAGTGCCAGCGAGACCCGTGGCAAAGGGCGGGTGTGGGGCTGGGCTCTCTGATCTGTGCTATAGCAGGTGGAGGAGAGCTCGCACAGGGCTAAAGAAGAGCCCTTCATAAGCCAGACCAGCTTCCAGTGCAATGGCTGCAGAGGAGGCTGCATGAGACCAACACGGGCAGGCAGGGAAGGGGACTGAAACAAGTTTGAAAGGGGAAAAGTTGTGCTTGGTGCAAGCCCAGCTGCCAGCCTGGTGCTGTAGCTCACTGGGTCACAGCATGGGGCCAGAATCACCAATGTTGGGGGTCAATCCCTGCACGAGGCCCCTATAAACGAGAGGCTGTAGCAGGGGAAAGTCAGAGACTCCTGCTTTGAGAGTTCCCCCTGCCCTTTGTGCCAGGACCTTGGGCTGGGTCTGAGAGCCCAGCTGGGATGTGCTGAGCAGCACCCTGGTGACAGATACTGGGGAACAGTCCAAATCTCCACGGGCTTGCTAAGGACGTGTTTCATGGGTCACCGGAAGATCCTTCGTGCAGGACCTGAAGCGATGAGGGGATAACGGCTGCACCTCCGAGCATGGCAGCCATGCACGTAGCATGCCTTCTCTTGCAGATGAAAGCTTGAGCTGGCAGATTTTCAGTGCAGATTTGCACCTTATCGACTAACACAAGCAGAGGTGCATGGAAGGAGAGCAGCTGTCTGCAATCCCAGCCTCACAGAGGGCTCCTTGCACTTGATCCCAGAACAGATGAGCACAGGGCCTGGCAAGAGGACCCGATGCTTTGAACCTGCTGGGATCTCCAGGGTGGCCCATGGGTGGGTGGGGCAGATGGGACCATTAAGCAGTGTGTTATTTTGAATAAATGGCCCTTTGCTTCTGGAGAGGCTAGATATCAGGAGGCACTACTTCACTGTCAGGGCAGCTAGGATCTGGATCCAACTTCCAAGAGAAGTGGTGCAGGCTCCTACCCTGGGGGTCTTTAAGAGGAGGTTAGATGAACACCTTGCTGGGGTCGTTTGACCTCCGTACTCTTTCCTGCCATGGCAGGGGGTCGGACTCGATGATCTACTCAGGTCCCTTCTGACCCTAGAAACAATGAAACTAGGTGGCTGGTCAGTGGCTCACCCCATTATTGCTCCTGAGTTTAAGTCAGGATTGCAAATGGGATCCCGGGGAACAGCAGCCCAAGGCCTGGCGTGGAGGGAGAGGATGGTGGATGGATGGATACAGGCTGGACAACAGTGTGTGCCCCAGACGAGGCCACGAGGGGCAGTGCATTGGGTAAGCAAGGCGATGGGGGTCTGCCAACATGTTGCCCCGGGACTCTGCTCCATAATCGTCAACGCCTTCAGGCCCAGCAGGCCCCCCCAGCCCGCCCTTACTGCCTCACCAGTCCAGCCATCCCTATGCCTCATCCAAGGGGGGAGATGAAGCCTCGGGGAGGTGGGAGGGCAGCAGGAGGGATCTGGTCATCCCCAGCATCTCTACCTGGTTCCTCTTGCCCCCAGAGACGTCCCTGCTCCTGGGGCACAGGGTACTCCCCATTCCCTGGGCTGCAGCTGCTCTCTGGAGAGGGGACCCCCATCACCAGGGCTGCTGGGCTGGGAAAGTCCTGAGGGTGGGGCTCATCCAGCCAGCCAAGGGGCCGACGAGGGGTGGAGAGAAGAGCAGGCAGCCATCCCCTGCGGTATAAAGGCAGCTGAGTCCAAGGCAGTCTGAGTCCAAGGGGCCAAAACCTGGCAGGTGCAGGCAGGGGCTGGAAGCAGATGGCAGGGCGCCGAGGACAGCCCTGCTGGGAGGCACTGGGCTGGATCTGGGCACCCACTTGCTCTGCGGAGAGCTGTGCCCAGGCTTTGGCTGCCTGCAGCTCTGCCAGCGGGGCATGGTCTGGAGCCAGGCATAGGGAAAGCCTTGATCTCAGTGAGAAAGTTCAGCCCTTTCCCTGCTGCACTGAGTCCTCCTCCTTGCTGCTTTGGTAGATATGGGGGTGCAGGAATGTGTCCTATACAGGAGCTGCTCAGAGCTGGACCAAGGGCTGCCCACCGCGCCAGCTCCCAGCATCCGTGCAGAAGCCAGAGCGGGGTACGGATACAGGACAGTGGGCTACACGTGCCTCGCTGCCTCCCGGGCCCCAGAGGAGGCTGAGAAGCAAATTAGAAGGTAGAGCAGCCTTGGGGCTGCTCTGCATATCAAGGACCCTGAGCAGGGGGAAGCTATAAAACCTCCGGCCCCGCGTTCCAGCAAGCCGGGGGCAGAGCTGTGCACAGATCCATCTGGGAGCTGCTGAGCAGAGAGCGGAGGGAGCTTTCTCCCTGCTGTCCTCCTCTCCCTGGCTGAAAACAGGCACATGTAGCACCTCCGAGGCTCAACCACAGACCTGTGCGCCAGGCACTGTACCTGCACAGAGCAAAAAGATAGTGCTAGTACCAGATTGCTTACAGGCGAAGACGGGAGTGGTGACAGAGCCGTACAAAGGGCGGCTTGGGGGAAGCACACCCGGCAGCCTGTGAAGACCAACATCCTTGGAGTTAAGAGACTGAGTGAGTGGGGAAGGAGAGCAGCCCAGCGACAGCATTGCAGGGAGGCAGGAAAGCGGGGGCGTGCGGGCAACGCTTCCCGCACCAGGAGACAGGTGTTGCAGCCACTCCCCAGGGAACTTAATCTCACTTGATTATCAGGTAACAAGGCCTCGTTCTTCAATGCCCAGCACCGCTGTGTGATCTTCCCAGGCTCATGCATTCAGAAATGAGCAATTGCTGCCTGTCAGCGCCATGCTTCCTGCCATAAACGCCCAGCTGGCAGGCACATCTCAGAGCCACCCGAGTCTTCCTGGAAGCACGGTGATTTTATGGCCTTCAGGCTGGCCACACCTGCTGCGAGGCCAAAGAGCATCTCGCTGGCCTGTGTAACGACACCTTTGTACAGGTGAGGGCTGCCCCGATCCCTCCTCTCCCAGCAGCTGCCACCCCCATGCCAGGCCTTGGAGGAACTCCCCTAACAGGGCTCAGCACCTGGCAGGATCTGTCCCTGCCCCCATGCCCCATTCATACCTGCCCCTGTATTGCCCCCACACCCCTGTGCTTGCAGCAGGCTCCTGGTGAAGGGGGCCTCCTTATCCAAAACCCTCCTTGGGCCCTGTCTTATGCCACGGCTCCCTTCTCCACCCCAGCAGCACAAATCCAAAACCGGCATCCTCGAGGCCCTGCTCAGCTCCTGCCTCACCCCAGGCTGCGCAGCGTGGGCAGTGCCTCATTACCCAGGGCCCTGGTGTCCTGCCTTCATGCACAGCCCACCTCTGTCCTGAGGGGGCCTGAGCCCCACCAAGACCCCTGCACTATATATTCCTTCCCGTAAGGAGCTGGCTTGCTAGGCGTACTCAGACCAAGCCTCCCCTGCGGGGTGAGAAGCTGCCGGGTCATGACCCAACCCTGTTGCCTGCCCATAGCTGCGCATTGGCCAAGGTACGGGGAGCTGGGACATGAAGGGGGACTTTGGTCCTGGCGAAATAGAGACCCTGTAGGCAGAGCTGTCAGTCGCCCGTGGTAGGAGCCTGTCCCCAGCGCTAGGGCAGAGGCAGACTGGTGAGCATCAGCCTTGATCTTTATGCAGGTAGCAAAGACAGCTCAGCCCTGCTTACTGGGCTGTAGATGAAAGCAATGGAGGCTGCCACCCCCCACCCATCCTGGAGCCCCAGGCCTGGATGGTCAGCATCGGGCGGGGAGCCCCAAGAGAACCGAAGCCCTGCACCAAAACCCAGGGTGATGCCAGCACTGGCTGAGCCAGGCAAACAGTCCTATGGGGAACCAGCGAGACAAAGCCATGGCAAGGAAGTCGAACCCCTTCCCCTCCACCAGCTGCTGGCTGCAATGGGGACGGGCCTGAGCTCACACCCAGGGGCACTGATAAGGCCCAGTGCCACTCCCCGCACTGAGCTCTGTCCACAGAAGCTGAAGCTGGGCCAGGCCCCTGCAAAGACGGGCGCTCTTTGCAAAACGCAGGCTCAGGTCGGGCTTCTGGGGAGAGAGGGGTTTGGGGCAAAGTCACCCGAGCTGCCAGCCAGGCTCACATCCCTCCCTGCACACAAAGGAGCCTCTGGCTTGGCTCTGCCTGCACAAAGCAGGGTGCAATCCCTGGGAAAGGCACCGCTGTCCCTTGTGAGCCACCACCTGGTACTGGCGCGGTGTCCCATTGCCCTCTGGTGGCTGCGAGGCCACAGCACATTGGCAGCTCCGGGCACAGCAGGGAGGTACCAGCAGAGCAGCACCAAGAAGGGGCTGGCTCCTGGGCTGTGGCTCCGGCATTTTAACCTGCCAAGCAAATCCGCCGAGACCTCGAACTTCCCACCCAAAACCTGCTCTCGGCCCCTGGCTCAGCAGCACAGCTCGTAGCAAAACCCTGGCCCAAGCCTTTCAGCTGCCCCAGACTATTCTTTGCTCGCTTGATTTCACCCTGGGGTCTCAGGGCCACCTCTCCAGGCCCAGCTTGGCCCAGGACCCTCTGCAGGTTCGTCCTGGCTCTGTGGTGTCCTGCTTCTCTGCCAAAAACACGATGGCATTGCTTGACAACCCCAAGCAACACCCAGGGCACTGCATGGGCTGGCATGAAAAAGGAGGTGCCATTAGCGAGTCTGATGGCCAAATACCCATGCAAGTTAGGATGAACAGTTTCAGGGCATAGCTAGATTAACCACTGCAACACCCAGAAGATGCGGCTTCAAGCTGTTGCGGTGCAACTGTTCCACCGGCCTGATTTGGCACGGATACAAGCACAGTGATTCAGCTGCCTTGTATTGCTTACAGGGTAACAGCCGATACAGATGCGCACGGAACAGCGCTCTTCCCTTTTCAAGTGCCCATTTTGTCCACAGCCTTATTTTCTCATATACAACGTGCCTCTTTCCCCCTAAAATCAGCCGCGCCCCCCCTCCCCCCAAATTGGGATGCATGTCTTAAGTGGGGAAGCTCTTTCCTGCACTGGGAGAGATGCACATAGATAGCACTGAGCATGGCATGAAGCTGCTGAGATGGCTGCCATGCGTTCAAGCTAAAGAGGGGGAGTCGTGTGCCACCCCTCTCCCAGCTGTAGCTATGGACCGAGCATTGAAATTTGCACCAGAAGCAGGAAGTGAGCTGCTGATAGCATCTTGATGAGACTCATAATCTAGGAAAATACTTTACATGAACTTACATACAGAACTAACTACATTAAAGAGCTAACAGTCCTGCGAGGGTCTAGGGCCTCACCTTGCATGACAAAGTCCTGGGAATACCGTGTCCGGGAGGTGTCCGGGACATTTCATGCCACGCCAGGAAGTTCCTCCTGCCTTGCCTCTGTCCCCTATACAAAAGCATTTGTACCACACCTAGTGTGATGGGCCTCTAGTTATTATTACAAAAAGGACCTCAGACACCTCAGTTCTGGCTTCCAAGAGTCCTGGGCCCTTGTAAAGCACTCACGGCCTCCCCATAAATCAGGCTTCCTATGCAATAGCCAGTCAGGACTTCTCTTTATAGCTACAAGATTTGTCCACAGAATAGTTCGTTTCTCCTAAAGCAACACATCACAAACTAATTGGTTAGAGCATGCTGCTAATAACACTGAGGTTGCAGGTTCAAGCCCTAGATGGTCTCTTCCAGCCTTACTTCTCTATGAGAAAGCGCTTCACCAAAAGCTCACTGGGCCCTTCCAACATCCAGTCATCATTGCAAAAGGCCCCTCGTTTGTGTTTATGCAGAACACATTTTAAAAGGTCAAAGTCAGCACAAAACAGGTTTGCAACTCTCAGACAAGTGTTTGGTTTTCAGACTTGGGTTTGGTTCAGTTCCATCACGAGGAATTAAGGGGTGTTTTTGTGTGGGGTGTGCACACCATCATGCCCCACACCTGGAAGCACCATCCATGAGAATTTAAGAACTGCCACTTACTGGGTCAGACCATAGGTCCCTCTTGCCCAGTCTCGAGTCACACAGGGGCAGTGAGCGGACGCTGAAAGGCAGAGCGAACCAAGTCAACCCAGGGCTTTTTCTGCTGTTCCTCTCTCCCTTGCAGCCTCCAGCATTTAAAGTCTAGGAAGTTCTGATTCAGAGACCGTGCCCCTAAATCCCGTGCTCAATAGCTACTGATACCCCTTTCCTCCGATCATTTGTCCAATCCCTTTTTGCATATGAATAAACCATCAGCTTCCACCACATCTGCTGCTAAACAGTCCCACACTTCAATGACACGCTGAGTGGAAAAGAACTGCCTTTTGTGACACTACCTATCCATTTCATTTTGTGACCCCTAGTTCTTGTATGGTGTGACAGAGTAAATAATAATAATTAAAAATCCTTATTGACTCTCTCTGCTATTCAGTATTTCGTAAACTCTTATTATGTGCGCCCTCAAGCATTTCTTTTCTAAACTGAATAGGCCCAAACTAGCCTCTGGATGAGAGGAGTGGGGCCCGGCTCCAGGGGCCCAGGCAATCTTCAGTCTCTCTGCTGGGACGGTGAACAAAGCTTGCATTTGCTGGTCATGTTTTATGATGCCAGTGCTTGCCCATAATAAAGAATCACGCAGAGGCCACCAAACAGCTGTCCTCTTGCTCTCACTCAGTGTCTACTGAGCTGCAGTGGGTTCATAATCATTGGGGCAGAAAAAATAATAATTAAAAAAAAAATCAATACTTCATTATTAGGCGTCTACTTAAATCGTAGTTCCATGGATTTTGCGGAAAACGCAACATATGGGATTGTCCGTGGTAATGAGGAACTATGGGTTGGTCCACAAAATCAATTTTAATAGAATAAAACGTGGATTAGTCATATGACATACCGTTTTAGAAGGCCCCATGCTTGCCGCAATGCAAAAACAGTGCAACAATATCATTACAGTCATAGATCACGTGACTGCGAGTTACTGTCTCCTCGTAGCCACGTAGACTAAGTGAAAGCGCCAGTCAGCAAGGCAGAGTGAAACGTTTCAGAGCTGTCTTCAACGTGGGAGTTTGAAGTCTAAAGATGACTGAAAATAAACCAAAGAAAAGCTAAATACATTTCAGCTCAGGATCATGTAATTGTTCCCTATAGGAACTGTACATTCAGGCAGCGGTAAATTGCTTTGTTCATCTTGCAACACGACTGGATGTAGCAAAAAGAAATGGCGTTGAACACCATCGAGAGTGCAGATCACATAAAAACCAAAAGGCTTCTGCAGAAGCTGAAGGTCAGAACAAGTGCAAATGTCCTCGATGTTTAAAAGAACTGCTGAAAGCCGTTTAACAAGAGAAGCTACATTCGAGCTAATGGAGACATTCACTGCTGCCAACGTACCTTTGGGGGAAAAAAAAATTGATAACCTGAAACTAAGGGAGTACTTCAAGAGGCACATACCGAATGCTGGCAGTTTCCCATATGCAAACACAGTTTGCCAGGATTATCTATCAGTAGTTGCTTTGCAAGTTCAGTTGACAAAATCTGCATAGGCAGAATATGATTCAATTTCAATTGTAGCAAAAGCAACAGATGCACAGGATAGCAATGTATTCCACGTTTTATTTGTACCTCGGAACTGGAAAGACTGGGATCTGCCTGTTTTTCAAACAGAGTTGGTTCAACTCAAGTCTACATATTTCAGCTGTTGCATAAGCTGTCGTGAAAACTGTTGGAAACTATGGGTCAGAATTTAACAAGATCTCAGCATTTCTCTCTGATAATAATGCCGTGTGTATGTGCAAAGCTTTCTCCGATGTGCAGCCTTTAGCTGATCTAATAGCAGCCTTCAACTCCCTGCGGGGGGCTGCAAAGAGGATGGAGCTGAGCTGTTCTTAGTGGGGGCAGATGACAGAACAAGGAGCAATGGGCTCAAGCTGCAGCAAGGGAAGTTGAGGGTGGATATTAGGAGAAATTCTCTCCTGAGGCAAGTGGTGAAGCACTGGAACAGGTTACCCAGAGAGGTGGTAGACTCTCCATCCTTGGAGGTTTTTAAGACCCGGTTACACAAAGCCTTGGCTGGGATGATCTAGTTGGAGCTGGTCCTGCTTTGAGCAAGGAGGTGGACAAGATGTGGCCTCCTGAGGTCCCCTCAACCCTCATTTTCTATGAACTTATGATGAGCTCCATGGAACAATACCCACACAATTCATGTTACCTGCAATGAACACATCTTTCTTTAGTAAGTGACATCTGGCACACACGTCTTCCTGATACGGATAGCCTGGTTTCCTCTTTCAAAAAAAGCATTCAAACATTGTCTAGGCTGTAAGCTTTGATACAGGGACTGCATCACCAATCAAAGAGGGGATCTAAATGCAACTGTGCAATTCCCATCAGAACTAGTGCTTGCAAGGCAGAATTGGTGGTGTAATGCAGTTCATTACCACGCAAAGAATATTAAGCGCCATCAGCAATTTGTGCGCAATGAGTTTAAAACTGCACCTAGCACACAGCGTATGAAATGGGGCGATCTCTTAAAAACAGGGCGATATTGAAGACCAACTTAAGTTTGTGAATGGAAATGCAATCCGGTTTGTGGAGCTTCTAATGTGGTTTGAAAGTCAGCCGTTTTCATTCACAAAGCACACAAGAAACTGATGGATTTGGTAAGCTGAGTCAAAAATATGGCATCACAACAATGTTCAGACTGTCGCACTGAAAACCAGCACAGACAAGAAGTGTTGCAGGAAAAAGCTGCAAAGTAATGTCAGGACTGCAAGTATGAGGAATCACTCCCAACTCAATTTAAACAACTGGCTGCCTACTTTTTTTTTTTTGTGTGTGTGTTCACATTTTTGACCCAAATCAGGTGCCTCTTCTGAGTTTCAACCCTCAGCTAATTAAATCAATCGCTGGATGGCAGAAAGAGTATGACGATGAACTTACATGAACTTTGTTAGAGTACCAGATACCTTTAAATGTAACCGAGTTTTGGGAGTCTGTTTCTGATCCGTTTCCACATCCCTACAACTTGGCAAAATGCTGCCTTACAGTTGCTGCCTTTCAATTCCAACCAATTCCGTGGATGCAGAACGTAGAGTCTCAGCTTATGGACAAGTCTTCACACTGCAGGGGCAGAGGATGTCGGCTGCAACTGCCGGTGGATGCTGCGTGCTAGCGTTTACCAATTAAAATGAGTAATTTTGATTAAAGTTAGCATAAATTAGTATATCAGTAGCAATATTTAGATTTATAATATGATAAATTATATGATAGAAGTTACTTTCCATAGAAGTTGCTATTAAATTATACAGTACATGCCTCTCTGCCAATCAGCACCGAGCAGTGGGGCCAGAGCACATCCACGAAATAGTCATAGAACGTGCTCTTTATGTCGTGAACCCATGAAAATTGTTTAAATTTCACTGTGGTTTAAGCAGACCCCTACTCAACACCCAGATTACAGGTAATCTTGTGGGTAAGATGTTAAAACAGGCAAAAACAGGTCTACAGCCCGACCTCTTGTCTGCACTTCAAAACATAAAAACAAATACTTATCCCAAAGTCTATCTGGCTACCCATGACAGCACAACAGATTCTCACCTATAGCGGATAGGGAGACTCGAGAGAGGGAGCAGGGGGCACACAGATTGGCAGCACATCTTCTTGAATTTGCTGAGTTCTCCAAATTTCCCTATGCCCAATATTTATAGCTGGCTGGTTCTAATACTTTAATACGTTCTCCGATTTGGTTTATTTATAATGTCTTTGTTTCACTGAAACTTTTGGAACTGGACTCAACCAGATCACTTACGGACCTGAATGGTGTCAATTGGTTGGGATTTATATCCTTGGAAAAGAAGAAGTATTTTCTTATCTCCTTTCCTTCCTGATTGCACAGCGCTGTTCCTGTTTTCTTATTTACCTTAGATTATAGTCTTCTCTGACAAGGCTGCTTTTGATTTTACAAACTGTCTAAACATTTTAACAAAATACAAAATACATCTATTATAGCAAAATAGCATCCAGCACATTTGGCTACTACTAATTTATGATAGTTTAAGATGTTTAATATACAGCAACGTCTCTTTTCAGGCCTTGCGCTTTGTTTAATTGTAGCTCATTACTGGCTTAGTTAGATATCTGGATGGATTCCTTTACTTAGCTGACCAAGCTAGTTGTCACATCTACAAAGATTCATGCTATGGTCACTCAAGAAATAGGCTTTGGGGCCACACTTCTGCAGCATGGCCTAGCCCTTTGACAATGGGCCAGGCTGGCAATATGCCCCAGTCCCAAACAGGCACAGCTTGGCTCTGCTCTGCAGAGACACTGTCACAGGGAGCCAACAGATCAGAATCTCGCCCCAGAGAAGCCCTTCCCCACCGGCAGTCTATTGAAGACCCCAGTGGGAAGACTATTGCCCAAGGAGGGCCAGAGCGTTCAGGGGAGTCTCTGTGGCTCCCTCATTGCAAGTGGCATTAAGCGATGAGAGAACATCCAGGCCTGGGAAGTGGGCTGGCGTCTTCTCCATCTGCTGACCAGCATTGCAGGCCTGCGCCGCAGGGTCCCAGCAACACACGCTGACCCTGGGCTTAGAGGAGACCCACTCTCAGTCCCTGATCCTTCTATAAGACACTGTGAGTAGAACCTGAGCCACCTCCCTAAATGCATGTTGTCAGACTAGCCCAATGGCTCCCAGCGCAGCCAGGTTGCTCCTGGACAGGAACAGCATATGCAAAATCACTTTGACAGCATGCATGCTCACAAAACTACCAGAGCATGGTTACCAGCTCTCCCCAAGACTGCTTGGCCCAGGTCAGCATTTCAGGGAGACAGCTTACATAGCAATATTAGTGCAGGCTGGGTTGGAAAGAGAGTTTGGTAGCCTCCAGAGAAAGGGTCCTTTTCAAATTCATGGAAACCAAGTCCTGCGTCTTCTCTTAGCACCGAAAGGCTGCTTCTGCAACCCCCATGGTGCTATTATAGCTGACAGCATCTGCAAAGCAATTACTTTCAAAGAAGCTACATCACAATGAACAAAGTGTGCTTGAGAGAAACAAATGGACTATTTAAGCACAAAAGCTCTTCTTGACCTACTTTCATTCATTACACATGGAAAATCTCTTCCATCAGAACCTCTGCTTCCTACTTGGTGCGATTCAGGAAGGTCCAGAAGGGTTGGTCAGAAACCTGAAACAATTCCAGTAAGCCTGGAAATGAAGAGATGGCTCAGGGGCAAAAGATCCATCCGAACCATCTGCTTGTACTAATTCTGGCTGGTTCTCCACACAAACGCCAAGAACTAAAAGAGAGCCATATCCCAACTGGAGACACACTGGGTACATGTACACATTGCCCTACAGTGACTTCCTTCTAGAAATAATAAAACATGGCACCATAACCACCTGTACTGTGCCATACATGCGGCACACAGTTATTTTTAGTGGCTACTTTGCCATAGCGGCACACTATAACAACAAAGTGCACTGCTACGGCTAAGTAGCTGCTGGTCACATGTGAACACCCATGCACACTATGTTGCCGTACTACGATGCAATGTTGACATAGCGTCATGTGTAGACGCACCCACTGTGCTGTTACTAACAGCCTGTTTTACCTACAGCGAATAGCATATCCCTTGTGTGTACTCACAGTTTATTCAGTAACACTGCTCACAGGAGGAAACACCAGTCTGCGTGAGATTCATCCAAGTCTCCAACGTGATGGAACAATTTGGCTTTGACTCCCGAACCCAGATCATGCAAAACTGAAAATGCTAAATATTCATAAGAGAGGAAATGGAAGAAAGAGAGGGTTTTTGCCAAGCTACACAATTTTGCAAATATGAATAGCCACCCCCACCATCTATAAGGCCTTTTAAAAGAGCTAATCTTCTGAGCAATCAGTTCCTATGGAAATGTATTGTACTGTTGGATTTTGGCATAAAGAACATTAATTCAGTCTCCACTTCTGCAAAACAGGGGGTTAGGCTTTTCATCTTTCAAAAAACCACCAGAGAACTCGATTGCATTACTCTTGCAGAAATGCCATAGAAAAATACCAAGTATTTAAAGCAGATGCTGGAAAGGATCTTACAGCTGGAAAGGAACAGGGCTTGAAGTAGAAAAATAATTTAAGTTGGGGTATCTTCCCCTGTGGAAGCTATCAAATTAGTAGGCAAAAATAAGTCCCTATAGCTCCCTGAAGAAACATACCATGGGTTTTCTTTCAAGGCTCCTGCTATGATGCTATACAATGCCACGCCCTTCTATGGAGTCAGGAGAAGCCACTAGATAGCTGCAAACAAGTAAAATAGAGTTGGTAAAGAGCTGCCTGAAGGATGTTAATGATATTCAAGAGGAAAAACAAGGTGTCCTGACGTCTGTGGTTTTACAGAGTAGGCAGCATATCAAGGGAAGGGGAGGGAGAGGGTGTTACACCTTATAACTTCACCAGCTGGAAGTCTAAGTTACCCCTGCAATTCCCAGTGGAGATTATTTTTCTTTCCCCAACTTATAGAGGCTTTAAGAAGCTTCAATACCTTCCTACTTTAAGGGGAGCCGAAACCATTCCAATCATCTAGTCATCTTATTCTAGCACTCACATAGGGTTTAAGTTTTCACTAAGCGATTCCTATATCGAGCTCAGAGCTCCTGGCCAAGCTAAAGCTGCTCTTTCATAAAGCTATCCAACCTAAAACAGCCTCAAGGGCACTGCCAGGCTGTCAGTTTGCGGAGTCCATTAACCACAGAAGTACAAATTCAGCCAAACCAGCTGAATTCTGTTTAACTCCATCTGCATTCAGCAGAACATACCAGTATACGCCCAAGTGTTTTGCTGAATTGGGACCATGACACTGAGCATTGTCAGAAAACCTAGAGCCTCAGAAAGTGGAAAGCAGAACCAGAGCAGCTTCTGCTCTGCCTCAGCTATCAGTGCTGCTCCAGGACGGTGGAGACGACAAGAAACGTTTTTTTTCCAAGAGACAACAAGAAGTCCTATTAACTAGTGTTGGCATGCAAGGGTTGTTTAATCTTTCAGGAGCATTTTTTGGAAAGTAAAAAACCCGTCACGTGTCAAGACAGAACTAGCTTGCACACTTCTGCCACAAAATAGCCTCTGTCTACCACCGGTCTCTTCTTTCGGATGTTACCCAGGCTGCTGCCCAGGGAAACATCATTAAGAATACTCAGGCCTTAAGGATTTTATCATGTGGAATGAATTCAGCTAGATACCTCACAGAGGGGAAGTAAATATTGGATCCTTTTCATCCAGTGACTCTGAGATGCAGAGATATTTTACTAAGAGCCTAAACACGCGCGTTTCCTGGCAAATACTTAAAGACAGTAGTATCCTCCAAAAGAAGAATGAAGTTGGAGGTGAAGAGGATTTCAGCAAGGCCAGGCATACCCATATAAGCTTAGCAGTCTTCAGACTGGTGGCTGCTTGTCTGTCCTTTGGCCAGGAGGAGACGCAAGACTCTTGAAATAAGCAACAGCAGAACAAATATATAAAAATAGTTGTAATATTTTATCCAAAAGGAAAAATTAAAAAGCTTTACAAAAGAATATGTATAATACACAGAAGACATCTTGCCCTGCAACTTTAGGGTCTACTGAACAGACACAAAAGAAAGACGTACGCACATGTGTGTGTATGAAGCAAATGGGGAAATTCAGGGACAAACAGCTTGCTTGCTTTGCTTCAGTTCCAGTCACAGAGCTTGGCATGTGTTCACGTGCACCACAACGGTTTTAGATCGGGCTGCAACGGTTTTAGATCGGGCTGCAGTTTACAGAAGGATATGTGTGTTTCTTTGTCCCTTCACCGATGTGAAAAGTGCCTCTCCTAGCATGTAGAGCCCATCATCCCTCCTCTCACAACCCTGCTCCAAGGAAAGGCATAGGTGTTGAAATAAGCCTCTTTCCTAGCAACATCAGATGCTCCAATCCTTCCGGAAGCTGAACCAGATCCTTTGTACCTGCTGCTGAATACCAAAGGTAAAATTAAGCCCTGCAGTGAGGTCCACTGAGAAACCTTCATACCACTGAATCTCACATAAAGCAATATATAGAGCACTTGCAACAGCTGAGGGCATTGCTTCCACCCTGTTTTAAGGATGGAAATGATACCAAGTCGGCCCTTCACACACAAGGAAATTTCAACTCAGCGTAACAGCAACAACATGTGCCACTTGGTTTCCACGAGCGGAAACGGGGCCGGGACTCTTGGTTTTCAATCCAAAGGTACAGCCCCTTTCTGAAATGGACTGGGCATCAACAATTACTAAGCGTTACATAGAACATGGCACAGAAAAAGCAGCCTGCAAGTCAAAGCTGACTGTGGCTGGAACCGGGCACATTAAGGAAACCTGACATCCATTTCCAAAACCCTATTTGGTATTCTCTTGATCTGGATTCTCTTTGGTGCACCTATGAAAAACTGAGTTATAAATACAAGAATCTAGGCATGAACTGCTGTCTTTTGAAAAAGTCTTTCTCGATTCAAATTTGAATGCAAATCAATTCATGATCTGAGTCTGAAATGTTACCGAGAAAAAGGTAAGGGAATTTTCCTATGTAGTTAGAGATTCTCCACTTCTCCGAGTTCTTCTCTTTCGTAGCAAAGGTGAAGAGAACTCTCCAAGCTGTGGACAACAAGTAGTTCAGTATCTTGAACCTTCCTAAACAGAAACTCAACTAGTTGAGCGCATACCAGTTCTCTCACCTAATGTCTGGGTCACCTCTCTTGACTAACAATTAAGATGTACAGGCTTGGAATTTCAATTTAGTTCTGAAAATGCCCAGTATAGTTCTACCATGATGCTGGTGACACCTAGTGCCCCAGAGAGCAAGGTGGCCGACAGCACTGGTGTGAGTGCAATGAGACAAGGAGCGGAGATGTGAAGACTCTGACCCTCCTCAACCAGGAGTCCCTTGCCAGCCCAGGCTCAGAGCACACACCAGTGTCAAAAGCACAGTGTCCCTTACAACTACTGAGCTCCTGAAGTGCAGCAGGATTTGCAGGGACACACGGCAGGTGGTAGCTCTGCAGACTGTCATCTCCCCCATTAGCTCTGCCACTGCACCTCAGCCTTGCACTGTTTCAACACAGTGTTGCTACCAAACTGAGATGGCTGTTTTCTCTCCTGCAATTAAAAATATCCGCCAGTGCTTACACTAAGATCAAAGAGCTTTTCTCCTTGTAACCTACTGGAAATAAAGCAGCCCCACGCAGAGGCTAGTCCATGAATCTCCTAAGTGACCTATGTCCTAAATATGACAAGTTATTTAAAGCGAAGGGGTAGATTGCCAGCTGCTGTAAATTGAAGCCGATGGAACTCAGACAATTCATGCAAGCAAGAATCCAGCCCCGGGCTCAAAAGAAATAGTGTTCACTCTGCTCACAGCAGGAAAAACTTTCTATGCATTCCTGAGCTGTTCAGCAGAGAAACCACACATTACCATGTGGCAGAAAGCAGGGGCAGTACAAGTTAATTTTATCCACCAGCTAAGATGCAGTAACTTTTTCAGGAAGCAAATCTTGCACATTCACTGCTTGCACTGAAGCCACACTAAAGAAGTTGGCATCATCCCCACAGACAGGAGCATTTGCACCCTCCCACTGTACATTGTGTTCAGCTTAGCAGTCCAAGACAACAGATCCAAGGCTGTCAAGGATGCAGGAAAACAATTATTCTAGACAAAATTGCAGGCTTATCATCAAAACAGTTGTTTCAAAAAACTTAAGAAAAAAAACAAACCAAAAAAAGCTACCCCCTGCCAGTATCCTAAATATTCTCTCAAACATGTTCCAGTTTAACACCTGAAAAAAATCAATGCCCTCTGAGGATCCAAATTGTGGCAATTAAGTCTAAGGATTTGCAAGAAACTAGGCACAAAGAAAACAGAGAGGGTGCAATGCTCATGTGGAAAGAAGTTTTCCTCCCAAGCCTGGATTCTGTTCAACAACTGGGTAGAAAGAAAAAGAATCTATGCAGGGGGGAGGGAGAGAGAGAGAAAGGTTACACTCACCAGGCTTTAAAAAAAAAAAAACAAACTGGTCATTTTTAAACATTTCTAAATTTGTTTCAGCAGCTTCTAAGCAACTTTCGCTGCACTTCAACAATGCATTAAAATGGTTTGACCCTTGAGTCTGAAGGAATTTCTGATCTGCCTAAAACGCTTCCACAGGATACAAATGGCAGCCTGTCTACAGTAAGCCACTCTCAAGCCATTCCTTTCACTTTGTTTCTTTAACAGTGTAGATACGTGCATATGTAAGCAACTCTACTCAGAAAATAAAGCAATACGGATAGTGCAGTGGTGTTTTATAAGTCATTACAGTGTTCAGAAGAGAAAAAGAATCCAGTTCTCATATTTCAGGTCTGTGATTGTTTTTTTCCAGGTGTAGTTACTTCACTATTCAATATTATTATGAAATTTAAGCAAGCCCTTTGAAATCATCTATATACACAGTATATCTGAAACACAGGAAGCTAACAATACGGACATTAAGCACTTAGAGTAGCCTTGAGAACACAATAGTGCAAGTTCCTCCCACAGCCACCTTGCTTACAGTAGCAGAACGTATATGACAAGTAAGGCAGAGAGTGCTACTCAGAGTAAAAGAAACGAAGAATGTCTTTTGGGCACCTGTGGGGACAACCAACACATTCGGTCCACACACTTGCGTATGTATTTCTTAGGAACAAGTCTACATCAAAATTTTTCAGGATTGTTCTCAACTGTTTCACAAAAGATACACGAGTCCTTTCTATCCCAGACTGACTGGGTCATGGACGATTCTCTCAACAGTCACTGAACAAGATGCTTTAAAAAATGAACTAAACATGGGTGCTCCAACGGTGTAGAAGGCCCTGCAGCATGGGTCCAACTGGTGTTCGAAGAATATCAGGCTGTATCCAACAGCTCCAGAAGAGCACCAACTGCTCCAAAATAACCCTATTGAGCACAGAGAGAAGAGCATCTAATTAGAGACTGAACCCGAGACACAAACATCAGAATGATACTATGCAAAACAGTAATGTGAGAACGCAGAAGGAAGCTGCTCCCAAGTATAGCAAGTAGATGGTATTACAACTTCTGGTGATAGCATTTGTCCCAGAAAACAGAACTACAAAAGGTGCTGTTTGGAATGTAGATTAAAAGTCTTTGGAAAGAGACATTTCCACAGTGTAAACTTTGTATACGTGGTTTGCATTTTAACTACTAAAACAATAAACCTGAACAGTGTGCCAGGCTTGGAAGTTCTGCAATAATTGTGTCTATGGTAACAAAACCTGCAGAACTGGCTACACAATTTATATTGCTATTGACCAAAGGATCAGCTTTGGTACTTTCAAGTCACTGTAGGTGTCTGAACCTTGAAAGAATAAAATAGATTAAACAGTAAATTCACCTCGTGTTCCAAGAAAAGGGCTTTCAACTGTCCCTTGGACCAATAATTCAATGCGTAAGCTAGAAGTCTCATTGAGATTGTATTGATCCGCAAGAAATTGCCAACAAAAACCACCCGATTAATGTTCTGCAAATATAAAAGAAAAAAAAGAAGTGTCAGAACCTTTAAAGCAAACTCCATTTTGGCTTCAAAACACAAAACAAGAAAAAACCTATGTTATATTGCATTTTATTGGAAGACTACAGCCAGCTTTTAAAGTATGTCTTCTGGCTGAGATCAATGAAAGCGAGTGAAAAACAAAGCAACGCTGCCAGCATTTGCTGAACGAACTGAAGTATGGACAACCTCACAGCTCTCTAAATACCCCTGTTGTTGGTAGTTATTGCTTTGCTTTTACCAAGCTGGAGAGCATGAGCAAGAAAGGATGGTATTTTGAGTGGGGAGGGTTTAAAAAGAAACAGACTTGTGATGTGTTTGCAAACTCAGCATTTAGAACCTCATATAGGAATGTTCAAATCAAATCCAACAGAGCAGAGCAGAACTGAAACCAAGGGGGACTGAAACACCAAGCAAATAAGGAGGCCAGCAGCAGTGTAACATTACTGAAAGGAACTACAGCAAGATGAGGCCAGAAGAGGCACAGCGCCTCACTCAGGCCAGTTACTTGAAGAGGAGAGCCAGCAACCAGGCTGAAGGAAGAAGCAAAACAGACAGATTTCTGAGCATGGTCAGGTAGGATCTCATTAAGGCTAAGGAAAAACATAATTCTTAAAAGCTCTAGAAGAGGAAGGGCTGCTGCCGCTCAAGAACTACCTCAGCTGTTACAACATAATTTGCATCCTCCTCTCCAGATACAAAGTAGCTGACATCACCCTAATTCTAATACTGAATGAAAGGGGGTTTAAGTTGCACTGACTCCTTGTACAGCTCAAGAGGTAGGAGTTGCATCAAAACAGTTATCTGTATTATCTGATACAGGTGCAATTATGCCATCTACACACTAATGGACCAATCTAAAGGGGTTTGATAAGCCTTGTGTAAAAGGATACCCTGGAAAACCCAGCACAGCTTCTATTCTTGTGTCCCTGTCATGTCACTTTACATCTAACCCCCCACCTAAAATCACAGCCATCACCAAGGTGAAGCCCAAAGGGAGCTTCTTGTTGAATCAGGTCAGGCAGGCCTCAAACCGGCTGAACAAACCCTGCCCCTTTTCTCCCACAAGCTTCTGACCCCTTGCCCCCTGCTCCCCACCCCCCAATGGGATGAGTGTGCTTCCTCCATCTTCACCACCAGCCTGAAGATCAAAAGAGCAGTAGCCAGAACGATCCAATGTGTATGGTCCCCTCACAAAGTGACATGGATCCAAGCACCAAAGAACTTTGGTGGCATCTTAGATTTAAACCTGGATTTCCACACAAGCTCCTTGTTGCAGTCCTGGAAAGAAGCCATTTCCCTTTCTTGGCCTCAGGAATGCTGGAGTTTACTGTTTTAAAAGGCCAACCGCGCCTTGTCATGCATCCACAGATGCATCTTGAGCAGGTCCAAAGAGGCGATCCTCACCCTCT
>NW_017728948.1:4356631-4365655 GCF_001723895.1 Crocodylus porosus | reverse complement strand
GTCCCTTCCGACCCTAGAAACTATGAAAACTTCCCTCTTCTGAACAGGGGCTCATGGCCAAGTACCATCTCTGCAGCCTCAGAGCCGCTATTCCACACACCCTTTCCACACAGCTCTCCTCAGCACCCCCCTTTTGTCTGAGCTGGTCAGAGTCTTGTCTAAGTTACACTATATATTCCTGAGTGGAACAGAGGGAGGAATAAATGGTAGACACTGAACAGAACTGGTGTTGATAATGTCTTGTGTATTTATAGCACCAGACAAGTGCATAATAGTAACCGCTCATAATAGTGATAAGCACGCTTCATTGTGATGGATCCTTTCCTGTACAGGCAGGCCCTGAATGAAGTGAAGAACAGGTCTCTGTTCTTTCATAGCCCTGTACAATGCTGCTTGACATAAATGCAACAAGGCAGCACTGTAAAGAAGCTGAAAGCACAGAGCTCAGAGAAACACCACTGAGGCCCATAAATACTTTTGCAGCAAAACATTACAAGTAACCAGAACAAACAACACAGGAAAGGTCCTCTTTTTAGTTCTCTTTTCAGTGATGTACTTGTCTAGATGCCCAGCACTGATAACCAACAAGAGTGGGGCTGAGCAGGGACCAAACTGTGCTCAGGATCTCCCTTCAGCTTCCAGAACTCCAGTGTACTACACAATTCCCGTTTTCCTCCAGAGCCCCAAACTATGGTTGAAAAGCTATTTAACTGCAGATTAGAAAGGGAAATTGACTGGAGGAAACACACACCCCCCCCCCGCTTGGGAAGGCTATTACAATTTTACAGTGCTTTGAACTGACAAGGTACTGTTTTTCATCCAACTGTATGGGGCAGGTTGGGAAGGGAATCTCAGGTTACAGTTTAAACTGAAACGTCCAAACAAGTAAGAAAATGCTTCAGCCGAGCAGAAAACAAGCTCTGTGGAACGGTAGCAGACGTGAATGGCTATCTCAGACAGAAAGGGGTCACGTCACATGCATGCTCTTTTCCTCATACCTCGTTAAGGGCACACATCCGTGCTATGGAGCCAATGTTGTTGGTGATCGTTATTAATGTTGCTCTGGCCAAGTCTTCTTTACTGACAGACTCTCTCTTCTCCTTGCTCACCATGTTTCCAAAGCTGTCGAGAGAATCTGAGTTAAGTGACCATTTGTAAAGGCCTATAAAGCACATGAAGTAATATCCGTTCCAGATAAGTCATAATGCTACTAATGGAAGTATGCACATTTTTAACAGGGCGCTTGGGCTAATTGGAACTTATTATTACATTTTATTAATAATTTGTCGGATAAATAGAAATGCTAACTATAAGTCACCCCCCCGCTTTACTCGTACTCTTATTTTTCATTCAGACACACTAGGACAACCTGAAAAGGCCACAATAAATCTTTACCTGGATGCCACTGCCCACCCTGGCAGCCCAAACCGCTCATAATCCCCTCCATAGATGTCCCGCACAAGTTTGTCCACTTTTGTGCTGTCACCACGGGATGCCATTTCAAGAGCCTCTTCAAAGGTGGAGCAGCCTGTGAGAAGACAGCAGAGGCCAAAAAAGGTTCCCCCTCCAAGACTGGAAGACAGAACAGAAAAGCAACATTTGCTATGTTGTATTTCAAAAAAAAAAGAAATGGAAAAAAATAAAAGGGACTTGCCTTAGTGAAATAAAGTCCCACTGCTGAACACCTCCAAAGTCATACTAAGAATGAGCTAGGCTGCCCAGCCACTTATCTTCTCTTTCTACTGCAAACCCTGGAAGAGGAACTCAATGAAGTCCTCATTTTTATCTTTAAATATGCTTCTGCAACTCATAAGCAAGCATACGTCTTAGCCTCCTGTTTTCATAAAGCAATAACTGAAAAGGGGCTTTTCTTGTCTTACAATATTCACTGTAGAGCGAGTACTGAAGAGTCAGTAGGTTGCATGCATTTTTAACAAATCAACCCAGCAATGAGCTCTGTTCATACACAACAGTCTGCCCACACAGCATTCCTGGAGGATTGGGGCCCAACTGTTCAAACCCTCCTAAATTCATTGTACATGCTGTATGCACATGACATCAAGGATGCATGCTAGAACTGACAGGTACAGGATGTACTCGTCTGATTTTTATTTTGCAACAGTGCTCTTCCCAAAATTCGATCCAAGGTTTCCCCAGCTTGGCTGTGCAATGACTGGCCATTATGATAGGCTTTTAGGCCCGACTGACAGAACGGCCCAGGTAAGTCAGTGTTCTTCTACTGCGGCCCCGAGACCCTGTTCCCCCAAGCACTACTGGGAATAACAAGGAATAATGGTCATAAGTTGACGGACAGTAGATTCAGGCTAGATATCAGGAGGCACTACTTCACAGTCAGGGCGGCTAGGATCTGGAACCAACTTCCAAGGGAAGTGGTGCTCGCTCCTACCGTGGGGGTCTTTAAAAAGGAGGCTAGAAAGACACCTTGCCAGGGTCGTTTGACTCCAGCATTCTTTCCAGCCCATGGCAGGGGGTAGGACTTAAATGATCTGCTTGGATCACTCCTGACCCTACCAGCTATGAAACTGTACTCCATCTGCAGAAATAACCTATCCATAACGAAGTCAAAATTCAAATCCTGGAAGCAGAAATGGAACAGATCACATTAAAATGTGCTCTTTTTAACGCTTGGAAGATTCCCCTAACAAGGAAACTGCTCCCCTGGTTAAAAAAAGAGAGAGAGTTTGGATTTTTGCAGTAGAATTGGCCTCCCTATACAGACTGATTGTGGTAAAAGGTTAGACAGACATGATCCCAAAAAGGATCTCTGTTCACTAAAAACAGTAGGAAAGGGAAGTAATGAAATGTTACAGCAAAACCCTTCTGTTATACAAGAGTTACCACTTCTAAAGCCATTTTTCCTGGAAAATGAGATGTAAGCTTTACCCATGTTCATCATTTCCAAGATCCAAGACTACAGTCAAAGCAGATCTACCACTCTCTAGGGCTTACCTGGTCCCAGTTACTCGCTTATAGTTGTCTTTGGAATAAACAGCCAAGATGCTGACCCCTGAGCCAATGTTCACCAAAAGGAGTGGATATGGATTCTCCAAGTTAAATGGGAGCTTCTCACATTTTTCCGAATCAGTTGGATTTTCAAAATAGTAGCATTCCGAGTGTCCATTAAATCCAACAGAATCAATGTACAGTACTCCCTTAATAAGGCAGTCAAGTTCATCTAGCTTTTGAAGCTGAAGGTCACCCATCTGTTAAAAGAAAAACGTTATTAAAAAGCCAAGCAGAGATATGAAGCATTCATACTCATCACTGGTCTCACCCAATGGCAGAGAAAGAGTTCCACTCTCCCACGTACATTGGCATAATGCAGAGTGAAACGCTCATTGTGATATTTAAGTACATTTCTAAGGAACCCACCTCCTGAAAGGTACAAGCACCTTCACAGTCCATGGGACACGACAAAACAGATAACCTGATCCAAAGAAAGCTGGAGCCAAGAGACTGACTCCAGTGGACATCGAATTAGGTCCACAGCATCCCATTACAACACAAAGGTGAAGGGAATGGGGACAGGGAAGAGCTGGTGGGGGAGAAAATGACAGCTCCCACACAACAGATAGCAGGGAAACTGCATGGTATTCTTATCATGGACCCTGCATGGGACCTTCCACATTTGGTTGGTCAATCTGTCAAGCCCTGGTTTAAAAATATATTGACATACAATCCCAAATAATGAGTTTCACCTACACAAACATCTATTTGATTTACAATCAGGCTCATTCTAATCAGTAAATCTGAGAAGTGAAGCTGCTTTCAGCCCATTGCCTCTAAATTTAAAAGAATCTGAACAAACTCAGTGCTGTATAAATGAACCTTAAATCAGTGGAACAAGTACTGAACACACATTGAGCTCATAAATGAAGAGCTCATGGAGGAAACAATTAAAGGAGGGTTGGGAAACTGAAACCTAGTGATTACAAGCAAGTCCTATGAAAACCACATTTTAGGCAGATTAAATAAAATAATGATTTTACAATTATAGCAAATATGCCTATTGCTTTGTAAACAGGGTTCTCTCCAAATGATTTTTAACTTGACACAGGAAACAACTTTTTAAGGGCTAAGATTAACAGGAGTTAAAGAATGAAACAGTCAGCTGTTATTTCATGATCTTTAAAAGTTAAGTGCAACTCTCACTACCATATCCTAAGCATATATAAGCCAAAAATGCATACTGTGCGAAAGTCCTGCTCAAATTTGTATGCTCCACCTCCCGTGGCACATAAGGTAGTATGGAGGCTTGAGAAGTGTTTCTCGCTGCCCATTTGAATAAAAGCAGGCATATCATGAGTAGGAAAGCGTATAAAGTGCAGATTGCCTTTACGTCCACACAGCGTAAGGTCCTTTAGTTCAAGGTGCACATCCCGAATGCCTGTCGATCCATAGGCAACGTTTGAGGTCAGGTATTTTCGAATGCTTTTAAGATTTTCTACTTCTTCCTCCTCCTCTTCAGCAGTGATGTCTTTTGGTTCAAAGTAAACAAGCTTGACCAAGGTCCCTCCGATATCTAAGCCAAACCAAGGAAAAACTAAAAGGAGGGAGGGAAGAAAAAATATAGCATTTAGTACCATTAGTCAGCAAAAATTGCAAAGTTAAAATGAAAAAGCAAGACAATTTTTACTGAATTTCATTACAAGTCATGCAGTTTCCAAGGTACTCACAGACATATTTAAGTTGTTTCTAAAACAGAAATAGGCAAACAAAATGTATTGTCTGTCTGATTTCTATTAAGTAGAAGAATTTTAACATTACTGTATAAGGAAATAGTTATAGAGGAATCTACCAATGTTTTCCAGCAATCACCCTAAACACAGCAAGAAAGCTGTGATATACAGCCAAGCCCTCAGATACCACCGAATTTGCACTGAGAACACCTGGGATTGCCACCTCACTAATCTTTAAAAGGCTTTCACTTAACAAGGCCACTCCTCCAGAGAGATAGATCATACATTTGAAAGAGCCACCCAGATACCACATGAAGAACTGCTGCAGTACAGAAGAAAACCCCCATGAATCGCACACCGCTGGTTATGACATATCACCCCTCCCTCAAAGCCATATGGAAAATCCTCAAATAACTGCAACCCATACTAGGAAGAGACCCTGTTCTTAAAGAGATCTTCCCAGAACCACCCATTCTAGCCTTCAAACAAGCACCAAACCTCATCACCAGAAGCAAACTTTCTAAGGTCCAGAACACACCAAATGGAACCAGACTATACCATGACAAGAAATGCAAAACCTGCCATCACATCTCCACCACCTCCACAATTACTACACCCCACAACACAGCCATCAGCATTCCTGCATCTTACAGCTGCACCTCCAGAAATGTCATCTATCTCATCCAATGCACCAAATGCCCTGATGGAAAATACACAGGAGAGACCAAATAACAAATGCACACCAGAATGAATGCACACCGGACTTCTATCAAAGACAAGAATGCCTAATTCCCGGCAGGGACAAATTTCTCGCAAGAAAACCACTCTCTCTCCAATCTCTCAGTTCTAATCCTCAAAGGGAATTTACAAAACACTTTTCACAGATGAGCCTATGAACTTCACTTCCTCAACCGCCTGGATACAAAAAAAAAATAAAAAAAATCATGGACTAAATTTAGACACTGGATTTATGACACATTATAACCTGCCTGACATCTGACTCCCCAGGTAACTCTCCAATATTTACCTGCTACATTCATCCCCCTTCTCTCCCCGCACCAGCCTGTGTCTCACCCACTGACTCCTCAATTTGTATCTTCACTGACGACCTGTCTCACATGCAGACCAGCCCAGCCACTGGCTTCTTTACTAGTCATTCCACCCAGGAAGAGCACACACCAGCTGCAGAGACTTCCTCAGCCTGATGAAGCGTTTTTAAACCCAAAAGTCTGCTAAGAAATTTTTTTTCCAACTATTTAAGTTGGTCTAATAAAAGATATTAGATTCACCCAAAGAACCCTGTCAACCTTATTATTAAGCATGCAGTATCCTGACAGCCTATTGCTCTAACAGAAAGTGCCATTACAATCCATGATGAAGAGGCTCTGCAATACCCAAGAGCAGATTTGACGCTTGTAATTTTAATCCCCAATTGATTCTCTTTTGATGTGCTGATTAAGAACTAGGGTAGTGAAAAGGATAATACCAGCACTTGTATTGCATGTTGCATCAAAGCAATATACACACATTAACTAATTACATGACAACACTAAGGCAGACAACTATTTTAAGATGCCCCCAGGGAGGAGGGGGCAAAAAACCCCCAGACGTGTCTAACTGGGTTCTTGTATTAATAAAACTCTCCAATGGCAAAAAATAAGCATTAGCATCAAGTTTAACAACTACTGCGAGTATTAAAAAAAGCGAGAGATGTTTGGAAACTACCGAGTGAAAATTCTGATCAAGCAAAATCTGCAATTACTGCTAAGTACTGGAATAGATTAATAAAACGGTTAACAAACTAGCGGGAAAAACTAAAGCTAAGAGGCCAGCGTGGATCACAGACTAAAGAAAAGAGGAGATGTAGCCACCCATTGAGACTTCTGTGCAGCTGCATTAAAAATGATCAAGTTAACTGCAAACATGCTCCAAAATCAGTACCTGCCCATTCCAGAAGGAAGTGGCTCTTGTAGCTTTGGGACTTGTCCATGCAAGTCTCTGCCACCTTGAAACGCACCAGGGAAGCTTCCCCAGCTCACCCACCATGGCTGCTCTCGGTCCCACCCTCCCTGACACTGCACAAATAAGCAGCACAGGGTTCTGAACCATTTGGAGTAAAACCAGAAAAATGCCCCGTTAAGGGTCACAAAAGGTAAGGACAAATGTGACAGGCAAGCAACACTCTCCAGGCTCCATTTCGGAAGTGAGGGAAGAGACAGATGAGGCTGGGATCAAGGGATTTCCCTCATCACCGGTAAAGACAACGGAAAAGGGAACCTCATCTTAACTGCAGGGTAGCCAAGACAGTATCAGAGGCACAAGAGCCCAGAAGCCTGCTCTACTTCATGTGTATGTACCTAATAGTTTTGATGCTCTACTCAGGAAGCACTAGAGGCAGTTCAAGAAATGGGTACATCCAGCTGCGGAAAAGGCAGAGGCAAGCATATGTTTTGGCTCTACTATCTTGTTCCTTCCTCCATGGATTAATCTGGTTTCAATACAAGGGGAAGGCAAGAGAGTCCTTTCATTTAGCCAGTGCTGCAGAACCAAAGGACTGCAAGAGCCAGAAGGAACATGGCATACAACCATACACAACCATACACAAGAACCCACACTCCAGTATTTTAGTATGGTTCCTTAAAAAAAAAAAAAAAAAAAAAAAAAAAAAATCTATTTCTGATGCATTTATTTCAAACAAAAGCAAACTGATGCAAGAAACACTTCCTGCTGAACAAAACGTAATGTCTGAGGGAGAAAAGAAGCTGATTATCTAAGGACCCTTCAAAGGGATCGCAGCCACGTCTTAAAAACAGGTTCTGGAAATCCCATCTACCTGTCAAGCTGCAGGAGGAACCAAACTGCATTTGTTCCAGAAATAAGAAACTGGAAAACATCTCACATCATCTGTTGCTATAGGGATTCTGCTCCAACACTTTTTATGAGTCCTCTAAAACTCAGGCAACATTTTTTGCAAAGAATGTGTTGATTTTCATGGGCAGTCTCCATGCAGGAGAAAGCTCAGCATATGCATCCCATTTCAACATGCCCTTGTGGTCACCCATATTGTGCTGCTTCGCAAAAGAATGAAATGGTTGAAAAAATGACTGTGTCAAGAAAGGAATGTCAGCTATCTTTTCCTCTTCACAAGTCATGTAATATAAAAAGAACAATATCCTTGGGGATACCAGGGCAGTGAGAACATTGCTCCAGCAAGTGAAGTCTGAGACCACAGAGTAGAAATATGAAGGGAAAAGACACAGAGGACTGAGACTTTAAACCACATGCTTATTACTTTATAGAAGCATCATGGATGACACAATTGCTAGAAGACTTGTCCACCGACTATTCTGGTCAGCTTCTTCTTCATCCATGTATGTGACAGTTTAAATGAAGGCGAGGGGTTGGTCTGGTTACAGGATTGAGCTTTCTCCGTCAGTCCTGCCGATACCTCTACATGAGCACTTGCAGGGATCAGTAATCCCCAAATGAGGCTCGCAAGGGCCTGGCAATTTTAAAAAGCATTCCTGATGGGCCATCTGTGCAACAGTGCTGAGATGCTATTTGCAGATTTCAGAGGCGAGGAAGAAAACACAGCGCTCCCACTTTACCATGGGGACACAGACACGTCTGCTTCTACCTGGAAGGCTTTTCCTCCACAACCCAGCAGCAGTGAAGAATAATACCCAGCAGGTATTTGCCCATTTCCCTAATCTGCTCCTGGGGTTACTCCTTGGTGATCAAACTGTATACAAGAGCCTTGGCACTGGCTTAATGCACAAGAAATGAAACAGAAAAGGGACAAAATGGAGAACCTGTAGATTTAGGCCAAAATCTCTCAGGCACTGCAGACAGCTTTTATTGTACTTGAATACTAAAATATTTGGCCCATCTCTACCAAATCCCTGTGAAGTAGGTAAACACTAATGATGGGATGAAGCAAAGTGCTTTGCCCAAGGTTACACAAGTGGTTTGTACTGGAGAAGGAACACAGATCAAAGTCCCCAGATAAACTCCTAACAACTGGGCCAACTTCTACCTGGCTCGCTAGCATACTGTACAGACAGGCCCAACAAGGAGAGGTCGTGCATACAACTTAATTCAGGGTTTTATCTATGGGAACTAAGAGCAAAAAACAAGTCTTCCTCAATTGCGCTAAACGCGGCGCCAGAGGGCACATCCAGGAGTGCGTGGATGTTTGGTTTCCTGGCGACCTTTTGTCCCTGGGGAATGCCTGTGCCACACACGCTTTGGCACATGGCAAACTGCCCTGGGTGGGGTAGGGGAGGCTGGGGCCAGCACTGAGCTGGTCCCAGCAGCCTTACCT
>NW_017728948.1:4346574-4356531 GCF_001723895.1 Crocodylus porosus | reverse complement strand
ACACATGCTTTGGCACATGGCAAACTGCCCTGGGTGGGGTAGGGGAGGCTGGGGCCAGCACTGAGCTGGTCCCAGCAGCCTTACCTGCGTCCTGGGGGCCTCCTGGGGCTGCAGCCATGCCAATTCTGCCATGTGGAGCCTGGCTGGCAGCAGAGTACAGCTCCCGGTGAGCTGGCTCCACTTTTCAGCAGCGTGCACTGGCAAAGCATGTGTTGCTCTGGTTTGGGGGTTTTTTGCACTTTTTTTTTTTGTTTTTTACCCCTGGATATCTAGGGGTCAAAAAACCCCCGGAAAAAAAACCTGGCGCAGCACACGCTTGGGCAGCATGCTTTTGTAGTGCGGACAACAAGGTATGCAGTGTTGCAATCACGTTTGGAGCACCGCATACAAGGCTGAACTTAAAGAACCCAAAGATCGCCGATACAAATGAACAGAAAGCCACTGTTGCTCAAGTTAAAAACAGCATTGCTTCTTTCACCTTACTTCCCAACTGTATATCTGACCCAGGGTCCCTCAAATTGTTGTGATTTTTCAATCACATTTTCCCATTTCTTTAAAAAAAAAAAATAATAATCTCCCCCTCTTACTGTGTGAAAGATACAGTAAGTCCAATGGTCCTTAAACTGTGGCACCCATACTGCAAGAGATGTATGCACTAACTGGTTAAACCAACACTCCATTAAAACTGCATACACCGAAATCAGAAAGAGAGCATCTGGCATGCTCGAGCTGTAAATGCAACGTGCTGGGTCTTGAAACCTAAGATTCGCCAACCCAGTCCATCCACTTAGGAGACATTCATAAGCTTCGTGTTACAAAGGGATAACATCTTTCTGTGGAAACTTCTCTTGTTTGCACCACTCTACTTAGAGCACTCTATTTTCTTTTGTCCTACAAAAAATACTTCTGAATCCAAGTTAATTTTTTCTGTAGTTCTATGAAAGAACAGCAAATTAATACAGGGAAAAATCTGAATTTGTGGCACACTAAGTTAACCACGGATAACCAGTTAAAGCATTTAATATATATGCAGCTTCTCTTTAGAGGCTCTGCTCAGTAAGGACATAGGACAGAGGTGGTTAGACTCAAAACTAAGCCTACAGCAAACATGCTAAGGCAGTGGTTTTCAACGAGTATGGTAAGACATCTGCTGCCACTGAATTTTCATTTCCGCCTAGGAGAACTTTTACAATCTCTGCTCTGTCCTATGCCTGATATATGGTGAGTCTGCCCAAAAGCTTGTAAATAAATACAAGAATTTGTTTGCAAATATCTTGTTGGTCTAATAAAATATATCACCTGTTCCATCAGTTTTGATTCCTCAAAACTGTCCTACGCATTTCAAAAATGCACACAAGCTCAAGTCAACATAATGCAGGAAGAGAGGGTCACAGATACAATGGGGGAAAAGGTACAGGGACGACCATGTGATCACTTGGGAAGCCAAGCACATTTATGGCTCATTATCTTCACTTGGCTTGATGAATACAATGAACTCAGTCACCAGCCACAATTACAAACTTCTTAAAAATACCTTTCACTATTTACTCCTCATGAAAAGTGCCCATTCCTTGCACCACCCATTGGCACAAGCAGCAGAAATGTTTTCTTCCCTTCTCTCAATGCAGATGCTTTCAAGGAGTAAGTGAGCAACTTTACTTTCATCCATTTAACCATAGTAAAGAGACCAATATTAAGATTAATTGGAATAATATTACAGGCCAAAGGACTACAGCAAGAAGGCATCATCTTTGCCAGCTACACTGTTTAAGAATCCTTACAACACCACTTTAGCTAAAAAAAAAATCAAATCCAAAAAAACATGTTCTTCATGTTGACCAAGCTACAGATCTGCACAAGCAAAAATCTTAAGGCCTGCGCAATGCCGTGAGCAGACAAGAACAGCTATTCCTGAATACCTCCTTGTGGGGACAAGCCCAGGGTAACCACAAAAACCATTCTTGCCCTCCTCCCTTCCCTACACTCATTTTAGATGCAACTTGAAGATTGAGGACTGATTGCAAGTTCTTTGGGCAAAGAAAACTAATGCCTCTGTGCCTTCTAAAAGGCACTGAACAGTTCTGGACATTATATAGATAAGAAAATAGTGAATTCTTATTAATTCAACTAGATGCAAATTCCACAAGCTCCAGAAGTGGCAGATGAAAGAGGTGATATAATTACAGATCTCCATGGTGGATTTTCTTCACCCACTACAGAGCTCAAATTGTATTTCAGACTGATCTTCAAGCTACAAACCAATTATACTAAGGGCTAAAAGAAAGCTAAAGCCTTCAGTACACAGGAAGCTTCCCAATGATTTAGCTGTGTGTGTGACAGCATTTCTATGCTTACTCTAAAATATTCTATAAACTTCATTTGAATAATCCTATGCCACTACTGAAATTTTACAGCTGAGAGAGGGAAGGGAGGGAGAAATCATCAATATATAATAGAAAATGACACTAAGCCCACCTATCTTTGCCTCTCTGAAAACAGACCTCCATTAGTAATTCATACTGCAAAACAATTTCAAAACATAAAATCCATTTAAAATTAGGAATTAAATTTAATACAGCAATATAACTGCCAAAACATAATATTATTTTTATCTCCTTTATTTACTTTACTTCCAGTTCTCAATATGTTTAGCATATTTTACAATTTGGGCTGGTTTTTCATCTAACACATAGTGCCTGAAAGGTATAGACTCCCCCTTCATAAAAGCATGATAGCAGGGCCAGAAATAACTTAAGACATACATCTCCTCTTCATATTTTTGCCAGGTATTCTCAGAACAATCTTCCCAATACCTGAATGGTAAATTTTCAACCAGTTCCTTCAGACATCATAAATATCCTACAATACAAATATATACCTTACACAACTTAATTCCCGTGGGTTCTATGTTTTTCCTCAAAGTACTCTGTGTGATACACCAGTGACAAACAGCTACGCTGTCTCTGGCCCGGGGAGTTAATAACCCATACAGAAAAGAAAGATTCATTTTGAAATCCAAAGAGAGGAGACGCTTCATATTTTTCTTCCCAAGCAAGTATCTTTTCCAGCGTTACATTTTGTTCGGTTTGCAGAAAAAGTAGATCTCCAGGAAGGTCTGGAATGGAGACGTAGCGCCCTGGAGTTAGGAGGGTCCAAGATACGGCAGGGAAGCTAAGACTAGTAAAGGGAATGAAAGATGGTGTGGCCAGCAATGCTGGACCTCCTAAAGGAGCGAGCAGAATGCAAGAAATCTAAACTGCTATTTAGGGCAGAAGTGCACAGGGCCTTGGAGACTCTAATTTAGAACATTTCCAATCATGCAGCACATCATATGCCAGTCTTGATGCCTCTAGGCATCCAAAATACTTCTGCTCCACAACGTCCACCAGCTAAACAGGCCACACTGCCACACTCCCCATTAGGAGTCCTGATGCCAGTACATTTATATTTAAAAAAAAAAAAACCAAAAAAAACAAAGCTATCCAGACATAGGAACTATAATCCAATATTGCTGTCAGAGCACAGTCATGAGTCCACCCAATATCTACAAAGATGGATGGATGCTTTACTTGGTAGCCTACTACCGTTATCAGAAACAAGACTCACACAGAAAACATCCCATGATGTAATGGGACCAGGCTACCATCAGCCACGTGTCCTGCATTTACAGGAAATGACCGTCTATTCACAGCTATGGCATTTGGCTAGTATCTCCTATAGCTCTGTCTAGAAGAAGTGATATTGAGAGCTCAGATGAAGTGAGGACATTTCCTAGGTCAGCTTGAGAACCTACGAACAAAATCCATGCACTGGAGAGAAGACTCTTTCAAGTGTCCCAGAGTCCTGCAAATGCATTCGTATGAATTCATAATCAGAAAGAGAAATCTCTGGGAGTCATCTCTGGGCCTTACTTATTTTCACAAAATCAAAGAGAAGTCAGGCTGGAAGAGGCCTCCAGAGGTGATCTAGTCTATCCTAACAATACGACTGATATTTGCCTCAATGTACGCTGCATAAGCTGTCCAATCTCATTCTGAAAATTCCAGCAACTTTCCAGCTTGGATTTGATCAGGGAAAGCTGAAGTCCTACATGCATAACAACAGGCCTATCTTGCATGTGGGGAAATTTGGAAAGTAGTTTTTTTCTGCCGGGAGCAGAGATAAATCCTCAGAGGTGCGGGTTGTAGGACCTCTTCTACCACACTAATCCAAAAGCTCCAGGCTGCTTAGAGACAGGTAGCAGCTGGCGATCTTGTGCAGATGGCCAGTACAGCAGGTCTTCTCCATTCTTGTTCAGTTTTTCATACCCCCACGTGGTACAGCAGCTCCTAAAGTCTCCGATATATGGCAATGGGGGTTTAGGTGTTAGCAACACATTTTTCATCCAGCATGCACAGAGGGGCTTATACACATTTACCACCGATATTTCACCAATTTTGATAAAGATACCATTGTCATTGGTCAACACTGTCATGTTGTTCTGTATGTCCTTATGGATGCACAATGCAAGACCATACTTAGGACAGTATCATGAAGCAAGTAGCATATAACCAGAGATCTTAGCACATAGTCCAGGAGCCACTACATGTGTTTCCTATAATGTCAAGACATCAATGTGGTTTGTTTTCAACAGTCTACACATTACTTTGCTCTTTGCAGTAGATTGTCCTTTGATGTTGAGTTGCATAATCCACAGTGAGGGGCCCATGTAATTAATGATTTATTTGGCCCTGAAAAGACCTATTTATATTGCTGTTGCTTTTGTGGTCGTTGGTTTGAAGACTGAAGTTCAGCTGCCAGAGTGATGATATTAGTTGTGCTTTTGCACTTAGCAGGGAAGACCGCAAGCAGGTTGTCATCTTCTTCCCCTCTATCCTAATGATCCCAAGCAAGTCCCTGTCTAACCTATTTCTAAAACTATATTATCAATCCTGTCATGCAACTACAAGGCATATTGCTTAAAGACACCCAAAGCAACCTAAACTGCCACAGGTACATCATGGTAAGGTTGTTAAAATGCATTTGAGAGATTCAAAGGAAGAATGGCATGCATCATGTCATTCCCTCTCAGCTACAAAGGAAGGCAAAAACCAATCTGACCATGGAGTAAAATTCCTTCCTGACCCCACTTATGTTGATCAGTCTCCGAGTGGAGGGGCAAGACCTTCTAGCTAGGGACCTCCACATTTTAGCCCCAGAAGCACTGGCCCATCCCTGTCAAAATCCTCAGCCTTGTCTGCAGCCAACACCTAATGTTTCTTATGCAGGTGCAAACCACTCCTCTTCCCCCTCCCCCCACAACCAACACCTACAGCAACAGGAAAGGGGAAAAAATCCTTCTTAGCCCCATGTGACAAGCAACATGACCCAGAAGCCTGGGAAAAAACACCCTCCATACAGCTCTGCAACCTGAGGACAGCAAGCAGTACTCCATGCATCACATCCTTGAACTGGACAGCCAGAGCTTCCCTTTCTGTATCCCCTCCATAAACCTATCCCAGCTGCTTATATCTTCTTTCAAAACTAAGCCGGTTGGGGAGCTCTGCTTCATCCTCTTGGTGCTGAGCATGGTCCTCTCTAGTACATACCTGCTCTGCGCTGCTCTTCTCGGCATGGAACTATTTAAGACTTTGAGAGCACCTCCAAAGCTGCTGGAGAACTCACTGAAATGGTGCTTCACGGAGCTTCCAAGAACACTATGGCTCACTGCACAAAGAGCAACACGTGGGCAATGCTGGCTTATACAAATTGCTAGGAAGGGACAAAGCACGTGACCCTGGCACACAGCCAGCAGAATCCTTCCCTTCCCGGAGAAACAGGGCTCATCCACCACTGCAATATATATGCAGAGAAGGAGCAGCCTCAAGGTCAGAAGGCTCATTTGCCACATGCCAACCCCGACAAGCGGGAGTTACATTAGGACATCATTGTTCATTAGCCCATTAAGTCTAAACTAAAGAGAGCCACTAATATAACTTTAAACAAGAAGGTATCGGGATTATGCTCTGAACAATGGCATTGGTGAACTCAGTTTGTGTGAAACAGGATACTTTATCCTTGTTCGTACAAACGGTGAGATGGTTTGGAAACGCAAGTTTACACAGCCCATCTGTTATTCTAACCACGCTACATTTGCCCTTCACGCTACTGTTCTCTAAGTTTGTAAAGGTAGAAATCTGTGAACAGTAGAGGCATTTACTTTACCAAAGTCTCCCATCAGCCTGTTCCTCACAGACTGAATTCTGTTGCATGGAACTTGCATCAGGGCTTTCAACAGCACAGATATTCATCTGAATCAATTTATTTTCAATGAAAATCTCCAAATCTTCTGTACACAGAGCATATGAGAACCTTAGATCTCAATCTAAATCCACTCCAAATGCCTGTCAGATCTCCCTCATTTTTTTATGGGCAACTGCAATAAGTAACTACCTTTAAAACACCCATGATTCAATCCTTCACTCTCGAAACACTGGATTAACATTACTGAATAACCACCTGATAATTTCTTTTTTTCACTGTGCCTGTTGTATGAGACCCTCTGTGAAGTTGTGACTTTTCAGTCTATTTTTTAAGGCCCTCAAAGGCCTTCTTGATTTGCTAAAGGAGGCTGCACAAGATTGCTTTGTCTTCTTCCTTAGGAGCAATCAGGAAAGAATTCAAGCTTTCAGGGCATTTACACATATGCAGGGAGTCCACTCCAACGCACTGGAAATCCAGCACATTGGAGCAGACTCAATTAATCGAGTCTGCTCAAGCACGTAAACTGATGCACGCTAGCAGCTTCTCGCATCAGGTGCATCAGTGGTGCAGCGCGTCAGTGCTGAGAAAATAGCAGAAGTGCACTCTGAACTAACACTTGTTCCATGTGCTTTAGTTCAGAGCACACTGCCGCCATTTTCTCAGCACTGACGCGCACACTGCATCACTAATACACTTAGTCCCAACACAGCGCCGGGCACTTTTAATTAGCACGGCTCCTAATTAAACGGTCCCAGCACTGCATCAGGAACATGTGTAAAAATGCCCCAAGTCTTCATTTTCATAACCCCACTGCCAATTCACAACAGGGGGTGGGGGAAAAGGGGAAAGACATACTTTCTACTTATTTAAAAAAAATAGTATGTCTTTCATGCTTTGCTCTAAGTCCAAGCATACGTTGAATGAGTGGTTGTAAGTCTACTGGCATTAGGCCAAAGAGTGAAGTCAGGTATTTTAATCTTCCTTTATGATCTTAAAAAAATAGTCCAAAGAACTCCAAGCTGTTTTTTCTATGGATCAAGCATTCCGCAAGACCTTTCCTACAACCACCAGTGAGTGAAGTATTCCCCAAAGCCTCATCTGGAAGGAACTGAGAAAAGAACACCCCTCCCCCCCTCCAGCCAATGCAGCCTTTGAGCTCTTTCAGTTCCTCCAGCCCACCCCCGAAAACAGACTGAACAAAGAAGCCTTTTCCATTTTGTTTCTCCTGAGGAGATTTTAAGAAGGAACGTCTTGGATTTAATGTCTCTTCCCTACCTAGGAATTTGCCTCTGAATCTTGTCATTTCCCAGGATTCCCAAATCCAAACAAGAGGATTTTTGTGTCTGTTAAAGCAAAGTAGCTTCCTCACCTGAAATTGTACCAAGGCTCCCCGTTACAGGCTTTCCTCTCCTATAGACCAACATGCTGCTCTCATAATACTGTCACCCTATGAATCCTTCATAAACATTTTTGGTTTTGCTTGATCATGCAGTTTCAGCTTTGCAAGTCATTTCCTAACAAAAGGGCTTGCTGCAGCAGTGCAGCAGAATCTGAACTTGAAGAAAGAAAAAGATGGGGGAGTCTAAAATAATTACACCGTGGTTTAATTAGCAGGCCTGAGTGGTACTGGAAAGAAATTAGCACCACAGGTAGCATACAGAGGAGTGCTTCCCTTCTATGATGAAAGATAAAGACATTTTGCCCCCCTGGGTCAGAAGATGTTGAGAGGCAGGGGCAAGGGATTCAAGCAAGTCCCTCCTTTTCAGCAGGCCTTCAAAACTATCAGACACATAGAATATATGGAAGACACTGTCCTTGGGCAGGTCCCAGGGCAGGAAACTGGCTAAAATTCCCAAGGAACTGGCATAGTCAGGGTCTATGTCCAGGTAGGTAAACTCCAGCAGCTAAATTTTTTCAAGGCTTGCAGATTTAAAAAAAGGCTAAGTGTTATGAGGGAGGGACTCACTGCTCAGCTTGTCACCCACTGAACAAATACCAGCAAGCCACCTCCCAGGCAGAACTGTTGCCTTTGAACGAAAGGCCAACTTCAGTCCATTTACGTGAACGGTCACTGGGTTTCACTTCAGCGAAGCTGAGCCAAGCTGCTGGGGTCACAGCCACCTGCACGGCAGCTCTAAGCCACTGCCAAAATGAAGGTTGCCATCCATTTTGCAGCTTGCTTGTTACACAGGCCATTTCCAACGCAGCCATATCAATGCACGAAATTCCTCCCCACCGGCCCCTCATCCTGGAGCCTCCCTCCAGCTCTTTCCTTCCCCCTGGCCATCTGATAAGCAACACTCCCCAGATTGTCCCTGTAGCTGGTTTCCTTCCACTGCCCCCCCAGCCGCTCACGCTCAGGCGGGCTCTGGCTCTGCTGCAGACCTGCGCCTTGCAGACTCCCCAGAACAGGTGTAGATACGATGTACGTAACAGCACAGGCTGTATCCCACCTCTGTCCCCTCCCCCATCAGGCACCTACTTGATTTGGCCCCTACTGCCCAACCTTGCCTGAGCTGCACCCCCTCCCCTGACCCGAGCCCACAATCCCTCCTGCAGGCCCACCGCCCCGCTCCAGACGGGGTCCTTAGGTGGCCGCTCCACAGAGCCATCGCCAGGAGCATGTATCTAGCATACTTCACAGATGCCCCCAACACCTGCCCCTTTTATGGGCAGGAGACCCTGGCATGTGCCCACATAGAGTGCGCCAGGCTGCAGCCCCTGCCTCTCCTCCTCTTCTGCACGCTGTACTATTCCCCGCACGTTCTTTTAATGCGCTCCCCATTCACAGCCCCACCAAGTCCTGGGACCTCCTAGCCGACCTCCTCCCGGTCCTGGCCAAGCCAGCCACGTAGTGACCAGGAAGGAGGTGCTGGACTGGAGGGTCCCCAGGGGCTGTGAGGCCTCCTTGATCCGCTCGCATCCCTGAGCAGAGAATCACCAGGCAGCAAGTGCCAGCTGCTGGGACTCATCCGAGGGCCCAGGGCGCTGTGCAGCCAGTGTCCCCACGCTGCGCGCTGGCTTTGAACCTCTGACCTGCACTCCCATCCCTGCTTTTTCATTCTCCATCCTGCTAATTTTGTTGTCCCCTTTTCTTGCAGCATCCCCACCTAAGGAAGGCCAATAAGCAGGGATCCTGGTTTTCTCTGGGTTAAAAAAATCCCCAATTTTCAGTTAAAAAAAAGTAACCCCAAATCTACATGTTTCTAAAATTTAAATGAAACACCACTAATATATATATGTGCGTGTAGTTGTGTTTCATTTTAATCATGGAAAAAAACACACGATTTGGGGTTACATTTTTGATAACTGAAAATTGGAGATTTTTTAAAATCAGAGAAAACTAGGGTCCTTGCCCAGATGTGACTTGGGCCCAGCTTCTTTTAAAGGGGGACTAATAGTGCCCCACCCCTCTCCTTCTTAACTCCGCCCCCAGATCTCCCACCCACCCAAGCCCAAAACCCTCCTTTGCCCCGCCCCTTCCTCCTCACTCACCCCGCCCACCTTTAAGCCCTGCCCAACATCGATGCCCATCACCTTGGCTCCACCTCCTCCTTCAAGCCCCGCCCCAATCCAATGCCCCTCCCCTTTCACCCTACCCCTGCATCAGTGCCCTTGTCTTTAGCCCCGCCCCCACCGATGTCCCTGTCCTTGGCCCCGCCCATCCCCGCAAAGCCCCGCCCCTCCACGTCACTCACGCGGACGGCTCTTGCG
>NW_017728948.1:4336741-4346474 GCF_001723895.1 Crocodylus porosus | reverse complement strand
CGGCGCGGCCCGACCCCATCCGCCACCCCCTCAGCGCCAGCCGCAGCCACGGCCCGCACTGCGTCTGCGCGCGCCCCGCCCCGCCTCTCCCCGGCGTCCGCGCCAATCGCCGGTCTCGGTGAGCAGAGCGACACGGCCCTTGGCCAATGAGGGCACAGGAGGCGGGACCACGCCCGCCCTCCCCATCGACTCGAAGACGGATAAGCGTAGCTCACCAATCTCAGGCGCGGGTTGTGGAGTGGGCGGGGAAAAGGGGAGGCTGAGACCTGCCGCTATGTGCACGGTTGGGCTATCGCCGCCGCCAGAATAAAGAGTGACAAGGCTGCCCTGCAATTAGACTGCGAGGGGACGGGGGGGCGGAATAGAGGCATGATGGGCAGCTGGCGTTACCATAACAACCCAGAAGTGGGCCAAACGCAAGGCCGCAGTGGGTGTCATCCCCAGGGGAGCCCCCTCTTGGGGGGGGCCGCGCTGATTTGCATATGCAAATAGGAACCTAAAAGGGCTCCTTGCCCCTTAGACCGGTCAGGGCAAGGCTAGGCTGAGGTTGGGCCTGGTCCAGCTCTGGTCACGCGGGGCCAAGGGCACGAGTGGTGCAGGGGCCGGGCTGGGGCCGCAACGCCCCTGACTCCCTCACAGATAGAGGCCAATGGCCTCCCCAGACCTCACGGCCCCTTCCATCCACCCCGTTCCTGCTAAACACTTCACCTCGCACGTGTGAAGAGCGCTGCCTCCCCCTCCGTGCATGTCACCCCCACCAAGTCGTTGTCACGCTGCCTGCTCACTGCTCCTGCTCACCCCCCCGGGCTCCGGTTTCACAGCCCCGCACACCAGTGCGAACGCATCACCTCCGCTGCTCCAGCGTGACCTCGGGTAGACCCAGGTGCCAGTCCCCAGGGGCGCGGGATGCCCCGTCTGGACGCTCGGGACAGCCGGGCTGCGTTTTATGAAGCCAAAAGCAGCAGCAGTTGAACTTGGAGCAGCGGCAGGACCAACTAAACAGCATCTTCTGCGTATTTGTGGCCTGACTTTTAAAACCTACCAGAGAGAGGATTGGCGCACCTTCAAATAATGCTCTAGATTTCATAAACACTAGGGGCTGGACGGGACCTCACAAGATCATGGAGTCCAGCCCCTGCCATAGGCAGGAAGTTCACGGGGATGAAACAATCTGAGCAAGATAAACATCTAAACGCTGATTATTATTTAGGGAACGCAAATCTGCGAAGCTAAGCAATGGACTCCTTATGCTAAGGAAGAAAGAAAACTGAATGGTTTCCATTGTCCATGTCTCCGCCGTGTCCTGGGCATAACGTGGTGTGGCAAAACTTGAAGATTGTGAGCTCAGCTGCTCGACGGTTCAGTGGGTCAGAAGCTGGCTACAGGGTAGGACCCAGAGAGGTCTCGTAAATGGATTTGTGTCGTCCTGGCGTGAAGTGGCCAGTGGTGTCTCCCAGGGTCCGTGCTTGGACTGGTGCTTTTCAACATCTTTTCAATGATTTGGGGACTCAATGAGCTTCCCAGGTCCCTTCCAGCCCTATGAAATCTATGAAATTTGCATGTGGGAGTGAAAAGCTCACTGGCCAAGTTCACGGACCACACCAAGTCATTGGGGCGGTGTGGTCACGCCAGAAGATCGGTCGCAGTTATAGCAGACCTGCATAGGCTCAAGAGCTGGGTGGACCGTAACCAGATGAAGCTTAACACTTCCAAGTGTAAGGTGCTCCAACCCTCAACTTACATACAGGCTTGGTGGTGATGGCTTGACTTGCACCATGGCCAAAAGGGACCTGAGGTAATGATCGACCATCGTGTGAACATGAGCCGTCAGTGTGAGGCGGTGGTCAGCAGGGCAGACAACACGCTGGCATGCATCAACCAATGCATCTCGTGTAAAAGTAAGGAATTGATACTCCCACTGTACTCGGCACTGATGAGACCACAGCTGAGTACTGCGTCCAGTTCTGGGTGCTGCACTTCAATAAGGATGTGGAAAAACTTGGGAGGGTCCAGAGAAGAGCCACCCGTATGATCAGGGATTGCAAGACAAGTCTTCCAAGGAAAGGCTTAGGGACCTGGGCCTCTTTAGCCTAAAGAAGAGCAGGCTGAGAGGGGACTTGATAGCAGCTTACCACTGTATCAGGAGTGCATTAGCAGCTCGGTGAATGACTGTTCACCAGGGCACCCTTGGGGAAGACCAGGACCAATGGATACAAAGTCCTGGAAGGCTGCTTCAGGCTTAACAGCAGGAAAAACTCCTTCAGTCAGGGTGTCCAGACTGTGGAATAAACTCCCTGCAGAGGTGGTGCGGTCACCTACCCTGGAGGTTTTCAAGAGGACACTGGACAGTCACCTTGCTGGGGTCACCTAACCCCAGTTGTCTTCCTGCCTAGAGCAGAGGGGCTGGACCTGATGATCTGCAAGGTCCCTTCCAGCCCCTTACATCTATGAATCTATTTTAAAAAATATTTTTGTCCTGATTTGTGTGTTTGCATCGTGCATAAAGAAGCGATTGTATAATAGCTCAAAATGAAGTCTTCCTCTTGTATATTACGGGGGGGTGGGGGTTGAAGTGGGGGGTATGGCTGGGTGAGTACGGGGTTTGTGGGGGGCTGTGGCTATATATGTGCATCTTGCATGTTCCCATGAATGCATGTGTATGGTGGAATGTGCATGTGGGACCCCCACCTAGAAACAGCCCCCCCACCCTACCCCCTGTTGCACATGCCGCTGTCACCAGCAGCAGCATCAGGCGGCAGGTCCTCAGAGCACTTGCAGCCTGCAGCAGGTAGAGCCCCCGGCAGCATGCGGTCCCAGCAAGCCCCAGGACAGCATATGGCCGTGCCACTAGCTCCATCACATGGGGCTTGCATGCCTGAGCCCTGCACTGGTGGGGGAGCCCCGCACAATGAAGCCAGCAGTGCAGGTCACCGGGGTGGCAGGGAGAGGGGCAGAGCCAGGCTGGCTTGATAGGGTGAAATTCCCTGCCATTCCCCATGACACTGCATGTAGCAGTGAATGGAGCCAGGCTGCTGGCTCCATTGTATGGGGCTCCCCACCCAGCCTGCAGAGGCACGTGGCTCAGTCAGATAACCTGGGAACTGCATGTGACCCCGCGCAATGGAGCCAGGCAGACCCCATACCCCCACCAGCCCAGACTCTGTGCTCCTGCCACCCTGCCCTGGGGCCCCACAAGCCCTGGTCCCAGCCAAGGGGCACTGGTGTGAGCCCCACGCTCCCACCCAGCTGCCACTTCACTTCCACCCACCATCGCCACCTCCACCACTTCCCTTGCCCCTGCCTGGCACCGCTGCTGCCCTTCCCCTGATGCTTCCCTACTTTCCCCCCACCCTTCTGCCTCCATCTGCCCGCCACTACCACCACTTCCCTCCTGCCCCCCTGCTGCTTCCCTCCCTGCAGGGCCAGGGTCAAGGCCATCCTGCGGGGGAGGGTGGAAGCACAGTGTGCACTGCCTCTGCAGGAGCGAGCAGGGCTCAGCCCCACACGAGCACACCAGGGACAGCCCGGGGCTGGGCTGGATACAGTGAATTGGTAGGCACCCACCTGTGGGCTGAATGAAATTGCCTGGTGGGCTATGTTTTACCCACGCCTGCTTTACACCAACACCACTGTCTCAGCCACACATTCAGTTCCAGGATCCAATGGTCCCTCCACGGACTCTTGCCTTCCACAGGAAGGATCAATGAGACCCCCGCTGCTTCCCCATTTGAAAACCCCTTCTCAAAATCCTAGATCTGCCTGTGCATGAGGGCCGATTTTACCCTTGTGTTTTGGAATTGCATTGCCCAAGCCAACCAGAGCCAGGGGCTGCTGCTCCCTTCCACGCTCGGGCCCTGTGAAGTTGATGCCACCACCGCTCTGTGTGGGTGAGCACCGCCAAGATCACGATTCCACCTGGTTAGCAGATGAACATCCACCTGGGCTTTTCATCTCGGATCATTTGCCTCCCAGCAGGCGTTGCCTCCTTCCAGACATCCCTTGCTGAGGAGCAGATGGAGAAGGGGCTCAGCCTCATCCGGAAGCCAACTGAGCCAGGTGGAGAGCTTTCTCCTTTCCTGCAGCACTGGGGTCACCGATTCAGTGCATGCTGTGTTCCCCTGGGTAACACCTATAACTTCCCAAACATCACACAAAGCCAGAAATGGGAATATTTCTAACCATGTTAGAGATGGGAAAAGACCTATGGAGAGTTTGACTTTTTCCAGAGGTGTGTGGGCACTCCCCATTACAGGAGTACAGTACAGGATCATGTAAAATTCGGGCTCGAAGGGACCTCCCAAGGTCACCTAGTCCAGCACCCTTCTCTGGGTGGGTTCAACTGTGACCAAGCCATCCCGGCCAAGTGTCTGTCCAACCCAAAGAGGGAGATTCGACAGCTGCTCTAGCTATAAAAGAGCCAAGTTTGCATGTTTACTGGCAATCAGCAGTGCTGTTTCCAAGTTAAAAGGTTCATCGAAGTCGTTGCTATATAGGAGCTTGCTGCTGCTGTTGAGAGCTTCCAGGGTTCAGCTTTTGACTCATAGCTCCAGTTCACCTTGACAAGAACTGTGGTGCACTAATCCTTTGAAAATCAGACCCCTGCCGGGGATGGCGAATCCACAACTGAGCTGTGCCAAACGACTGGCATGAGCACCTTGTCTGCATCAGTGTCAGAAGCAGGCCAAGCATGCGAGAGTCCTGGAGCCTGGTACTCTTCCAAGCACCATCTCCCTCCTCCTGCACCTTTCCAGGGTCGCAGCAAAATAAGTGCTTAACTTAAGCCATTGCGTCTTGAATCGCTTTTGATTTAAAAGGCAGTGAACAGGCAACCCATTTCTGTTCTTTAGCAACATTATCCCCATTAATAGATAAGTTTTATACTGACACAGTTGCAGTATTCTTATCAGAACATGAACCTCAATGTTACGTTTCTCTGCCAAAGACAGGGCTGCTTTTTTCTGAAGTCAGGAAATCATAAAATCATAGAATTAGGAAAGTTGGGCTGGAAGGGAGCTGCAGAGGTCATCCGGTCCAGCATTTCTCAACCCACGGGTGGTGAGAACATATGAAAGGGTTGTGAACACACTTTAAACACGGATCAAGACGTTTTTAAAATGGAATGTCCTTTAAAAGTGAAAAAAGTCAGAAACCGGGGCTTTTCCCTTGCAGACTGGCAGAGTTGCAGCCTGCTTGGGACGCCCTACCACATGCTGTGGAGCTGGGGCTCGGGGGCACGGGGAAGCGGGTCGGGAGTGAGATGCGCTGTGTTGGGACTGGCCGTCAATGTTTACAAATGGATCCTGGTGCAAAAAAGCTTGAGAACCGCTGATCTAGTCCACCCCCTGCCTGAGGCAGGATCATCCCTATCCAAGCCATCCCATGCAAATCCACTGTCTAACCTCTTAGCAAAACTACAGTCACCCCTGACACAACACAAGACAACACCCAAAACTGCCAGAGGTGAAGCAGATGGGCAACTTCCTGCTACTGCAAAGGTTGTTAAAATGCATTTGAGGCATTCAAGATGAAATCAGAGGAAAAGCTAACAGAGATGGAAATATCTATGTTTTGATTTAAAAAATAAATAAAACAGGCAACAAAGCAGTTCTCCCCCACTCACAGAAGCCACGTTTGGAAAGTTTCTCACACAAAGTTATCATGTGTACTGTGACCGCACCACTGGGAAATGTTTGGACTGTAAGATTCAGGCTTGTGCAACAGCAAAAAAGAAAGGGAGGCAAGTGAAAAGTCTGCACAGCACTGTGAAGTAGCACAACCCCATGAAATCCAGTTGCCCAGAAGAGCAACTTCCAGAGCTGAAGATCAGCCAGGAGAAGGAGAATGGGAGGAAGGAGGGAGACAAGTCCCTTCTGTGTTTCCTGGTGTGAAAAATAGCTGAAAGCAAGAGAGAGAATGGGAGGAAAAGACTACTCCAGTGGGCGCATCTTGCTAGCCATCTACTAGCCTAGACTTGATGGGAAACTGCTTCTGCCCCGATCGCCACGTGGTATAAGAGGGAATCCTGAAACCATGATTTGCCCCTGCAAGCTCATCCGTGGAAGAGAGCAGAGGAACAGGGGTGGGCTGAGCACGTGTCCCAACAGGACAGCAAGTTAGAGCCAGGGGGCCAGAACCTGCACTCACCCCCCCTCCACACGGACTCAGAAAGGCGAGTGTTTAGAGAAGAAGCTGGCAATGGGTGGGGGAAATGGTGCTGAGGCCACATCTGTGATGTGAATATGAGAAGGAGAGATGTGGCTTCACTGCTGAGGCCGCATCTACAGCATGAACACATGGGGCACAGAAGCACACCATTGCATGTCTTGCTCTTCCCTGGCTCCCAAATACCAGTGAGAACAGGAATACGAGCATCACTGTGCTGGGGAACAACTCAGCAGCACCTTACGTGCACATCAGACCCCCAAATACCCACCTCCCTAAGCATCCCCAGAGCATCAGGCTTCCCCGGGGGATTTAAAGCTGTAACAGTTGTCACTGCTTGTGGGAGCAGCCTGTTGAAGGAGCTCTGTCCTGGGGCCAGCTTAAGAAGGTCTTACATGCCAGCTGCCCACCTGAATTGGACGAATAGCATTAGCGTGAAGTGCAGTGGTATCAGAAGGTCCCCAGCTTGATGCATCTCATAAAGTACAAGGAAGAATCCAGCTGCACGAGGACACTTGCCCATCTTCCCTCTCTTGCAGACTAGCCAACGCCCTCCAGAAAGCTGAGATACTGCTGGAAGAAGGGAAGAAGAAATGCCCACCAAATAAAGCAGCCCAAATCCGGTGCACAAAATACAATAGCTTAGGCCTCACGTCACATCGACACCAGGTGGCAGAGAAGGAGAATGTATTCTTGGGACCAGATGGAGAGGTGTTAACCTCACGGATAAGGGTAGTGATTTCTCTTCCCCACCAAAACCATGCTGGTGAGCAGCAAAACAGGGATGAGATGATCCAGCCAGTAGCCTACATACTCAGTGAAGAGGTGAACAGTGCCCTTCCCTCTTTCATACAACACGACCCAACCAAAACATGGGTCACGTGAGCTCAGCGCTAGGCTTTTTCTTGCAATGCATTTCATGCAGACCATGTGATGTTGGTGCTGTCACCCCTGCACCATCTGGCAGATCCAGCCACAATCAGCCTCTCGCAGTGCTTGGTGCAAACACTTGTCATGGGTTTTCCCAGGGGAGCACTTACTCAGGACCCCTGGCCTACCCCCAGCCTTGTGTGGTCTGTCTGAGTGTCCCCGCCACCAGCACAGGCATGGCTGCTAGAGGGGCTGAGCCCTGGCTCCTGTCGTGTCTGAGGCCCTGGCATAGGATAAAGCACTTAGGTCTCCATGCACCAGACACACCTGGGATTAGTCAGGAAATAGAGGAAAAAGGAGAAAGACAATGAGGGCCCAGGCTTTCAGAGATGCTCAGGACCCAGAAACACTTAGTGGGAGTCCAGGCACCTGGGCAGAGCCATGATCTGCTGCCTGCATGCCCCCGGCAGGGACATGCAGGCAGCAGAAAGTGGCCCTGCCCCGACTCCAGACCGTGCTGTCACCACCACAAAATCCTGCCACTTTGGCCACCCCGATCTAGGATTTTGAAAAGGAGGGTGCAGAGGGTGCGCTGCTTCAGCAAAAATAACACAACACCTATTTTTCTCCAGATAAAAATGAATTAGAAGCTTTATTAATAAGCAGGGATCCTGGTTTCCTCTGTTTAAAAATCCCAAATCGTCTGATTAAAAACAGAAAAAATTCCAAATTCTCTGATTAAAAACCCCAAAATCTATGTTTTTCCATGAGTAAAATCAAATGCTGCTAGATAGATAGATAGATATCAATTGAACACAATGTTTTATTGATATAGTTACAATTTTAAAGAAATTTGGAAGCCTACCAGTGCCTTTATTATAAAATAAATTCTAAATACCTATAAATGTTGGTGCTTGATTTTATGTTCTTTATCATGGAAAATCAGACCTCCCCCTGCCACTTTGACTCACCAGGACACAAGCCCAACAGTGACTGTCCCCCCTCCATCGCTTTGTGGCACTGAGCAGCCCTGTTTTGCCAATGCCCTGCCCCTGCCCATCCATGCCCATCACTCCCCAACCCACAGCCCCCTGGTGATGCCAGTGCCCCTCATGCCTGACCCACAGCCCCCCCCATACTGCTGGTGCCCCTCACTCATGACCCACTGCTCCCAACACCCAGGCCCCAGCCTCCCAGTGCCTGGGGAATGGGGTGGGTGTGTGAGGGATGTGGGCACAGATGATGCATCAGGAGGGCAAGGGGTGGACTTGTCGGGGGGATGGAGGGGCACATGCCCCCCTCCCCCAGATTTCTGTGTCCACAGCAAGGCATGGGGTGGACTAGCTGGGTCAGACCAGCTCCAGGCAGGAATGGGTGGGACCCAGCAAAGGAGGGAGCGCAGCACCACCATGGCCGCCAAGGTGAGATGCGGCAGCACATGGAGTTGTGCCCCTGCTGCTGCTGGGTGGGCAGGGGCACCTCACCTTGGCAGCCATGGCAGCACTTCTTCCTGTCAGGTGTCTCCCACTGGTCTGCAGAGACAGCTCCTACCTGGAGCCGGTCTGACCCGGCTGCAGCCCCGTACCCCAAGTTGGGTGCAGAAATTGGGGGCAGGGGGGCACATTGCCTGTGCTCCCACCCCAATACTGACCTGGAGGGAGCTGTGGGAGCTGTTCTCTACCACCCTGCCTGGCTGTCATGTGCATGCATGTACATGTGTGCATGTGCACATGGAGTCCCCTGCCCCCAGCAGCCCCTTGCAGGCTGGAACTCTGCCAGCTTGCAAGAGGAAACCCATGGTTTAAAGGAGAAAAGCCACAGTTTTCCATTGCAAATGGAAAATCCAGATCCCTCCTAATAAGCTAGGGGCCCAGGGCTATATAATTCAGTTTAAGATTAAAGCAAAAAGCAAATCTAACTGTATTGGAATGTGCATTACCTCGCTACATCATATATTCTGTACAAAAAGCACAACAAACTAGGCAAACAATAATCAAAAGATGCTGTTTCATTAGTCCTGTAGTTATTAGAATTAAATGTACATCTCGTTTTTAAGATTTATAAAGAAAAATCTAGCCCCCTGGAGCATCCTGACACCGCATCCCATGCCTGACTGAAAGTTGTTTCTACACCTGAGCTAATATTTCCACACCTGAGTTAACACTGCAGCCTGACCAGAAATGCTGCTGCCACTGCCAGCCGGTTGGTTTTAAACTTCGGGTGGAGCAGGAACCAAAGGTGGGTGCAACTTCATTTCCCTGGACCTACCCTTGAAACCAGCCCACACAAAAGTCTGGAAAGGGAGTGGAGCCAACAGCATCGGGGCAGGAAAACCTGCCCTCTTCAGATACCAGGATCCGGCAGTGAACATGGGGCTGACAGCAGGGACTGCCCTGCAGCCAGAGAGTAGATGTGCCTATTAGGCAAAAAGTGGGTGGCCTTGAGTAGGCACCTAACCTCAGAAGAGGATTTCCTTCTCTGAGCCCACCTGGCCCTGACTCAGAAATTCTTCCTTATGTCCAGCCTGAAACGGTCTTGCAGGAGTTTATGACCGTTCGACCTCGACATCCCTTGGGGCGCTCTGGTGAACAAACGTTCCCCCAGATCCTGGTGGTCACCCCTGAGAAACTTATAGGTGGCCATCAGATCACCCCTGAGCCTGCGCTTTTCCAGGCTAAAGAGTCCCATGGCTCTCAGCCTG
>NW_017728948.1:4315560-4336256 GCF_001723895.1 Crocodylus porosus | reverse complement strand
TTTGAAGTCAAGATATATGACATCAATCTCTTCTCCCTTGTCCAGGTGATAGGTCACCTGGTCATAGAAGGAAATAAGATTGGTCAAACAAGACCTACCCGCAACAAACCCGTGCTGGCTGTCCCTTAGAATGTTAGGTGTTTGCATGATGGGAGAGAAGAAAGCTCCCTTTGAGGCCAAGGAAGCAAAGCCTTGTCTTTCCAGTGCAATCAAAGCATAATGCACAGGAGCTGAAGACAGCAGACATCTGTACCCAGCAGGGAAAGGGTGGTGAGAGCAGAATGTGCTTAATAAGGTGGTCAGGACTCGTAGTAGAGATGATATCTTTTATTAGACCTGATAAGGTGGTCCATGGGAGCACGGTGGGCAGGACTGCTACGAACAGACTGTTCTCTCTGGGGCTGCTTGGCAATACAGGGTGCTATGGCCAGAACCTGGCCTGCAGATTCAAGGGGGCAAAGAAGTGGGGGGTTCCCACACCAAGCTGGTTGCCCTCAGGTGGAAAGTCACTGGACATCGCCTTGCTGCACTTCCCAGACACCTTCCTGCCACCCCTCCTTCTTTTCCTTTTGCTGTCAAGGATAACAGATGTGGGGTGTCAAGGACACCCCCAGTGTCCCTGACAACTTGCAACCAAAAGGCAAGAGAAGTAATGAAAGGCTCTCACTGAGTCTCACCTTCAAAGGAAAAGGCAAGCGTGGGGGGAGTCTGACCCACGCCATGGGGATGTCACTTGCAGACCCTCTTCCTGCTCAAGGAGACCTTGATGGTGACATAGTTCTTCAGCCTTCCTCCTGGGCTCCCTGACCCGCTAGGCTGGATCCTAATGGGTTATCTAGTGGGTTGCAGGCTGGATTGCAGCTACACAGTGCTCAGTATAACCTTGGAGAACACCTATATGGGGCAGGTACCAAGTTAAAAGTTTCCAAGCTGCTGGAGGCTACCTTCTTCCAAGAAGGGGCCAGTCCCGTTGAACCCAGTGTACTCCATATCTACACCTACCAAAAATGAGGCTTTATCAAGTCTCCTTTCCTGGAATCCCATTCCAAAATCTTGTCCCGCTCTTCCAAGTACAGACAGGGTGCCTGACATAGTGGATGAGCTGCTGTTTCTGTCCCTCACATGCTTGTAGGCTGCCTTCCAAGTCTTTGGTCTTGGCTGGTACCACACCATGTCCCATTGCTGGCCCTGCCCAGCCAAATCACTAGTGACAGTGTCCTATACGTCATAATTTCTGTGCCTATTCCTGAAGGAAGCCTGCACTTTGACCTCACCTCACAGGGCAGGACCTCTGCACAGGCCCCAAGACAAGTGCGATGCATAGGCCATCAGCAAAGATGTTAACATCTGCATTTGAGCCACCTGGTGTTGATGCCTGGAGCATCTAAGCAGAAGGGAAGAGCATGGCCAAGAGCCAGGATATAAACAAGCTGTCAGCCAGCTCCCAGTGGCCAACTGGGAAGGGTGTGAAGTATTGTGGGAAGGTGAGGGACCAACCACCAACACGTCTGAGCATGTACCTGAACAATCTTCAGAAGTGATTGCTCCTGGGTAAACATTCTGGATTCACTTTGACACAAGGGTGTTGGATGCATCATGCAGACACTGCTTTTTCCCCAGAAGCAAAGGTTTCATTCAGGCTATTATAAAATGATCGTGTAGACTTGCCATACGATGGGCCGAGGACGAGGAATACAAGAAAATTAACTCAAATAACTTAATTCCCAATAGACTTGATTATAGGCAAGATCCAGACCTTGGTTAAATTGCACTAAATACAAAATTTACCTGTAAGGAGGTATTTTGTGTCAGCCAGTTACAAAGCCAAATCGTGCAGGGCTAGGGCCTGGCCAACCCAGCCCCTTGCAAGATGTCATTAAAACACTGGCAGCTCTCTCACCAAAGGGGTGGAAACCCTGCCCCACACAGTGGATCGGGCCCTTGCCACGCCTAGCCCATGCACCGGATCCAGCCCACGGATGGACCTGGCACCACCCACTTGGCCCACAGGGCAAAGAAGCTGGGACAGGATTGGCCAGATCAATCAATCTTTATCTGGAAAGGTCCTGGGACTGCGAGGTAGACGCCAAGACGTCTAGTCGCAGCTCCATCACCACTTCAGTTCCATGCTAGCACCTGATGAGCATCCCCCTCCGTCCCAGAGATGCTCCAAGAGCCAGACCGCCTCCTCCATGCTGAAGGAACACACATAACAGCATCACAACCCAAGCTTAACTTGAGAAACTATTTTATTGTTATTTATCCTGCCAAGGCATCTTACAAAACACTCTTGTCGTGAGAGCACGGCTTCCCCTCGACAGGCACCTCTCACTGTGGCTTTACAGCAGCCTTGTATGAAAAAAATAAAATCCCATGCTGCCTAAAGCAAAGGTGCTTGTGCACTTTTACCCTGTTCAGTGACTACAAAGCAACTGTTTCATGGAAAATAGATCTATCCTGCAAAAATAACCGCAAACTACAAAGGACTGCAAAAATACAATTAAAAAAAAGCTTAGAAGCAAAGAATGAGAGGAGGCCAGTACTTGGTCTGAAGAGTTGTCTGACTGGTGGAGCGTGAGACACTCCAAGGATGTGCTGTGAATTATGTTGGAGAAAGTCACCGTGTAGATAAATATACACTCCACCTCCTTAGCACACTGATTTTTAACATCTCAGCTTGCTTTCACATGGCCAAATGCACTCTCTCCCTTGCAAAGCTCATCCCTGGCTTCCAAAGAATTGACTTCTCCCTTTGAGTTCCCTCTTTATGGTAACAAACATCAGTTTCTCATAATTAGAGGTAAGGGATTTGAGAAGTTTGTGCCATTTGGGGGTAAAGAAAAGCTTCCAGGATGAAGTTACTCTAGAAAAAATCTGCATTTCCTTGCACGGGTAGCTTTCACACAGCATGCCTTACTGCTTAGAAAGAGGGACTGAGAGTCCGGACTCCTGGGCTCTCTTCCTAAGCCTGGTACAAGCCCCAGTAATTGCTGAAGGGGGATAACAGCTGCACACCTCGCTCAGCCAACGGGAGGCTGAATTTATTCGCATGTGGAAGATGCACAGAAATTCTCAGAGGCGCTACACAAGTACAAACATCTACAGCCCAGCTCTATGCTGCAAAGTGACTGTGTAACAGCACAGCCGCATGGGCTCCCATTTTACTGTGTCAATCACCTGAGAGCAAAGTCTTCTCCAGTTGGGAGTGAGGAGAGGGCTTCTCTCTCTGCCAGCCCTGCAACCCCAGCTGGGCTCTGGAAGTTGAGCTGGGCTTGAGCATCATTTGCAATTTGCAGACCTGCGATTCCACTGCTGATGCGAATCGGGCTAGACCCCAGCCCACGCTCCTCCTAAGATGCAAGACCAAACCCATCTCGTAAACCAGGTGGGAGTCACAAAACACTGGGGACACCAGGGTTACGATCTGCACAGGTATTAAGGTGCCTCAAGAGGCTGATAGATTTTTTTTTTTTTTTTGAAATCCCAGTAGGGACAGTGGGAAGCCATTTACTGGCTTTGGAAATCTAGCCCCTTGCGGGGGAGGGAATGGTTACCATTTATTTTCTGACCATTACAGAGCAGGTCGGTAAGTGCCATGAGCAGTATCAGAGATGGGTGGATCTAGGATTTGGAGAAGGAAGGTGTAGATGGCAAGGTGTGTCATCATCGCATATACCACAGCACATATTTTTCTCCAGGTGAAAAGAAACTAGAAGCTTTACTAATATGCAAGAGCCCCAGGGCTGTAATACTCAGTTCAAGATCAAAGCAAAAACAAATATAACTTTATTGGATGAATTAAAAACAGTCTGCAGAGCTGTGAAACAGGAGCTATATTACCAGGAACCGCTATCAGACAGCTCAACTGCAGAAGAGAGGCTGGCTTGATTAGTGGACCATCAAGGAGAGAGGGTCAATCAGACTGGTACAGTGAAGAGTTTAGCAGGAATCCAGTAATTTAATGAGCCATGAATTCAACTGATGCTGTCATTGCTGCCTAAATAGAAATGCTGCTGCCACCACCAGGCAGATGGTTTTAAACTTTAGATGGAGCAGGAATTAACAGGAGGGGCAACTACGCCAGGGCACCCCCCTGGATCTGCCCCTGGTAGCAGACTTCCAGCATTGTGATGATGACCTGGCCTCACCGGCCTCACCACTTCCCCCTCCATGCTGACACACTGGGTACTACACAATTTTAGCTGCCCTCCCTCACATTGTCATCTCACTGGTCTCGCTGAAGACACAAACGTATCCCACACTGGCTGAGACAATGGTGGCTAACCCTGCGGGCAGGCATGCTGTAAATTAGGCTCAGCCCTCTCCCTGTGTGCCGCTCAGATCCCTGCCCCAGTGGTGTACCTGATGGGGGTTTGCGCTCCGAATGCTGGAGTGGAGGCAAGGGGAGGAGCAGATTTGATCCTCTGGCTGTGTGGAGCAGGTGCAGGACCCTGCTGTGAGAGGAGGTGTCACTGCTAAGAGCCAAATTAAGCCTTCCCTGGCCCTGTAATTTTACATGGCAAGGACCCAAAGCCCTGAATGCAGCAGGGTGTGACCTGCCCTTCCCTCCCATGACAGCTTTCAGAGCTCCTCCCAGTGAGGTCCTGCACTAGTTTCAGCCGCCTGAGTAAGGACTGGTTGGGAGGGGTGAGCAAGGTACACCCATTTCCAACCCTCCATCAGTAATGGGGGGGTGTCAGTGACCTGCTCCAGGAAGCTCTGCCCCCTCCTCTCCTCCCCTGCTCTCATCTCCCTTCCCCTGGCCCTATGTCCCTCCTGCCCAGGGAGCCTCCAGCTGCTGAGGCTGGGGCTCCAGGACATGGAGTAAGGGATCTCTGTGCTGCCGTCCAGCTCAATTTGTGACAAGATCCAAGAACTCAAAGAGCAAGAAGGGGTGAGGAGAAGGACAGGCCCTTTCAGCAAGAGACAACACAGCCCAGCCAGAGGGAGGAAATGGCTCTGGGAGTTGGCGCTTTCCTCCATACACCCTTGGGCTGAATCAGCACTGACACAGTTCCCCCAGGCCATCACCACCGGGCAGCTGGCGAGGGACCCCTATGAAAGCGCTGGAGGTTCTCAGCTCAGGCCCGCAACACTTCATCCAGGAGCAGCCCCAAAGCCTCTTGACCCGACTCGACCGGATCTGGTCGAGGGGAGGGAAGGGATAAGCAGTGCTGGCATTCCTGCTCTGGGTTCAAGGAGCCACACCAGTGCAGGCCCAGGCAGCAGCCACATTGACAAGCCTGGGAGGCGAGCAGGAGGAGGAGGCAGCTCTACCCCCCTGGGACCACGCAGACCTGTGTCACAAAGGGGTCAGTCAAGGTTAACAACAGGGTCGGGTCCCCACCTTGGCTGTCCCACTTAAGAGCCTGGGCACCGAACCACCCAGAAGAGACCAAACCTTTCACCTTCCACTTCCTGGAAGTGGCTTCTCCAGGTGTCCCACCGCCGCAGCATCACGGAGAATCCTGCCCTGCAGCTGCTCCGACATTGATCATTTACTGTATTTTCTCATGCAGAACATGCACTTTTCCTTGCAAACTAGCAGGTGTGAGAAATAGGGATCCTCGGGTGCCAGATTTGGCAGCAGGAGAGCAGTGCCTGCTGCCCACCTCCTCTGGTCCCCTCTGCACCCCCACCGCAGCCTCCCCTCCCACTCCGGCAGGACTCCAGCTTCACTCCAGCTCCATCCCCAGCCCAGCAGCAGTGTTGGCAATGACAGCTCTGGCAATGGCGCCAGGGTCCAGCCATAGCTGCCACCACTGCAACAACTGTTATGCTGCTGGGCTGGGGCTGGGGCCTGCTGGAGCTGCAGGGTCAGCTGCAGGGAGGAAGGGGGGAGAGGGAGGCAGCTGCAGCTCCAACAGCCTCCTACCCCCTCCTCCCCCCCCACCCTGCTGCCAGTTCATACCTGAATCCAAGACAAGGGGTTTTCCCTGACCCATGTTAAATGGCGGGGAGGGAAACCTCATCTTGGATAAGTAAATACATTGCCTAGAAGTACCTCATTTTGAAGCGGTTCCAAGGGGTGCAACTAGGGGGTGCTCAGTCCAGGGACCCTGCTCCCCTGCCTCTGGGGTGCACAGGCCGGGGGGTAGAGCGCAGCACACAGCCAATGCTCACATGTATGCCTGGCTGTCCCCAGGGCTGGAAAGCAGGAAACCCCGTGTGGGTCTCTGCATCCGGTCTCCCAATGAGACTGTCCTTGGCAATCTCCGGAGCCCAGCAGTTGTGCAAGGCACTGAGGCCAGAGAAAGGAATTGCTTGCACACCTCCCCGCCCACCTCCAGAGCCAGAGGCCCTGAGGCCAAGCACATTGGAGAGCGCATGCTGGCTGTCTGCCCCGCTCTTCCTCACACCCCCATAGTTGGGGGGAGCAAAATTGCAGGACTGAGCAACCACCTATTGTGCCCCTGGCTGGAAAACATGTTGCTCTGTGCCATCACGGTGATTTGAAGCAGCCGGGGGCAGAGGGAGATTGGCACATCCATATGCTGGGCACTGTGCTGCAGACGCTAAAGCAGGAACCTCGTGCCATCAAGGCTTGAGGGGCAGCTCTGCCCTCAATGCTGAGGTCTCTGTGCCAAAAATGCTAAGATGATGCAACAGGGAAAAGACAGCCACATCATGGCTGGGGCACTAGCAGAAAGACCAGTCCCTCATTCCTTGAGTCCAGCTGAAGGATGCTTTAGTTAACCATCACCATGAAGAGACTGGAGCTCTTTCATTTTCCCTCCCCAGGTAAGGAAGCCTGAATCTGTACACTGGGGAGCTCTATGGAGATTCACACCCAGGCCAGTCAGCACAGAGGCTTGGTCTCTCCAGGCACTGCCCTCGCTTGCAAGTGATCCAACTTGCAGATGGAGGCCACAGAGCACGGCATGGTCCAAGTATGCTCAGGGGAGGGAGACGGGTCACAAATTAGCAGCACTCCCTGCAGGCCAGTTTCCTGGATGTTGAGGGGACATCCCACTAACAGAAGAAGCTGACTTTGCCAGAGGATGGAGCCCTCGTCCCAGCCTGGAACAGGGCCAAGCTGCACGTTTCATCCCCCATGATCCATTCAAGCCATGGCCCCTCTACCAGGAGTACCAAGGATGGGACAATGGAGGTGGCACTGTAAGACACGCACCCCTGCCCCACAGGAGATCAGAGGTCACTTCTTGCACAGGGAGGAATCAAAAAGCCATCAGATACTAATGACTGTGTTCCCAGTCCTGGACAGAGTCTCACTGGTGAGGTACAAGGCAAGGGTGGAATTCACCCCAGAGGGCATAAGTGGCTTGGCACATGGCCTAGCATCACCTATGCTCTTGAAAGAAGGCATTAAGTGGGATCTGACTGGCACACAGAGCCCTCCTCCACACTGAGCTCAGCAGGGCGGAAGATCCCGCAGGGCAGACAACAGGCCCCATCCAAGAACAGGAAGGACCGGAGAGTTGCCACCCTGACAGCAAACAGGAAGCCAGAAGAGCTCAGCTCCTCTGACCTCCCACCTTGGGAGGGAGAACTGGAGACCCCAGCTTAGGGGCCAGGCATTAAGGGGTCCCCACATACCCGTGTCTTGACATCAAGCAAAACCTCACACCGGGGACCAGCAACATCTCGATGTTCCCAGAAATTGGCTTCAGCAAACAACACAACAGTCCTCCTGGCGCTGGCAGAAGGCATCCGGGAATTCCTTAGAGACATGTGGGATGGCTTGCGAAGAAGCACGGTGTCCCCATCACAGCGACCCCCTGGCAGGGGCAGACCCTGAGCACTGCCAGAAGGGAGGGGCAAATTTTCTTCTCCAATGAGGGTCCCACTGGGTGGGTGGGGGTATGAGAGAGCTGCCTACAAGATGGCAACCAGGGAAGAGAAGCAGGTAGAGTATCAATAGAGTCAAGCATCTGAGGTGGCAGGATTCCTCCCTCCAGATAAGATTTAACAGAGCTTCCCAAAGTCCCCCTCTCATGCCTAAGCCGTACAGCCGCTGGCTGAAATGCTGCCGAAAGAGAAAGGAGCCATCTGCATACACGGCTAAGCGTGGCATTCACCCAAGTCTTAGCGGCCAGAGAGGAAGTGATACTCTTCCATCTCCCTGCTGCGCTCCTCTGCTAATTATTCAGATGCTTGTACAGCATCAAGCCCGCAACAGAAAAGAAGGCAACGGCCATGGCTAGCCCCAAATAAGGAGAGGCATCCTCGGCACCGTCTCCTCTTGGCTGGTTTGCATTGTGGCCCGAATCTCTCGGAGGTGCCATGGGACTCCAAGGACCGCTGGGCTGCATGCTACTGCCTGCCTCGTGGCTAGGACGTCCTCCAGACAGGTCAGGAGAGGCTGATGCAGGAGAGGTCCTGCAGGCGCTGTCCCTGGGGTCGACAGCATCCTCCAGCTCCACATCAGGATCGTTCATCACGTGGATCTCGTGAGTTCTCACATCAGCGGCGTCCCAGCTGCTGCTCACTGATCGATAGGTGCTTTGGCCAATCTGGGGAACCTCATCTTTCTCAGGGCCACTGACAGCTGTCGAAGGCAGTTGGCGTGGCTTTGAGAAGGACGAAGAATGACTTTCTTCTGGCTGAAGGTTGCAGGCGCCTCCAGGGTCAGAGCTGGCCGTGCTCAAGTTGCTCATCATGATGGGGTCACTGAGGAGAAAGCGGTCTGACCTCCCAGAATACTCAGGGTCTGTGTCTCGCGAGCTAGGCTGCTGGCACGCTGGCTGCTCCGGGAGCTCGCTCAGTGTGGAGCAGAGCGTGCCTGGCTTGCTGAGCTGCTCTTCCTCCCTGCTGGAAAACACCTGGTAGCTCCTAGAGATGTCTGGCATGGTGTTTCTGGTCATGCCAGCTGCGTTCTGCGGGCTGGTGTTTCTCATGCTCCAAGAGATCTCTGGCTTGGCTTGATTCGCATCCGAACGAGGGGGCTGTGGGGTTTGAACCACCTGCAAGGGACGGCAACAAAGGGGATCATTCAGATCACAAATCAAAGTGCCGCTTGGTGAGTGCCCACAGCTTCCGCACTCAAACCACACTGCAAGAGGCTAAGCAGCTCAGGTCATGCAGCTCAGCCCATGCAGCTAAGAAACAGGTCACCTGTAGTACCCGGCCTAGGAGAATGGGGCACAGCCGGTGCTGCGTGGCTGGAAGGATGGCGAGCAAAAAAGGAGAGGAGATTATCAGGGCTCTGACGAAGCCTGTGGGATGGGAACAGACCAAGACAAGAACAACTGAAATGATCCATATGCCAAAGGGGATGACTGACAAGGAAAAGTGAGAACAGCTATGAAGCGGCTTGGCAGCTGACTGGGGGCTGGTCCTGCCTAGTCACACCTGGGGCTCCAGTGGAACTGAGGCAGCTGGTACCAGCACTGGCAAACAGTAACCACTGGGCCAGGAAGGGGATTTAGTGCAATGCAGCTGGACATAACCAGGAGCACCAGGATTAAGAGGGGGCATTTCAGGCTGCATAAGAGGGACAGCTTCCTCTGAGTGATATCTAATAGGCTGTGGAAGGACCCTGAGGAAGCCAGAAGCCTCACCACTCTGAACACTAACAGCAGCAAAGCACACTCGACAGGATGTTGCAGGGATCACCCCTCTGCCAAGGAGCAGACAGACTAACTGATCTACCCGATAAGCCTTTCCTACCCGTGGGGTGTGATCCAAAGCCCTCTGGAGTCTGAACAGGAAACTTCCCATTGACTCAAGTAAGCACTGGACCAGGGCCCTAATGTGGGGAGGCCTGATTCTCCCAGCAGGATTTCAGTCAGCTGCACAGATGTCTCCATCATACTCATTAGCCCAAGGGCCTCTTTAAAATGCTCATGACAAAATGCTGGGGCAGAGCAGAAGACAGACCGCACCCCCGCCTCCCAAAACAAGCCACCTGCTTCAAGTCTGAAACTTCAGGAGGAAAAGATTGAGGACTGGGAGGACCTGGCTGAACAGGGAAGCATCAGGCAGAGATGTCATTATCCAAAGCATCCATCCCTACTGAGGCTAAAAACCTAGAGAGCAAACCAGGTGGGATACTCCACACACAGGAGACAACCTACCTCCTTCTGGGGCAGCACAGAGAAGTTGCTGCTGCTCTTCCCCACCCCTGGCAATTTGGTCTCTTGGATCGGAGTCTTCATCTTATCCAGGGAGCTGTCGCAGGCCACATGCACTGAGCCAGGGGACAACGGTGAGCGAGCTGCAGAAGAGGGGAAGCTGCTGGCATCCAGAAACTCCCCAGCAAGACCAGAATTAGAGAGGTGCAGAAGCTTGGCTGTGCCGGGCAGGCCAAAGGGCTGGGATTTGGCTAGAGGAGCATTACTGGGAACAGGAGTAGAAGTCAATTGCTGGGGGTCAGCTGCAAGAGCAGGAGTAGTGGTGTGATGCTGAAGGTCTGGGTAGAGACAAAGTACAAGATTCATTAATGGGGGAGAGGTCTCCGAGGAAGGGGCGCTTCAAATCCCCACAACACAAATGCTAGGTTGGTCTGGACAACCGTCAGGTTCTCTCCAGCCCTGCAGCGCTATGAAAGCCCCTGTTTGAGGATACACATCCAGGGCAGGAGCAACTTCTCTCTTACTGGCCTCCTCTCTGCTTATGAAGTCCCACTTTTTAGATTTCTGATACCCCACTAAGCAGCAGGAGGCTGCTCCAGATATAAGGAAGAACAGGAGAAAAGTCATAAAGAAGGGTAACACTGAAAGGATTAGAGCACCAATGCAGACCTGGACAAACAAGGGGCTTTTCTGCATGCTGGGCAAACTAGAGGGATGGAGGGGGATGTTGCTCTGTTTGAGCCAGAACAAAATGTTTCATTTTGTTATACAGAGAGGGCAGGGTTTTTGCTTTAAAAATGTATATACACCAGTATATATATATTTTTTTATATATATAAATTTAGGTAAATTTTGTAAAGAAACACAGGGCATTTCAAGACAAAACCAACCCCCAAGCGCTCCATTTCAAAACTATCAGTATGAAGCGCTCCCGCTCTTCCACCTTATATCTGGAATTTTGGGCTGACACAATTCAACCTGACCTCACGCAGTTCAACCCCATCTTAGCTCATAAAACATTTGAGCAAAAGATGTCACCCAGGTCTACTTGTGATGGGAAGTACAGGGTGACGGGGGCACAAGCAAAAGCTCCATGAAGCCAGTGGATAGCCACCCCGCACAGACTTCAAGGAGTTCTGGGTCAAGCCCCATGATCTCAGAGGGGAATAACATCCCTCTGCTATCCCTAATCTCCAAGCAAGGCTTGACCCCTTGGCCTGGAACGTGGGACAGGTCTGGATGGGACAGGGAGCACCAAGGCAGGACAGCTCACCTCACAGGCTGTCTGACCACGGTCAGCAGGAGCCAAGACCATGTCAGGGTCCTGCCCTGGGAGGTGCCTAGTGCTAGGGATTCAAAGCAGCTGGTTCTGCACATAACAGTGCTACAGTAGTGAAAAGTCCTATCCTGCCTGGCTGCTCGTCACCCAGGATGGCTCTGGGCACAGGGAGCATCTCAGCCCTACCATGAGCTATGCTCCCCTCTCAGTCACAGCGAGTCCCCTGCCAAGAACCTCAGAGGAGGGAAGACCCACCTGTGTCTCCTCCACCGTCTTGCAGCATCTGGGCCTGTTTCTGCTCCACATCGAACTGCTTCTGAATCAGCAAAGGGCTGCACACATCCACCATGCTGCATGCCACATTCTCGTTCACATAACCTGCCAGAGCCTGGCGCTTATCCTCCTGGAGTGAGTCTCCAGCCAGCGGCCCGCCCCCCTGGCCCTCTCTGGCCGCCCCTGCTGGTGAAGGGGAGCAGTCAATGGAGACAAATGAATCCTCTTCCGGCTCGTTCCGGCCAGCACTGGGGCTCTTGGCAGATCTTGGCTCCTCCCTTGGTGCTGATCGACCCGTCACCAGGACTTTGCTACCAGCCCCCGAGCTCAGGTGATTCATGTTCCCAAAATACCCGTTGTTCACACAGACTGGCTGCTGCTGGCGACTGGGCCAGCTCTGGGTCTGCTCACTGGGCATATCCAGCTCTACAAGCTCTGCTTGTCCTGCTAGCACCTCCCTACGATCCTGCTGGCTTTCCAGGGGAGGTAGGCTGAAGTTTCCGGGGTCGCTGCCTCTATAGGAGGCCTGCACAGCCCCAACTGATATGTTTCTCATCTGCTGGGGACTGACAACCTGCCGTGGAGGGGCTGGAGTGCACTCTGGGACCTGCGAAAAAGGGTGAGATTAGATCACAACGTCAGTGCTATTTGTGCCTTGCTCGGGCATGGGGTTCCTTGGGACGGAGTCTGGCTAACACCCTGTTCCCTTCTTCACTTCAGTCAGATGGGCAAGGATCCTGGGGACCTTCTGAAATGCTGCCCACTGCAAGTTCTCCCTGCCCCGTGCTGCCTGGGTACCTCAGCCCTTCTCCAGAAACAGGGCAGCTCGGAGACAGAGAGGATAACTATACAAATGAGTTCAGGAGAGATGCCACAGATCAGTGGATGTGGAGAGAAAGGGCATGTCTCCACCCCCACAACAGCAATGAACAGCTTCCACATGAATACCATGAGCATGCCTCGCATACCTGCTCCCAACGCTCCAGCGAGGCAGCTCCTAGGTGTCTCTTCAACACCTCAGTCTCAGGCATCCTCTTAAGAGCAGCTAGGTGGGTTTGGGACTTGCCTGATGGCTCTTGCTGACTTCCCTGGCCCCAGAGGTGCATGCATGTGAGACCACCTTCTAACTGAGGGAACTAGCATGGGCCAGGAGTGTTTGGCGCATGCCCCAAAGGATACCCTGCACACCCGTTCCCACTATGGAGAACAGGAGACAAGGGCAACTCCTGAGAAACCAAGGGAAAAGAAGTCAGCTGGCAGGGCCAGGCATCAGGGAGTGGCATCTCCGATCTGCATGCCCCACCCCACAGGAGACTTCCAGCCAGGCAAAGCCGGAGGGAATCCAGCCCCACATGCACCATACGATTCAGTGAGGAAGTCAGGCCCAAATCCAGACCAAGAGGCAACTCCGTGAGCAGCAGACCTTCTCCAGCATCTCCACCATCGGATCCCTGCAGCCCTCTGCAGCACTGTCAGTGCCCACGACAGAGGAGGGGCAAGATGCAGGTGTCACCGGCTTCCTGGGCAGCGGAGAGGCGATGCCAGGCTCCTGAGAGCCAGGGCTCTCAGCGGGTGGGGGGGTCCGGCTGCACGCCAACGAGGAGCTAGATGGGGATCTGGTCGCCTGATGAGAGGATGGAACAGCAGGACCTAAAAGGAGAGCGAATGCTCGCATGTGGGCAGGGACAGGGAAAGAGCAAACAGGAGGCCTGTGCAGGCAGGTGCAAAGGCAGGGCTGGTGCAGCCTTGAGCAGAAGGGCACCAGCCTGCTGGGAGCAAGGCCTGCACTGGCCACGGATGTGCCGATACTGGGACAGGCCCCTGCCCATAGAAAGAGGAGTGCATGCTCCTGACAGCTCTGCCAAGTCAGACAGTGACGGGCAGGAACAGCCAGTGCGGAGACAGGGGGACGTGGGCCCTAGGGACTACCCTGAGACCCACAAACTCATCTCAGGCAGGCTCCAGCCAGCTCCTGACACAATGCACCGTGGGATCAAACACACCCTTAGGCAGGGCAACCCAACAGGCCCAGAAACCACGTCAGAAAAGCCAGGACCTACTGCCTGCTAGTGGCAGCCTCTGCCCTCCCACACCCCTGCTCAGCCAGCTTGCCTGCCTTTCCACCCAGCTTCCTCAAAGGGGCAGGGCTGGGAAGAGAGGTCCCTTCCAACCCTACTTTTCTGGGAATCTAAAAAACAGGCTAAAGACTGGGATTCACCAGCCTCGGGGATGGGAAGGAAGGACGATTCAGGCTTCAGTCCTGGCCTCTCCAAGTACTTTCCTCACACAGGCTCCCCCTGCCAGCCAGGGACTGTGGCAGAAAGGGAGGCAGCATCCCTCGATGATCTCCCGAGGTCCCTTCCAGCCCTAATGTCTATAAAATCTATGTCTATGAAATCCCAGTGCAAGGGAAAGCAACTGGGCTCAGCAGAAGGCTGGCCCAGTGGTGCCAACACCCGCCCGGGATGTTTGGTGCCGTTCTCCTCCTCCCTGCTCTACCACCGGCTTCCTCTGCATCCCCAGGCACGCTGCTCAGGGACAGGATTTCCAGGGGGTCCATCCACCCCTGGCAGGAATGAAGCCCAGACCCCTCTAAACCCACGCAAGCGCTGATCCCACATACATGCACCCAAATCCCTCTGGGAAAAGTATACTTCCCTGCTTCACTGAACCACAAACAGGCAGGCTGGAAGGGACCTAGGGAAGCACTCGTATTACACCCCCTGGCTCCAGTCTAAGTGGGATTAGTCCAGTCTAAGCCAGCCCAGCTAAGCATGCGTAACCTGCTCTTAAACACCCCCAGCAACGGAGCCTGCGCAGACCAGCCTCTCTCAGCACACAGAGAATAACCGGGGGTTTATCTTCCAATGTCCCCACACCAACAATGGCAGATGCTAGGGAATGGGTCACACTCTAAACCAGCAAGTTATGTATGCTCTCCCTTTAAAGCACCCACCCCAGGCTGCCTTTGGAGGCAGTGGGTCTCAGCCCAGCAGGAATAACAAGCTTCTGCCATGGCTAGAGAAAAGCCACAAGGTGCCTAGCACTTGATTTCTTGGGACAACAAATTGCAGAACAGGAACAGAAATGCAGGTGACAGGGTCATAACCAGGCTGCCAAGGAAGTCTCCATGCAGCACCCACCACCCCTTCAATGCACCTAAGGAGCCAGAGGATGCCATCCAGTGAAACTCTACTTGGAGATGTGTACAGACAAGGGAAAGGACGACAGACCTCCCCCTGGCCAACGTCTCCTTCCTAGTCAGGTAGATGGATGCTGGCCAGGACCTGGGCCAGAAGGAGCATGGCCAGAAGGTCCAGATGCTGGGCTACATGGAGTAACCACTGGCATGACCCAGTACAGTCCTGCTTTTTGCGTGCGCATGGAAGACAGTATGTGAAGAACTGTGGGGGCTGCACATCCCATGGTACCAGAGTCCACGCGTGCCTCTTGGAGGCCCAGGGGTCAAGGACAGCCTGCAGCAAGGCACCACGGAGCCACTTACGAACTTGCATCGCCTCGTACACCCGCTGCACCTCCTCTTCCAGCACCCAAAAGTTGGCCTGATGGAGGGCACTGAGGAAGACTTCCACCCATCCGTTCCGGCGCCTCAGGAAGTCAATGAAGTCCCACACGGCGATGTGGTTCCCCTTGCTGTTCAACACGGCTCGAATTTCCTCCTGCCCAACAGGACAAAGCAGAGGAGCAGGGGTCTGTCAGCTACTGGAAAAGGCTGGGCAGGGCTCTGGGAGCAGCTAAGCAATCCAGAGAGAGCAGCCCAGAGACATAAATAAAACTTACCACATCTGGAACAGAGAGGGATCCTGACACGAAGGGAAGCATCTGTTCCACGCGGATGACGTGGAACTTGGACATGTTTTGCTTAATGTACTTATAAACCTCATCCTCGGCAAATGTCATCTTCCTTCAGATTCTAGGGGAAAAAAAGACCCAATGAATGTAACTTCCCCCCAACTTCCCCCTCCCTATGGCAGGGATTCACGTGCTTTCCTATTGCAGGCCGGGACCTTCGTCGAATGGATGGTCTCAACAGAGAATAAACCTACTGCCCTTGCAGACAGCAGTTCCCAGCCTGATAATAATTAGAATGGCTCAAAGTATTTTATTAGGGTGGAGATAGAGGAAAACCCACGAGAAGCTTTCCAACTAGGAGGGTAGTCAAGCATTGAACAGGACGCCTAGAGATGCGGTGGGCTCTCCACCCTGGGAAGTTTACAGGAGCAGGTTAGATAAACACTGGACAGGGAATTTTAGTTCACGCATGCGGCCAGGAAAACAGCCATGCAGCATGGAGAGCAGCTCCCTGCAGGTAAATCTATGGAGGGGAAGGAGTATAGGGAAGAGAAGGGATATGTGGGATGCAGATTGAGCTCCCCATGGTGAGGGAGGAAGTGGGGCTGGGGGTACTGCCCAGCCAGGGCAGTGCATGGGACCCAGGGCTGGGGCAGGGAGCAGGATGGATCCATAGGAGGCTTGTCCAGGGGGCCTGAGGAAGGCAGCTCCCCACTACTGCATGTACCCCCCAGAGGAGGCATGGAAGGGCATGTGCCCCCCCCCCTCCAGATTTGTGCACAGGGTAGATGCAGGCTGCTCACTGTGTGCCCCCCAAAAAAAAAGTTGCATTTATGTAAAGGCATTTTAAAGTAAATCAATTATCAGATCAGCATCGGCCGATATGATTGGTTAATAATCAACTATTGGTATCGGCCAAGAAAATCTTTATTGGTGCACCACTGCATAGCACCCTTACCTGCCATAGGCAAAGTACGGGGGACAATAGTGACCAACATCCCGATGCTGCAAAGGTTGTTAATATACGCTCAAAAGAGCCCAGGAAGAGGACCATGCCCTCCACTACAGAGGAAGGCAAACTCCCCCACAGTCTGTACCTAACGGCCCGTGGGGGGGAAATCCCTTCCTGACCCCAAATCTGGTGATCAGTATGACCTGGAGCAGAGAAGAAAAACCCTGCAATGAGAAACCTCTGGGTTTGAGTCCCAGCAGGAGCATTTGGCACAACCCAGTCAAAAGAAGATGGTGATGACCTATTCTCCATGGCCAGAGGGGACAGCACAAGATGTCATGGTCTTGAATCACAACAGGAAACATTTAAATTGACTTTTAGAAAGACATTTCTTGCTCTGAGGGTGGTTCAGCACTGGAACAGATACCTAGAGAAGCTGTGAAATCTCCATCCTTGGAAGTTTTTAAAAGCAGGTTAGACAAGCGCTTGACAGGGATGGTTTAGACCAGGGGTGGGCAAAATACAGTCCACGGGCCATATCCAGCCCACCAGTTGATCGTATCCAGCCCATTGGTAGCTGCAAAGTAATAGGATCAAGCCCAGAGAGAGCCATCAGTTCTGGCTGTTGTGTCATGCCAGGCGGGCAGGCACATCTGGTACTGTCCTGGCCCTGTCCACAGCTTACACCAGCTCCTGCCCCACGTGCCAGAAGCAGTGCTGGGTACACGCTAGCATCAGCTCTGGACGCTCACCGCAAGTTCCCTCCAGGGATCGGGGCAATTGCCTGGGACCACAGCTGACACGTTGATGGAGCAGTGCCACCTGCGCACCCGGGAGGCTGCCCCCATCCCCACTGGGAAACAGCCGCCTGCATCCACACCTGATGCCAGCACTTGCCTGCCACTGCTTCCGGCGTGCAGGCTAGGAGCTGGTGCAAGTTGCGGGGCCGTGTCATGCCGTAGGAGCAGGGCAGAGAGGTGGAAGTAGGTGGGGAAGGAGGGAAAAGGGGGAGACGGCGAGAATCAGCCCTGCCCATGATGAGCAACAGCAGCCAGTGCTGGGCACTGCGCAAAACCAGGAGCTGGCAGTGGGCATGCTTACAGCCATTCTGGCTGTGGCTACCCGAAGCCCAAGCATGGGCTGCCCTATGGCTCCTTCTGGCTGCTGCCCTGCCCTGCCTTGGGCCTGCAGGGTGGCGGCACAGGAGAGGAGCCACAGGACAGCCCCAGGGCGGGCTTTGGACAGCCACAGCCAGAAGTGCCCTGGAAGCAGCGAGTACACCCACTGCTGGTTCCTGCTTTTCCCCAGCACCGGCTGCTACTGCTCATCACGGGTACCTCATTTCTCAGTCTCTGTCTGCCCCTTTCCTGCCCTTTCTTCCCCTAACCATCCTGCAGCTACAGCACAGCCCCACAGCTTGCATCAGCTCCCAACCCATGCATGTGCAGCAACCAGTGCTGGGTGGGCGCCAGCACCAGCAGCAGACACAGGTAGCAGCTTTCCCCTGGAGATCGGGGCGTCTGCCTGAGCCTCTCCTTGGGGTACAAGGGCAGGCTGGAGGCTGAAGCTGCTGCCCACACCCACACCAGCTCCCCCCACCTCTACCCCTCCACACCCACAGCCCCATCCCACAGTGAGGTTTGGTAACCTATTGTGGGGTGTGGAGGGGAGGGAGTACTGACCCAGCCCATGACAGCTCCCCAAAACTCCCTATGTGGCCCTCAGGCCCAAATAATTGCCCACCCCTTGTTTAGACCAAGTAGATCCTGCCCTGAGCAGGGGTTATTTGGAAGGGATGACCTCCCAAGGGCCCTGCCAGTCCTATTCTCCTATGATTGAAATAAACAGCTTTCAGTCAGACCAATGAGTTAACTACCGTATGTTGCAGCACCATGTTTACTAAATATCTACTGCTATAGCAGGAACGTAGGCTCACATGTGGGATATAACACCAAGGGCACTCTGCTTAGACTCAGATCCAGTGTCTCAATAAAGATGACCTTTCTCTTTCATACATGTTGTGCTGCAGAGGCAAATAGGAGCTACAGTCAGGTTAGAAAGAGGAGCCTGATCCAAGTGACTGCAGCCTGGAGTCTGGCAGCTCTGCAGGAGCTCCAGCTTGCACAGAGGCCTGCAGGGGCAGCGGCTATAGCAATTCAGCAATAGTTTCACTTTCTGCTCTGAAGCTCCAGGGAACACAAGGAAGGAGGATGCAAAGCTTCTGGTTAGCCCTGGAGGTCTCTCGCAGGGGGATCCCTTGTTCACACACCACCAGGACTTACCTAGGCTCTTTCAAGAGGCAGCAGCACACACGGGACTAAAGGAGCAATGGTTTGCTGCTGTCAGGGAGCCAAATTCATCCTCCTCCTCTTACATCACTACAAAGGGCCTGTAAGCAAGGCAATGCACCCAGTGCTATGCCACCGGTGCCAGGGGCCTCCTCACCAGGTGCAGCATGAAGCACGTGCCCCGTGCTGGCCCCCTGAGCAGCATGTGTGGCCGATCCAGCCTGCAGCTTGCTGGGCATGTGGTCCCTCGCACACAGGGCGCACACTACCCACAATGGCATAGTGGACACTGTGGACGCAGTGGACACTGGGTCCCAAACTGGACCCATGGGCTGCCTGCAGTCTGCGCAGTGTTGTGTCCAGTCTGCATGCCACATGCAGAAGGGGGCTGGGGTTGGGGCATGATATCAATCCAGATCATACACTGCCACAGGCCATATGCCTGACACCACTGCCCCAGCCCACAGCAGCTGGGAACCAGCCTAGTTTACACCAGGGAAGAACTGGTCCCCATCAGGACAGAATCAGGGATACCCAAGTCCCTTCTTTGCAGCCCTGTGGGGCCAAGGCACAAACTGAATCATAAAATCCTAGAGAAGTGATGCTGGAAGGGACCCCCAGAGGCCACATCTAACCCAACCTACTGCCTGAGGCAGGATCAGCCCTGTGCAAACCATGCCATAAGGAAAACTCTCCATCAGACTGCCATGAAATCTGAATGAACACGAGATATAACACCCGAACCTGCCACCGGTGAAGGGGGTGCCAGGCACCCAAAATCCTGCTGCCATGACACGCCGTCAGTACACATTCAAGCAATCCCACGTAGAGGGCCGTGCCCCTGCTACAGAGGAAGGCAAAAACCCCCAATCCGTACCAACCTGACCAGCAGGTAAAAGTCCTTCCTGACCCCAGCTACAGTGCTGGTCTGACCCTGAGCGGAGACGCAAGACCCTATAGCCAGAAACCTCCAGCTTTGGTCCCATAGGAGCACTGGCACCGCCCAGTCTAGTCCCAAGCCCTGGCTGCCAGGGCAGCCCGAAAGACACTGGAAGGCTGTCGTCACATCCCCTCTTCAGGGCCTTTTTTTGCAAGCTGAATGTGCCCAGCTCCTGCCGCCCACCTGCTCCTGGGGACACCCCAGGCCTCTTTCAAGCCAGGAGCCCAGAGCGCAGGGAGCCTGCTGCTGGGCCCGGCTTCCCCAGGCAGGTGTCCCCCCACCCCCCTGCAGGGAGAGCTGCAGCGCGCTGCAGGCGCAGGACCCAGCGTGAGCAGGAGGGGGCAGGGTACATGTGGGTGTGTGTGTGTCTCTGTGTATGTGTCTCAATGCATGTGTGTGCGTATCTGTGCCTGTGCATGTCTGTGTGCATGTCTCTGTGTGCAGTGTGCATATCTGTGTATCAGTGCATGTCTATGTGTGTGCGTCTCAGTATGCATGTCTCTATGCACGTGTATCTGTGTATGTGTATCTGCATGTGTTTGCAGGTTCCTATGTGTATGTCTCTATGAGTGCATGTGTGTCTCTGTGCGTGAGTGTCTGTGTGTTTGTCTGTGCACACGTGTCTTTATGCATGCAGATGTCTATGCATGTGTCTCTGTGTGCATGTGTCTGTGTGTCTCTATGCATGTTTGTGTGTTCCTATGTGTATGTCTCTATAAGTGTATATGTGTGTGTGTTTGTGTCTCTGTGTGCTTGTGTCTGTACACGTGTGTCTCTATGCATGAAGATGTCTATGCATGTGTGTCTCTGTGCGCGTCTCTATGCATGCAGGTGTCTGGGTAGGTGTGTGTGTTTCTGTGTGCATGTCTATGCATGTGTGTGCATCTGTCTGCGCGTGTCTATGCGTGTGTATTTGTGTGGCTACGTGCATCTATCTATGCATGCGTGCGTGTTTATGTGTATGCCCGTCTCCGTGCGTGTCTATCTGTGCGCGCATGCGCGTGCAGGGCCGTGCACACGCTCGGTGGCTGGCCGGCCGGCCGGCCTCCCCCCAAGCGCGGGCGCTCCGGTCCGCTGCCCCCCCCCAGCGCCGGACGCACATGCACACGCACACGCA
>NW_017728948.1:4294549-4315549 GCF_001723895.1 Crocodylus porosus | reverse complement strand
CCGCTCCCAACTCCCTGTAGCGCCTCATGACCTGGCTGGGGGTGCTCCGAGCCGTGTCCGGGGTAGGTGCTTGCACCACCTCTGGGGCGAGTCTGTTCCAGACCCTGGACACTTGGACGATAAAGAAGTTTCTCCTGATGTCCAGTCTGAATCGGCCTCCCAGAAACTCATGGCTGTTAGACCTTGTTATCCCCTGGGGTGCCCTGGTGAACAGCTGTCCTCCCAGATCCTGGTGTACCCCTTAATACATTTATAGGCAGCCACGAAGACACCCCTGAGCCTTCTCTTCCCCCGGCTGAAGAGTCCCATGTCCCTCAGCCTCTCCTCATAAGGCTTGCTCTCTTGGCCTGTCATCATGCGGGTGGCTCTCCCGTGGACTCTTTCAAGCTTATCCACATCCCTCCTAAAGTGGGGGGCCCAAAACTGGATGCAGTACTCCAGCTGTGGCCTCACAAAGGCAGAGTAAAGTGGGAAGATGACATCCCTGGTTTTGCTTGAGATGCATCAGTGGATGCATGCCAGAGTTTGGTCTGCTTTGCCAGCTACAGCATCGCACTGGGGGCTCATGTTCATCTTGTGATCAGTCAAGACCCCCAAGTGTCTTTCAGTCTTGGTGCGAGTGAGCATAGCACCACCGAGCCTGTAACTATATGATGCTGGTTTTTCCTCCCAAGGTGGAGCACCCTGCACTTCTCTACATTGAATGCCATCAGGGTTTGGTCTACCCACCTTGCGAGTGTGTCCAGGTTGGCCTGTCTCCCCAGTCTGTCTTCCAGTGTGACCACCTTCCCCCATAGTTTAGTGTCATCCACAAACTTTGCCAGCCCACATCTGATGCCCAAATCCAGATCATTAATGAAGATGTTGAAGAGTGCTGGCCTGAGTACTGAGCTCTAAAGGACTCCACTGGTCCCCTTGTGCCACATTTGATTTGCTCCCATCTACTCGTACTCTTTGGGTCCAGCCCTACACCCAGTTCCCCAGCCATCGGACCATGAGATGGTCAAGGCCGCAGTTCCCCAGCTTAACCATAAAGACATCATAGGATACCAAGTCAAAGGCTTTCCTGAAATCCAGATATATGACATCAACCTCATCTCCCTTGTCCAGGCAATGCATCACCTGGTCATAGAAGAAGACAAGGTTGGTCAGGCAAGACCTTCCAGCAACAAAGCCATATTGGTTGGCATTTTATTGCTAATGAATGAAAAATAATATTTAATGATAAGCTAATAGGTTACAGCAGAGATTTAAAGTGAACAAGCAAGAGTAACTCTTATTATAAAGAGAAATAATGAAGAAAAAAATAAACAGCATAAAAGTAATAAAAATAAAGAGATTCAATATAATGCAACGCAGGGCAGCAGTGACAAGAACTCACACAAAAGAACATGAACACAACAACCAATTACCTGTCCCATAGGTGAGATCCCGAGATGAGGGCACTGGTCTGATATAGTGAGGGAAGCAATGGGGAGTCAGCTCTGAGGCCTTGCTCAACAGACAGCATTCAACTCACACACGGTTCACGCTCACCATATACCTGCCATATACCCAACTCTCACACCCTCAACTTTATGGGGACTTCTCCCTGGGCGTGTCTATATGAGACGCGTTAATGCACTTTAGCTTAGTTTAATGCACAGTATGGGTGCACGTCTACATGTGTGTGCCCTTAATGCACATTATAAATGGTGACTTAAGCTAATCACACCTAAATCTGATACCTGCAATGCAGGCATCAAATTTAGTTTCAATTAGTTAAAGCACATTAACACGTGTAGATCTGACTGTAACTAACTTCAGTGCCAGGTCTGCCCAGCCACTAGGGACGTGGCAGGACTGCAGGGACTTGGTACTAACTTTAGTGCCAGTTGAACTAACTTTAGTGTCAAGTCCCTGCACGTGTAGACACGTGCCAAAAATAACTTAATGCACATTAGTTTAATGCGTATTAAATTTAATCACACTTAAATGCATGTGTCCCCTGAAATGCAGAGGAGAAGTCCAGGATTTAAAGTCACTAGCTCCTCACATTAGGATACACACGCACACCACAGGGACCAATAAGCCGCCAGGCAGGATCCCAGGGATTGAATCCAAACCAACACAGGAACAACTGGAACACTCCTAGCAGAGAAAAGAACCAGAGCAAAAAGCCAAGGCAAAAGACAAAGACCCCTGACTGGGGTACCCAGCCTTTTTAAGGCCCCAAAACCACTCCACTCTTACCAATCATAATCTAATTGTCAGCTATCAATCATCCATCTATAACATACTTTACAGTCGCATCCAGTCAATATCATTCTTACCTCTGGCATTCAACTGTCACTCAGGGTGATCTCTGATTTTTACCTTACAGAAACTGGACAGAACCAGTCCAGGTTTGCACCAAAATTAGGTGTCAGTACTGCGCATGGTTGGTTGACAGATTTAAAAAAGGTCTTTGATATAGTTTCACATCCCATTCTTATAAACAAATTAAGCAGTTGTGATGTAGATTATTACCCCGTCAGGTGGGTGGAGAATTGGCTTATGGGTTGCACCCAGAGGGTGGTGGTGGGTGGGTTGTTTTCAACCTGGAAAATGTGGGCAGCGGAGTTCCTTAAGGTTCGGTCCTTGGACCAGTGCTGTTCAATATTTTCATCAGTGACTTGGATGAGGGCATGGAGAGCACTTTGTCCAAATTTGCAGACAACACCAAATTATGGGGCAAAGTAAACACGCTGGAGGGCAGGGAGTGGATTTAGGCAGATTTGAACAAATTGGAATGGTGGGCAGATCAGAATAGGATGCAGTTTAACAAAGATAAGTGCAAAGTGCTGCATCTAGGGAGAAAGAATCGCCAACACACCTACAGACTGGGAGGTGACTTTCTAAGCAGCACAGCATCAGAAAGGGATCTCGGAGTCATAGTTGACTCCAAAATGAACATGAGTCGTCAATGTAATGAAGTGATAAGTAAAGTCAGCCGTACTCTTTCATGCATTAGAAAGTGCATCACGAGCAGCTCTAAGGAAGGTGGTCCCCCGCTCTGTGCAGCACTGGTCAGGCCGCAGCTGGAGTACTGCATCCAGTTCTGGGCACCGCGCTTCAAGACGGATGTGGACAACATGAAGAGGGTCCCAAGGAGGACTGCGCATGGTTAGGGGCTGTAGGTAAGATCCTACAAATGAGAGACTGAGGGACCTGAATCTTTTCAGCCTCAGCAAACAGAGCCTGAGAGAGGATCTTGTGGCCACCTACAAGTTCATCGCAGGGGGTGGAGACAGCAAGGAATAGGAGATACTCTGTTTACCAGTGCACCCCTGGGGGTTACTAGGAATAATGGCCATAAACTGATGGAGAGCAGATTTAGATTAGACATTAGGAAAAATTTCTTTATGGTGAGGGTTGCCAAAATCTGGAATGGGCTACCAAGGGAGGTGGTGCTCTCCCCTACCTTGGAGATCTTTCAGAGGAGACTAGACAAGCACCTAGCTGGGGTCATCTGACCCTAGCGCTCTTTTCTACCCAGGGCAGGGATTCGGACTCTGTCTACTAAGGTCCCTTCCGACCCTAACCATCTATGAAATCTATGACGTGACTAGGCTATACATTCAGTAGTTCACCAGACTGCAGCAAGTTCTTCAGCACAGCTGAGCATGGGCAGCAGTTTCAGGTACCATTCAGGTGAGTTCCTGTTTTCAGAGCGCAATGGAGTTAAACATCTCAGCGCCGAAACAGAACGAACATGGGGGTGCTCGGCTGGGAAGTGCAGCCCGCCCTCGGCCTTCCCTGGGCTCTCCGCTGGTGGGTCAAACATCCGTTGTGCCACTTGAGAGAGGAGAGGGTCCACGCCCTTCAAGCAGGGTGCCAGTGTCCCCCTTCTGCCCCCACACTGTGCCCGTACCATGTTTCCCTGTAGATCCTAAGCCCTGGCCTCTCCCTCCTGCTCTGCAGTTTCTCTGGCCCTGTGCAATGAAGGCTCCTCTGGCTGGACGCTGGGCAGTTGTTCTCCCTGGCTGGGGAGCTCTGACCTCCTGGGCTGTGATCTGACTGCCTCCTTCTGTAATGGATGTCCTGTGGGTGCCCCTCATGGGGAGAGATGAGCAAAGGAGGGTCACCTCCACCTTACCGCATGTAGCACGACAGGCAGCTGGCCTGGAGCCATAGGCCTGTAGAGTGGTTTGGATGCATAGTCCCTCATGTATATACAGTATGTGTGTGCACCCTGAAGGGGCCGAGCCAGAAGTGCACAGGCCTGTCGTCTTAAAAGCTCACCTATCCCAACACCTTAGCAATAACAGAGGCCGGGACCCCGTTGCGGTACACTGATACACCGCCATACACACTCAACCCCCTGGACTGCCTGTCCAGGTGCATGTTGAACTCAGGCTGGCCTGCATGTCTGGGGGCAGAGCAAGTGTGAACTGTGCCCCAACCCGCCCACTTGGTAGGGCAGAGCCAGCCAGAACATTGTCACTAGGGCTCATGCTTAGTCCTCCAATACCATTCCCATAACCCCTTTGCCTGTGTGTACCAGCTCTCCTACCTACTCACATCTCCTTGCCCCTTGCGCACTGGGAGCTACTTGCCGGTTTATGTATTCTTGTTTACTGTTTAACCTTTTTTCTGTCTGTTGTCTTGCAACCGTTGCTCAGCTCAGCCAAGCTCTGCTGAAAAGCCAGATGCCCCTGCCCTGCAGGCTGCTAGGTGGCTAGGGGAGCATCCCCGGGAGTGGTGGACAGCAGAGTGAATCTACCACGGATCGAGGTTTGGGAGAAGTACACGAAAGACCAAGTCAAACAACCTCAACCACCAGGCTCAGGATGGCAATAGCAGGCCTAGCCATTCCCCACCAAATTTACCCTTCTCCACAGAGTTTGAGCAACCCCCTGGACCTCAGAGACGAGAGCCCGCCCCCCTCCAGCACAGACCTCTGACCACAGATGTTCTGCTCTTCGTACCAATAGAAAGGGATCAAGGTGCCTGGGTGACAACCACGAGGACAGACCATAGTGAAGCAGAAGTTGCAGTTTTAGGAACAGACCAGGGACCTGGAAACCTTGAATCAGCCCATATGGCTGGAGAGTTTAGAAGGTGTCAGGAATATTTCCAAGGGCCTAGGGAACAGCCTGGAGACAGAGCAGCCCAGCATCCAGAACTGGATCCACAGCCTGGTAAGTGCTGGCGTCTTTATCCTCACCGCCAAGGTTTTGGAGCATGGCACAGAAGGATTCCTGGTGTTTGGCCTATAATGCTATTACTCGTGAGGGTTACAGGCAGTGGGATGGCTTTAGCTTTAGCTGGGGAAGCCCTAGCAAGCCTCTTCAGTCCCAGCCACAGGATCTGAGATGGATTCCAAGCAGGAAGGAAACCGGGAATGCGGGCGCATTGGGATTCTCTTTAATTGCAGTCTGGTTTTTCTGTACAGCTTCCCCAAGGGCTGGAGGCCCCCCAAGGATGATTGCAGGATTCAAACCTAGTTCATGGCACCTGCAGGCAGAGGACCAGGCTCCAGCGCCACCAGGAGACCAGCCATGGACCTGCCCCAGCTCAGCTTGGGCTCTCCCATGAGGTTCCTAATGGGCTCAAAGGACCTTTTCTTCCACAAGGCCCTGATAGGAGGGCTATAAAACCTTCCTGTTTCCTACAGGGCCCTATCCTTGCAACAAGACTCCCAGTATTCCTGTGATTGACTTCCATGCCTGAGTCCTGGCTCTGAACCCCTGCCTTGCTCCTGACTCACTTCTGCCTCAGACCCTCCTGTTCTGCCTCTAGCCTTATTTCTACCTTGGACCCCGGTACTGCCCTCTTGCTTACCCTATTCTATTGGATTCCCTACCTCCTGACCTCTAGCCTGGCCTTGACCATGGATCCACTCGACCCCTAGAATGATACATCAGATTCAGTATTGTGACCCCCAGCTTTGGCTTCTGGATTTACAGTATCATTGACTTCCATCTTCTGAACCGTGACCTCCCATATCCCAGTCCTACCTGACAGCAGGTCTTTGCAAATGCCATGTGCTTCCGTAACCCTGTCCCAGCAGAATGAGAGATTTAGCCCTAGTACAGGCTGGAATGTACAGTATGGACTGTACGCTGCAGTGGACGTAGGGCATGATAGCAAATCTTGTGGACCTTGGTGCTGGGCCTCTAGGGCCTGTCTGTCCAAACAGCCCCCAACTAGGGGTGAGTGAAGAGGGGGTGATTATCTTTGCTGTGAGCAAGCCTCTGTGTCCCATTTCAGCATCCTGTTTGCCCAAATTTCCACCCGGTTCTGATGCCTGAGAGTGTTTCCTACAGGAGAATGAGATTCTTGAGCAGGGCAACAACCTTCCAGGGACCACCTGGGACTGTGATGGCTTTCTCCTTTCCTTGCTCTGCTGTTCAGCCACTCACCAAGGCAAGGCCTCCTGTGCACAGAGAAGGATTTCACCTGCAGCTTGGAAATACTGGGCTTTCTCCCAAGGTAGGAGGTGGTTCTCAGTTTCTCCAGTCACTGCAGGAATCAGGGGAAGTTGCTCCTGAAGTGACTAGGCATGTAACTAATGCTGGGATCAGCTCTGGTGACCCTTCAGCTGCTGGCTCCTGTGCCCACATCCCTGCCAGAAGTCTTTGCTCCTCTGTGCCACAGACTGTAGCCACTAGATGACGAATGACCCGGTCTAGGAACTGGCAAAGACAGATGTTTCCCTTCTCCCCCTAGGCCATCTGGCCAACATTTTCCACTGGAGAAAAGGAGGCCCACCTCTGACACATGCTTCCTTGCCTGTGGGAAAGCCAATCAATAGGTCATGGGTAGGCAACCCCCAGCACAGGTGCCAGAGCATGGCACACAAAGACATTTTGCTTGACACACACACCTCGGAGCAGACACCGAGGAAGGGGCTGGGGCTGCACTGCCACAACGGAGATCAGGCCCTTCACAGATCTTCCACTGTCCACCCCTGGCATGCCAACATCCTACAAGTCGAGGCTGTGGGTTTTTTTTGGCACTGCCCAAAAACACTGCTGATCCCTGCAATAGGTGCTGCCCTGGCAGAGAGATGGAGGCAGGGCTGGCTTGACAAGGACAGTGACGGAGCAACTTGGCTGTTGGAGAAGTGGCACTGTGGCCTTGTCAAGGAGGGGCTGGCTCATGCTTGGGGACACGAGGCTTTAGGTCCCTATTAGTCCCTTCCAACATAACCCTGCACAGTCTCTTTCCCCATAGACAGCCACTTTCTGAGCCTCCATGAGTCTTGGCCTCAGTCCCCTCTTGTGCCAATGAGTTCTGCAAGCTCATTCTGCACTGGGTAAAACCCCATTCCCTGCATGGGGCTGCTCATGCCAGCCGAAGCGGCCACTGGAAATTGGCCCATCTGAAAGCTCGAGATCCAATCCCTGGAAGCACTGGGGGTATTTGAGTCTGGCTCCGGGCTTTGCAGCCACCCTGTCTCCTGGCTGGCTGGTTCCCCCAGATGCTCTCACCCTGCAGCAGCTGGGGGTGCTGCAGCAGCTTCAGTGAGTGATACACCCAGCCTGCTGGGATCTCCAGCTGCCCCGTGTCTCCTGCCCCCGACCTCCACTTGCCTGTAGGTGTCCAGGGTGGAATCCTGTCTTCTGTCACCCGCTGCCTTTGCAGCTCAACAGTCAGTATCAGGATGCCGTGGCCGGGAGGAAAAAGTACCATCCTGGCTGAACTCCAAGCAGGGAAATGCCTGCTGCCTAGTTCTCAGCAGTAAGTCACTCTCCCTCTACTAAATACTGTGCTGTAGGAGAGCTGCGCTCTGCTCAGTGGATTGCTCCCCAGAAATGGCTGCATTTCACTTTGTGAAAATACAGTGAAACCCAGATAGTCCACCCCTTTGTGGCTGCATTCATCGCGAAATCCCAGCCTCTCCAAAATACTCAGAAGCTTTTTGGTAAGATCAGGTTGGCATCACAAGCTGTCCTATTACGTTTTTGCAAGTATACCGCATTGGGTTTCCTGACACAAGGTGATCGTGCATAACATTATCATCATGCACAATGCAGTTTGTTTACCTACACAGTATTACTGTATTTTATGGCACCTCCCTGACCCAGCAATAAGTGATCAAACTGCCTTCACAGCAACTAATAAAGAGAGGGAGTGGGGCAGGAAGGTAACGCGAGGCTTCTGCAAGGCATCCAGTGTAATGAAGTCAGCTGCACTCAGCTGACAAAGCAGGCCCAGCTGTGCTGCACCCCTTCCACCTGGGGCTGCTTTTAAGGACCTCCTGCGGTACTGGGTCCTGTTGTGCAATGTACTGGTTTCAGTCCTTGAGTAGATCCTGCCTTTGTGGCTTCTCTGGTCCCTGCCACAGTATGTCTGGCCACGTACCCGGCACTTTGGACTCCACTTTGGGCCTGGCTTGCTGCCTGGGCTCTGATTCCGAAAACCCCTTTGATTCACTATTTAAACTTTTGCTTGACTTTGGCTTGTTTCCTGAACCCTGATCCTGGTTAGCACCCCCGACTTGGCACTTGGCTTCTGACCCCCTGGCTTGTAACTCAGATGTGCCCTCTGTTGCTCCAAACTATGGCTTCCCTCTGCAACCCCCCGCTCCACCCACTTGGCTTAACACCCCAGTGGATCATGACAAATAAAGGGGATGAGGAGAGCTTGGCATATGAGTCCTGCCTCTACAAAGGCGGGCTTGGCTGGGTTGCACAGGAGAAAGGATGAGTGCTTGCAGTGCAGCAAGCGGGGGAACCTATGGGGACAGGGGCGAGCTGCTATAGCCCCTTCCTGCTTCTCCCACTTTTCCTAGTGGCAACACTTCCTGGGATCCTGGGGCTACTCTGTGTGTAAAGGACTAAACAGGACTTGCAGACTGTCACAACATCACTGGGCATATTGTCAAGGTACCAGTATCTAATAGTAATTACCCACTACTTCCTTCTGTGGCTTTGGTGTATAAGACACACCACACTTTAGCAGCTCCTTTTTTGGGGAGGAGGGGGTAGGGAGAGCATCTCATACACTGGAAAATACAGTACATAAGATTTAGTCCACACTTTAATTGTTAGACACTTGGAGCCGCAGAAAAGCTTCCTTGTCACAATGGAATTGCTCAAAACAGTCACCAGCAGCCGCGTGAATGGAAATCTGGTGCGTTCGGCTCGGCAGATTGACTGCAGACACCAGAACGAGTATCGGCATCACTGACTGCCTCCCTGTAAGTGCAGAGAGGGATCAGGCATCACCTTGGAAGAGGAGTCAGACGACCAAAAGAGACCAGGTGGAACGAGACCCCGCTCTCACGGCCCAGACACACCAGACTAGAGTGCAACACAGGCCAGGGAACGTCTCTTGGTCCGTGGCTCTTGGAGCAACTATGCATTGTGGAGAAACCTTGTCCTGATACTGGGAAATGTATAACTGTAGTGTCAGGGCACGTGAAGAAGGTGACTAGAGCAGCCTAAATATGCTTATCGTGCCTCTTGAAACCAACCAATAGCAGTGGGTAAGGAAGTTGGTTCCCTTTCCCACAGAAGCCCTTGTGACACCGATGCAGCTTCCTTTTTTCTGTGTGGGATTTCCCACCCCCCATTCATTTAATAGAGTGACTTTCAGGAAGGGAAGGTCGCTTGGCAGGGGTGATCAGCCCTGGATGAGGGAAGTGATACTAAGTACTATTAGCAAACCTCAGGATGCCTCCCACCATGACCAGCTGCTGTGTTTGCTCTTGGCATCATCTCACCTCCATTGCCAGCCGGAGTTTGGGAACGAGGTGCTACAGGTGCCCCCAGACACAAAACACTTCCACCAGTGGAGGGCAGCAGGACTCCTGTTATAGTCAACTTCGGGCTAGAAACACCCCGCTCCATGGTGAATGGGGGAAGCGTGGGGACTGCGGGAGACCAGCAGGCAGGAGGTGAGTGGGCCTGGAACGGTTTCCTGGAGCAGGGAAGACATCGGCCTTTCTTGGCTGCCGGGGCCTCTGCTGATGGCACTCATGAGTCCACTGCCACGTTATCTGCCTCACACTGTGCATGTGACTTCTTATTAGTGTACAGTATTTAATGAACTGCTTGGACTTGCTCTATGTATGGACTTGCTTTAAAGCAGAAAGGGTACTTAAAGCTTTTATGTGGCACAGTGCAACGGGCACGTTTTGTCCCACCCCAAAGACATGAATCCATGCAAGGGGTTAGCTGCAGCGTAAGCCCAGGCTGGGGGCTCCTGTGGGAGAGCCACTGCCTGGTGGGGATTTGTGCAACCTAAGGAGGGTGTGGGGTGTCCTGTGCTGGGCAGTGGGTGCACACAGACGGCCAGGGCAGTCCCAGCAGCACGCCTTGTTGAGTCCATGTGTCTGAGCAGCTCTGGAGAGCCTCCAGCTGGGGTAAAACTGCCCCTCCTGGGTGAGAAGCCCCAGAGACAGGAGGGAGGGCTACCTCTTGCTGAGCAGCTCTTGCTGGATAGGATGAGACAGGAGTGGAAAACTGACTCTGAAAGCAGGGGTGGCCTTTTGGTAAGGCAACGGAGACCTGCATTCAATTCCTGCCTGTGTCCCAGACACCCTGGCGTCATATCCCCTACAATGAGGATAACATTGCTTCCTCTGCTTTTTTACATCCCCCAGAGCAGAGATGGCCTCTTGCTGTGTCTACCCTTCCCCTGTTGCAATGGTTTTTGGAGTTCCTCCAGTACAAATAACCATGGTAATAAAGCGTGGCCCCTGAGAGCAGCACGGTACTTGAGCAGCGTGAAGTTCTTTCTGTCTATTAAATACTTCTGAACACCTCAAGAGCTGTGCAAAGGGCCTTGGGCCCTGTGGGTGACAGAGGCAAAGAAGCTGTTGTGTTTGGATGAGTCAGGATTAGACAGAATTAGTAAAACTGCCTCTTCGAGTGGCCTTTTTATTGACATGAGGAAGCTGTATCTGTTTAAGTGTGCTTTAAAAAAACACCAAAACTATTTCAAACTGGTGCAAATGCTGAACACTCTTCAGCTTAAACCAGGCTTTTATCAGGTTAATAGAAGTCAATTTGGAGCATTTTTCAGTGACAGAGAGACAAGCCCTCCTTAAGCTTGAAGGAGAGCGTCCGCACAGGGGTTTGCATCTGTTCTGCTCAGACCAGTTCGAGGACAGAGGTCAGCTGAAACCAGCCCAACATCTGTACAGTAAAGGCCATCACCAAAGCAGGACCGTCCCTGCCCACTCCATGGCTCCACCTGCACGGGCTAGCAATGAGAGTGGTGGGAACAACCAGTGACATTAGTGGCTTAGCGTTGGAGATAGGAGGTCTGGGGGAGGCTGCCAGTACCCACAGCATACGAGAAGCCTTGTCACGCACCTTCAGTGATTCCTGAAGGCAGGCACTGGCTTCAGCTCACGAAATACAAGGCAGAAGCTGAAGTTCACGGGCTGAACACAGTTACTTGGAAAGCACGGGAGGCAGCTGCACCTCCTGCGTGAGACCCGCACACCCCAGATCCCCTTGGAGCCCCCAGGCACCACAGCGATGGGCGCCAGGCAAAAGCCCCAGACTGGAGGCTCTGGGCTTGCAGACTTGCGGGGAAAGGACAGCGCTGCACAGACCGGCTAGCCTCGGCGCATGCCGGCGTGGGGCTCTCTCAGGCCTGCTGGAGTGAGCATTGTGGAGCAGCCCCCAGAGCTGGTGTGGGAGGTGGCCGTGAGTCATGCTCTTCCTTTGGTTTCACATCTCCTCTGTGCTCTTTGGAGGCCTGGAAAGAGCTCTCTGAGTGGCAGCTCGGCCCCACGACTGCACAAAGGCATCTCGGCGTCCTCCCACGGAGCCGCTTGCTCCTGCCAGAGCCCAGGTATCGGGACGAATGGGGCAGAAAGCGTGTGGCAGGGGTGGGTGTCCTGGGCCTTGGCAAAGAGGGAACAAGCTGTAGATAGGAGCAAGCCATTCTCTCCTTTGTGAGTATGGCATGCTGCAGAAAGGAGACCCCCAGGGACTGCAATCCACCCCCCTAAGGAGTGACTCGGGTCTTATTTTCATGCTGCCTCCTCCCAAATTAATCTCTGCTTATGCGTGGCGGGGAGCGTGGTTCTGGTCACAGCAGGGGATGCCGTGTAACATTTGCAGCCCTGATGGCTTCATTCCCTTGGCTCCAAGCCTTGCTCCTCCAGGCCAACAGCATTGTCTGCTTGACTGGGAGGTTGGCCTGAGGAAGGGCTGGGATTTGCATCCACAGCACTGGAGGTCCCCAGTTCGGTCCTTGGTGTGTCTGCTGGGATAGTAGCCACCAGCCCCTGGTAAAATAGTCAGGCTTGGATCTTCAGTGGTGCTAGGGCTCTGCAGTGCCCGTGAGAATGGGCTCTTGGCAAGCAGGACAGGGCCCTTGCCCTGTGCACACCAGAGGCTGCAAAGTGGCCCCTTTGCTCCCCTGCTAGCCCTTGCCTGAGTGTCACTGCACAGGAGGGATGGGTGGGCTTGGAGAGGCTGCTCCTCACATTTTTGCATGGGTATGTGGGGCCTCAGCAGAGCTGGGCCCCATGCCCGAACCCTGCTAGTGCAGCTGGGACCTTTCCTAAAGCAAAGTCAACCAACCTCCTTCTGGCATGGGCACATCGCTGCTCCTTTACGCCATGAGCCTGCAGGGGCATCACCCTCACGCCCAGCTCCCTCCAGGGCGGTGTGGTCTCATGCTGCCCTTTGCTGTGGGCTGAGGGCAGCCTCTAGTCCTCTGGGAGAAGGAGCACGTTCTGGGCCAAAGGGCTTCTGGCTTTGGACCCAGGGTACCTAAGGGGACGTCTGCAAGGGAGCAGGCTGATGCATAACGCTGAGAAGCAACATGTGCATGCAGCTAGACTGCCTCCGGTACTTGGGCTGGCAAGCTCTGGTGTCTCCACACTGCCTGCAGCATGCAGTACCATGATCTGCGTCCTCCATTGGACAGGGCAATGCTTGCCTCCCTCAGCCCCTCCAGCCACCCAGTTGTGCCAAGGCGAGCCCCAGCAGGTGCCTGAGCCCCTCCTAGGCAGTTCTCAGGGTCAGGCGTTCCCTGCGGAGAGGGGCAGGAGAGGCAGGAGGACGATGTGCCTGTTCTCAGAGCCTGCAGCCTTCATGCCTTTGGCATCACAGAGGCAGCCCATCGGGGAACTGTCACAAAGCAACTCCCCTCCCCATCCTTCCCTTTCCCGCTGAGATTGCATGTGGCAAGATAGGGGTGCAGGGGCAGGGGGTGCAGCGGTGCTAATCTCCCTCCACATACAGGTGTTAATGGCCCTCTGTCCTTTTTAACAGTCGTGTCCCACTGGTCAAACTGTCCTTTCTTCTGCACTGTTGCTGCCTGTTGGCTGTTCCTGGCAATGTCTGTCTCTGTCACAGCCTTGCAGACTGTTTTCAGCTCTAGCTAAAAACCTTAAACCAGATGTGTTTGTATTCACTCAGGTGTAGAAATGACTGACAGTGACCGTGGAGTATTGGAGGCACTGTCAAGATGCTCAAGAACGTAAGATTTTCTTTTATGAATCTAAGAGAAGTACATTTAACTGTGACGACTACAGGCCTCATGGAACAATATCTTTTGACTACTTTTGCGTAGTGTGTTGTGCTTTTTTAAAACTTTATGTATAAGCTAGCAAATGAGTGCACATTTCTATGGCTCTGTTTGGTTTTGTTTTCATCTTAAACTGAATAATGTAGTGCTAGCCCCCTAGCGTAGTAGGAAAGCATCCCGTGTTTCGTTAACTGGAAAAAAAGTTCATTGTGTTATATGTGAGGATGTGCCACAATATCTGCACTCCTCTTTTCAAAATCCTAGATCTGCTCACGTGGAGGTGGGTGCCCCGTGGAGGGTCATGCGCCCTCTTTTTTCCTGCTTCCTGCGTCTCTGCCTCCCACTCTTCTCCATAAGGGGAGCAGTGTTCAAGGTAGTGCAAGCCCTGGCTGCTTCTTCAAAACGGAGCATCCTCCTGCTGAGCAGCCTGGGGCTCTGGCAGCGCATGGTCAGGCTGTCTCACAATCCACTTACCAGTGTGACACACGCAGCCGGGTGTCATGTGGGTATGCACAATGCTTTCCAAGTATTTCAAATGCAGAGTTGCATTGTTGCCTGACCTAGCAGGGAAACACGTGAGAACAGGGGCTGCCCCTTAGTCTGACCATGTGCAAACATCAAAGAGGCACGGTGCCTTTCACCAGGGCAGGCTGTGAACCCAGGTGTCCTGCACAGCCTTCATGGTGTGTCATGACGCTGCTGCCCCTACAATTCCCCTCCGCTTAGTGGCTTGCATCGAATGTGGAATGATTCACTTCCCCTCCCAAACCCCTGTGTCGTGTTGCTGCGCCCTGCTAAGCAGATTTGCTCCCTTGCAGAGGCGGCTGCATCTCGGTGGTGCAGGAAGCGGTTCCTCGACAGGCAGCAGCGTCATTTGCAGAGAACTACAGCAGAAAACATGACATACATAATGGCCAGATGCTCACTATTAATAAGTGACATACTTTAGGACTCCAAGGATGTGATATACCCTCTGAAAGCTAGCATGGGGCAGCCTCCTTACAACAACCCCCCCGCTCTTAACGATCCAAAGAGCAAGAACCATTTTTTTTCAATATTATGATGCAGCAAATTGCCTGTTACTCTTCCAGTGAACACCCTCCTTTAATGAGCTTTTCTCCCCCTCCATTGGGACTCTTGTAATGAGGTTGTGCTGTGTATCCAGGTCAAGGACCAGGGACTGGGTGAAGGCCAAGGAAATGAGAGAGAAGTATGCTTTGCCCCATGTTCTGGGATGCTGACCTGAAGCCTAGGGAAGCTGTCCTGTTGGCCTCAGTGAGTTTTGGAGTAGGCCTTAGGTTAACAGTGGGATTCCCCCTCGCAGGCTGATAAGTCAGTACCATACACAAGCTCTGAACCCGCTTTAAACACTGAGATTGTCTGGGTGTAGCTGATTGTACTCTTCACCTGCTGCCACATGTAAGCAGATGAAATGGGGGCAAAGCAGAGGCCCGTACAACCCATGTGAGATGTGCAGTGTCTCACGTGCCCTGGAGCACTGGGTGGATTTTGCCTCTGCCTTTCAGAGCAAGTGGTTACAATCCACTTTGCTCTCCCCCATGTGCTCTGAAGTCTCCATGATGCTTGGCCTTTTGCCTCCTCCCTCATCCCCTCTGGGTCTACTCCCAACTGCACTGCAGAGAGAAGGTCCTGATCTCTGGATGGATGCTCGGAGGGTCTGTTCTGCAAGCCTCCCTGGAGAGGAGGGTTTATGTGACCAAGCTCCTGATCTCTAAACCTGGGACTTATCTAAAAGCCATTCCATCCAAAGACCAGGAGCTTTGGAGGAAGCTCCTGGAGTCTCCAGTGCTCATTGCAGGGATTGCTTTGCATGCCCTGGGGTCTGTCTGAGTGCACCCTGCATGGGTCTTCAGCATCTCTTGCCTCCCAGGCTCCACAAAGTAGGCCACGTACTGAACAAGTGTCTCTGCACCACAACAGGGAATGGCATGGCATGTGGGGAATTTCTTTTGCGGGCAAACCTGGAATTAAACTATCTCCATCACATGACTTGTGAAGAGAGGCTGAGGGAACTGGGCTTATTTAGTCTGGAGAAGGGAAGGCCGAGGGGGATTGAATAGCAGCCTTCGACTCCCTGCAGGGAGGCTGCAAAGAGGATGGAGCTGGGCTGTTCTCAGTGCAGACAGATACAGAACAAGGAGCAATGGGCTCCAACTGCAGCAAGGGAAGTTAAGGTTAGATATTAGGAAGAATTTTGTCATGAGAAGGGTAGTGAAACACTGAAATTGTTACCAAGAGAGGTGGTGGACTCTCCATCCTTGGAGGTTTTTAAGACCTGGGTAGACAAAGCTTTGGCTGGGATGATCTAGTTGGGGCTGGTCTTGCTTTGAGCAGCGGGTTGGACTAGATGTGACCTCCTGAGGTCCCAATTTTCTATGATAAGGCAGGGAAGCAGGAGACGCTCCTGCTGCCAGAGGCTCAGACCCTGCCTGGAACAGCTGACCAAAGGCCTTCACCTATCTGAAGAAATGGACTTAGAGCAACATGTCTATGAATCTTCATAGGTGCTGGGCTGGGGCTCAGGAAACTCTTCCAGACTCTGCCACTGGCTTCCTAGGTGACCTTTTGCAACTCACTTGCCCTCACTGTGTCTCAGTTTGCCCACAATAAAGCCCTTTGGCTGCTAGATGGGTTAGAAGTGCTACGTAAGACCTGGGGATGGTGATTAGTTGGGACAGTGGGCCACGTGGTTCCTGTGGAGGGAAGGGGGAAAAGGGAAAACCACTGCAGGAATGATGAAGGGCAGGAGAAGAGGGAGGAAACCAAGCAAGGACGAGCTGCTGAGGAGGCAAGTGTGACCCATGACCTCCAGAGCCTGGAACAGTATCAATGCCTCCAAAAAACCCTCCACATCAAATGAAAAGATTGCAGTACAAATGCCAGCTTCCTTGCTGGAGCCAGCGTTACTAGCATGTAGTTGGTGATCCTCAAAGACCAACCGGACTGGACATGGTGTGCAGATGTCCGACTTTTGACTCCCAAGAAAAGTGCTCTGCTCCTGGCTTAGTTGTGGCCAGACAGCCAAAGGAAACAGTGCCCAGACACATTGAAGGCAGACCTCAAGAAAACACACACAGATATCAAGAGTTGGGAGGAGTTGGCTGCTGACTTGACTCCACTGGTGTCACAGCCTCAGCCAAGCAGCAGCTCGTTTCAAGGTAAAGCTTCTTGCCCTAAAAGTAGAGAAGAGAGAGTGGAAGAAGGAAGAGGAGAGGAATCCCAGCCAGCAGCCTACTCTCCCCCATGGGAAGACCCGCGACTTTTGTGGATGGATCGTTGGCTCAAGAAATGGACTCTAAAGTCACCTCAAGACCGACCAATGAGCCATGGTAGAGATCATCCTTGAATTAAAGGATTGCTGATGACCAGGGATCCTCTCTGATGATCAGGGTCTTCTCTGATTAAAAAAAAAAAAATCTCCAATGTTTGGATTAAAAAAAGTAACCCAAAATCCATGTTTTCCCATGATTAAAATAAAATGCCACTATATATCTATATCTCTATATTAGGTGTTTCATTCTAATTGTGGAAAAATGTGGATTTTGGGTTACTTTTTTTAATCTGAAAATTGGGGATTTTTTTTTTAATTAGAGAAAACTGGGATCCGTGCTGATGACAAAGAAATCATGGAGGATGGGAGTGGAGCAGAGGCCACAAGCAGAACTTGTTTCTGGCTGAAGTCAGGGCCGTAATTTCAGCCTTGGTGTTGGAGCCCAGAAGAGTTTATTGGATGTGCTGGTGGTTGCAATTAGCAAAGGAAGTGGAGGCCATACTGTGGTGGAGCTGAGCTGACCACTAGCGTCGAGTGACCACGAACCTCATGCTAATCTTGGAGAAACCAGCAGACTTCCTGTCTCTCTGACTGGGGCTCTCGCCCCATAAGACTCATGCGCATGCTCCCATTTGCAACCACCTTGATTTAATAGGAGTGGAAACTGGGTGTTCTCATGCGCATGCTCCCATTTGCAATCACCTCGACTTCATAAAAGGGGAAACTGTTTGAGCTGTGCCTGTGAGGACTAGAGCATTGAAGGGCTTGAAGAAGCTCCAGACTACGCCGCACTGAGCAAGCAACCTGCAGCCCTAACACAGGAGGGAGACGTGTGTGGCACCTGCAGAGCACAGGAGGTTTCATGTGTGTGTCCCTCCCAGCCAGTTGGAGTTCACCTGAGAAAACACCGAGTCAAGACCGCAGCACCTGGCCCTGTGGGAAAGGACAGGGATCCCTTTCATGTGGTTGAGGAGAAGGGCTCGGCTCATAGCAAAAGCCTTTGTGATCTGCCCAGCTCTTTGTCTGACCCAGACAGCTCTGCTGATGATTCACGGAGGGCAAAAGATCCGGCGGCTTAGGCTCTCTGCTGGCAATGCGATGGGAATTCAAGAGGAACCCATAGATCCGGAGGCTTGTCAACGTGACGGCGCTCCTGCCCCGAGAGCCGTGCCAGCGACATTGGCAAGGCCCACTAGTGGAGATGCGGCGTTGGTGGCAAAGGGAGAAGCGAGGGCAGAAGCTGGCATAGCTACACCATCTCCCTGAATGGTTGTAGCCAAGCCAGCAGAAGTAAGGGGTTCTGCCTGCCTAGCTACAGGGCTAGGAGGTACAATCTTTTCACACCTCCACCCAACAAAACTGGGTTTGGACCAACAGGCTGGTGGGCTTGGCGGGGTGTAGAGTGGAGTGGATACCCTGGATGTGGCGTTTCCTGTTTGTCACGTAGCTTTACCTACCAAGCAGATGAGTCAGTGGCGCAGGAAGCAGGGGGAGCTGCGAGGGCTCTGTGTAGAAACTGGGCAGTAGGCTGGATGGGGTTTCGGGCACTCCTATAGCAAGTATGTTTGTGCAAAAGGTGCAGGGGTAGCTGGTATCAACCTGGCACATGCCTGTCAATGGGCTTTGATTGCTATATGAAATATTTGTTCATTACCTTGACCAGATTCATTCAAGGCTTTTGTAGAGACCTCGGCTCAGCAGGTTTTGTACTGCAGCCGATTGTGGTTTGCACATCTTTACCCTACAGGAACCCCCGCTGGGCTCAATTTCTCCCCACGCCTGAGCTGAGGGACCACATCCTATCTGGGTTGCTGTCACTTGCTGTTTGCTTTCAGCGCTTGCAAACCAGACTTGCAGAGCTCTCTTGCTGGCTTCCAACTTACTGGCCCACAGAAATTGTGCTGCTTTACTGCAGGACAGGGGTGTTACTTCCACACACTTTGTACAGACGGACTTTGGGGAACTAAATCACTTGCAAATCAAAGAAGAGTCAGTCAACGGCATGTAAATCTGGTGGGTTTAAATGTGCTTACCTCTTTGATGAACACTGTGGATTATGTCTCAGGCTGAAACCATTCAGCAGCTTCCCCAAAGCAGGGCACTTTTGTGCTGACGTCATGTAGTGCCCTGTACAGAGACCTCCTCTAAAAAATGACGAGACCTAATCATAACAGGCCTCACTCATGTGTTTACTGATGGAGTCCCTGGGCCAGATCCTCCGCTGTAGTAAAACAGGACTGCTCCATTCATTCAGTGGTGGAATTACACCACGCAAGGAGCCAGCCTACAGTGTGAATAGTGTGGAAGATCTAGCTATTGAGACCCAGTTTTGCTTCCATGGGACTCAACAGGAGTTGTGACGTTACCTTCAAGGAAGTGGGCTGGAGGCCACTGACCTGCCTGATCCTGAAAGGTGCTGATCACCCACTGGGCCCACTGATGTCACCAGGCCTTGTTGGTACTCAGCATCTTTTAGCTGCAAACCCTTTGGTTGGGTGTCCGTGATGACTAAGAAGCGAGCGCCCCATTCTCAATCCCCTGTGGGTATCCGTCCCTCTTCACTTTTCACTCTTGCCCGGTCTGATCTTCGGTGTTTTTTTGCGGGGATTCAACTCCTGGAATCATGGGATTATGCTAGAATCTCAGTTTTGGTTTAATAAAAAGTCAGTTTCTAGCCTGTGTGGTTGTCCAAAATATCTGAGCACCTTGCAGTAGCATGTTATAGGAACAAGACCAACATTTGTAATGTGCTTTTCCATCCCTGAAGGGAGAAGCATTGTGCAATATGTCTTGTTTTGCTAGGGTCTACGTTTGGTTTCTTTTTGGCTTTTAATAAAGATACATGTTGGCGCATATCTATGCTTTATTCTGCTAGTGTAGCAACCAGTGGAGTTACTTCACCTTGAGTGGTAGACGCCTCTATTGCAGACCTGATCCATGATACGAATCCTGCTAACAACCTTCAGGGCGAGAGGAAGTTGTTATGTCAAGAAAGATTAGAGCCGGAGGACTGGCTTACCTAATGTTTGTGCACCCAACTGATTGAGTTAAATCAGTACAAACTCCTTGTGCGCACGCTTATATCAGCCCGGGTTAAGTCTGTTTCACTAACTCTACTTGGAAACACTGTCTGCAAAATCAACCTTTAGCAAAGACTTTAGGCTGGGGGCATTAGTTATTAATATTTGGACCTAGGGGCATTCATGGCATGTTACAGAGGGGGTACTTTTCTTATTTATATTGCTATAGACATCCCAGTCAAGTTTTGTGGGTTTGCCAGGCTTCTTGCATTATTCTGTGCTTATCTTTAAGACCCAGCCATGGCATCGGGTTGTCACTAGAGGATCTCTGTTTTCATCTGAAAAAGGAAAACTCTAGCTCATGCCGTTGCAAACAAAGCTTGAACGTGTGACCTAAGTGTACCCCAAAGCTCCCCAAAACAAACAGGCAAGCAAAAAACCCCCCAGATACAGCATGATTTGGGGAATCCCGCTTGTGATTTTGGGATGCTCCCGTGGGCACAGCTGCACTCAGGATTGTGATCCGATTGCCCCGGGGTCCAGCACGAGCACAAGGCCTGTCCGGAAGAGCCTGCGGACAACAAGATGCCAACATCAGAAGGGAGACGAGCCGTCGGATCCCCACGCTACTCTTTTAACGATGTGAAGTTGGCAGGAAAAGTAGGACTCAATGCCTTAACGGACGCTGGCATGGCTTCCCACGATTTCAGCAGGAGCAGAGCCCCACAGCGCTGGACACACGTGTTGAATAAGCTGCGGGGGACGGGTCGAGACAGCATGACTTCAGGAGATGAGGGGCTGGGGCTCCACGTAGGCGGTTCCCACTGGAGGACGGGGCCTGATCTCTGGGAAGCACATGCGGAAGGCACAAAACCAGGCTGGTTCCCCCCGGCGCTTCCCGCTCAGACTGGGCGGCACCAAGGTACTCTGAGGCTGGGGGCTTGCAGGAACCCGGGGCAGCAGCCCCTAGCGGGGTGCACCCACCCAGGGCTGGGAGCAAAGCCAGGAGGTGAAGAGGAGCTTGCCCCAGGCACTGCACACCCGGCGGGGGCCCAGCCAGTGCTGCCAGGTCTTAACTATGAAGTCATTTATTGGAAGCTCAAAATGCACACTGAAAACTGATGCAAATAACCATGCAAAGAAGACTTCTTTTGATGTACTTTATACTTCCCACTATAACCCGCCAGCGAGTGAGTGCGAACTGGGTCATCAAACGTGAAG
>NW_017728948.1:4273965-4294449 GCF_001723895.1 Crocodylus porosus | reverse complement strand
GCGCGGCCCGGCCTCTCCCACCACAACTCACTCCCACGGCGATCGGGGACGGGCACCGGGACGGGCCTGGAGGAGGTTGAGCGGAGAGGAAGTGGTGAAGCCGCCGCAGCTTGGCGTCCCCAGGTGGGCGTGTGCCCGGGTCTCCCTCTGCTCCCTTGAGGTCCCCGGTGGCTTTCAGATGCGTCGTTCGGGGCAGCGTGGGTTAAGCCAAGCTCTGTCGCCGTTTCCGTCTCTTCGGTAGAGGGAAGCTAAAGCCTTGACTGTGAAAAACCAACTGAAAAGCCTGGTAAATCCTCTGAGGCCGCTGGATGCCGTTGTTATGTGCAGCACCTGGCGCAGGGCTGAGTGGGACTCTCCCGTGGAGGGTTTGTAACTTAAATAGCTGAGAGGAAAGGCACCAGAGAGGAAGCGGTGCTATCCCTGTCGTGCAGATGTGGGTGCAGGGGTTAAGGCTGTGAGGTGTGATTAGCTTTTTGTGTGGCAGACCCTGCAACCCATGCGGAGCAGCATCAGTGCAGACCCGCACTTTCTGAGTGCACATGCACCGGTGAGGCCGCGTCTGGAGCGCTGTGTTTGGTTTGGGCCCCCCCCCCCCCGCTATGGGAAGGAGGTGGACAAGGTGGACAGAGTCCAGCGGAGAGCAAAGAAAATGTTTCGGGGGCTGGGGGACGTGACTGGTGAGGAGAGGCCGAGGGAACTGGGCTGATTGAGTCTGGAGAAGAGACCACCGAGGGGGATTGACTAGCAGCCTTCACCTCCCTGCAGGGGGGCTGCAAAGAGGTTGGAGCTGGGCTGTTCTCAGTGGTGGCAGGACAAGGAGCAATGGGCTCAAGCTGCAGCAGGGGAAGTTGAGGTTGCATATTAGAACAGACTTTAACATATAGAGGGTAGTAAAACACTAGAGCAGGTTACCCAGAGAGGTGGTGGAAGCTCCATCCTTGGAGGTGTTTAAGACCCAGGTAGACAAAGCCTTGGCTGGGAGGATGTAGTCGGGGCTGGTCCTGCTTTGAGCAGGGGGTTGGACTAGATGTGACCTCCCGGGATCCCTTCCAGCCCTCCTTTTCGATGCTTCGGTGATTTCAGCAGGATTCAGGGTTACAATCGTAGAAAGGTAGAGCTGGACAGGACCTCAGGGGGTCGTGTACTCCAGCCCCATGCTGAAGGAAGGACCAGCCTCGTCTAAACTGTTCCAGGCAAACATTTCTCTAACCTGCTTTTAACTTCCAAGAAAGAACATTTCACAATTTTTTCTCTACGCAATCTATTCCAATACCCACCTATCCCTACAGTTAGAAAGCTCTTCCTAATATCCACCCTACGTTTCCCTTGTTGCCATTTAAAACAACGAATTACTGCTTGTCCTGTTCCCTGCAGTCTATCGCTGCCTGCTTTATAGCCACACTTCAGGTATTTCAAGACTGTTATCAAGTCACTCCTCAATCTTCTCTTTTCCAGACCAGATAATCCCAGTTCCTTCCAGCCTTTCCCTATAAGCAATGATTCGTAGACCTCTGATCATGTTTGCTCTTTTCTACTAGACTCTCAAACTTCTCCACATCTTTCTTCATGTACAATGCCCAAAACTGGGTTCAGTAGTCCAGGTGAGGCCTTGCCAATGTTGAATAGTACAGAAGAATGACTTCCCTGCCTCACAAGCAATACTCCTGTTCAGTGATTTGTGGGATCATTGAAGAGCTGGGAACAGACGCTAGACCTCTGGTGCCCTGGGATTGCGTCTCAAGCACACAACTGTCTTTGTGTTCATGTAAATCCCTTTTCCTCAAGGGAGGATTTGCAGTTTTAAACAGGGGCCTGGGATGTGGTATGCTTGAGTCATCTTTCTGTTTCTGCCAGTAACTTTTCCTGAACTTCTAAACAAGTTACTTCACCTCGTTGTGCCTCCATTTCTCCATCTGTGAAATGGTGATGATATATCTGTGCAGCTTCCAAGGCTTGATGTTATGTAAACTGATACACCAAGCTGAATGCGCTGTGAGGGTAAAAAGGGCTGTTAGCAAGTAAACCAGAATTTTTTATAGAATCAAAGAGACGTAGGGCTGGAAGGGACCTCTGGAAGTCATCTAGTCCAACCTGGTGCTCAAGGCAGGATCATCCCTGTCTAGACCGTCCCATTTAAGTGCTTGTCTAACCTAATCTTAGAGCAACACACAAACAACCCCATTGTACAACTGCAAGGTGTGTTGCTGCGAAACACCAAGAGCAAATTTTTCTTTTTCTCCTCCCTTGTTCTGGGGACTGCACACAAATAAAATGCCTACACAGACGAAGCACATGGGATAGGAACCAAGTACGCAATATAGGAACACAGTATAGAATGCGGTATCTGCACTTGATGATTAATATTTCTTTATTGTTGCATGGCTAAAAACTCCCAGTCTTGTGTGAAGTAAGTGTGTCACTTGATGCAAGTAAAATCTAACTCCTGGAGCTTAAGAGTGAGATCCTCAGGTTGTGTAAATCCAATGTGGCTCCCATCAGCATGGGAACTGTGCTGACTTACGCCAGTGCTGGATCTGGCCATTAGACCCACTTCCTGAGAGGTGCACATTTCCCATGTGAGTCAGCGCAGCTGTGCTAATGCTCCACAGCTAAGGATTTACCCCTCTCTTTTAAGCATTTGTTCTCTTCCCTTTCCCATTACAAAATGTAGAACAGGGAGGGTAGACATGTACAGATGAGATACCATGGATTTGTACCCCTGTGTGTGAATGCGTGTATTGAACACCCATAGTGGATGAATCGAACTCCTAAAGCAAGGTTCTTCTCTCCCGTACTTTGATGGAAAACCCACAGTTAAATGAAGATCTGCTTTTTTCTGATCTGGATTGTCATCAAGGATGGAAAATATGACAGGAAGGAAGGGAGTCTTTTTTTCTCTCTCTCGCTAAATATGGAGCAACATTAAAATCTGGGTATAGCAGATATCAGTGGGAAAAAGAATTCCAGGTCATTTAAGTCTGGTTTCTATTTTAATCAGATGGTTAGGTGGATGGGGATGTGGGTGTGTAAGGCGGGGTAGGAGGGAGGGGATTTTGTTCATCCTGTCCGCTGTAGAGTTGCTAGCCTGCAGTTTCATGCTGGGAGACACTGATCCTGCGGGGGCCTCCAGAGTTTGATTTGGTGCAGCTCATAGTACTCTTGCAGCGTCTAAATAATTCAGTTAAGTTAAAATTAACCACCCTGTCTGCCTTTCCCCCTCTCAGCTGATGGGACAGCTTGCTGGGAGCGTTCTGAATGTGTGAAATTGTTTTCTGTTTGGTCAGGGACTTCTAGAAGACAACATACAATAGGAGAGGTGGTAGCATGGAGATCAGCTAGAACCTGCGGGGTGTTGCTGCTACAGAACAATATGACAGATGTAAAGCAATGCTGTACCCCCCCACGCAGAGAGAAGCTTCTGTTCTGGTGTTTGTGTTTGTTAGCCGAAATATATTGATTTAAAGTGATAAACTGTAGATTAACTGGAGCTGTTGTGGCCCCAGCTCTGTGCAGAGGATAGAAGGGGATTAGGAATTAAATCTGCATGGCCAGCTACCATTCCCCTCCTTCATTTTAACTGCTTCAGCATGCTGTTAGCTGTCAATGTGCTTGCCTTATTGGACTCTGGAACAGGTGAAATGACCGGCCATTGTCATATGCTTCTTCCCATCTCCTAAGCAGACTTCCCAGTGTCGCTTGCGTCTCTTCTGTGCATGGAGAACTCGATTCTTTCTGTTGCGTGTTGGACTTGTTATCTTTGTATGTCTCCCTATAATGAATGGGATACCACTGCATTGAGAGAAAGGATCACGTTTCTCAAGGGCTAGGGGGAGGAGGGACACAACAACCCCAAGGCTGGGGAATTAATTAGAGAATTGTGTGCTGGCCTCTTTCTCTTCCCTCTACCTGCCCTGGGGGTCCTGAAATTTGTCTGCAGGCCACTTCAGAAGGGGATGCATTTTTGGCCTTTGCGTACAAACGGTTCTGTAGGCATAGGGTGTATGTGCTTACAGGTGTAACTTCTTTATTTTTTTACTCTGCTGATATTTAATAACTATGTCCTCATCTTGGTATATGTGGCAGTGCTGTTTAGTAGGGATGCAACGCCTGCACGCGTTGTGTGGAGTCTCAGGGCTGCTCGTAGTACTTAAGATAAGAGGGCTAGGCATCTTCATTTGTATCTCTGGAAGTGGGAGAGCTCAGAAAATGTGGTCACTGTGGCCAGATCCTGATCAAACTCAGAAGCCATTACTTTACGCTGGTATGTGTCCAGGATGGGTAAGTGGGACACTTCTCATAGAGTGACATGCATGTCAACCACTTGAAGGAGATGGTGGGATTGCACACAAGAACGTTTTTGTAGCTGTGCAAGGAGGGAAAGAGGATTGCCTGGCAGCACCCCTTCTGCTTCCCATTGTTCCATGGTTTTGGATGTGCTGGGAATGCTGGCGCACGGGATCTTGTTGGGAGGCCCATGGTGGTAGTTGCTGTTTGTAGATATTAAACAAAGTGCTGCCAAGCCAGCAGGAGCTGTGGAAGTCCCTTGAGGGGACTTCCCCATGACTGTTGTCTTGGCTTTGTCCTTATTATCTTGTTTTTAGATTACAAATTCATGGCTCTGCATTCTCTAAAATAGAAACCACTCATAACTATGGTGTTTAGTGTGCTGGTCCAGGGGATAACCTACTGGGGGCAGCCTCTCTAATCCCTTCCAACTCAAGCCAAATACCTACGTCCTCTCCAAACTATGTGTTCAAAGGCCCAAGCAGGTGGGCCTTGCATCGTGCTTGGAAGAGCAGCAAACCCTGTTTCTGGTGAACCAGGTTAAATGGTTTATTTTGGCGTAATAATAGACTGCTTCAGGTTGGGCGCACATTTTGATGAAAGATTGTGGCATAAGTAGTCATTGCGCAAGCTTCAGTGCTGCAGCATAATGTTGACTATGAGGAGCTGGTCCGTGTGATAAGCCCAGCTCTCTGAATTTCAATCTGTCCAACCGTGTAATGACAACTTGTGACCACGGATGATTGTGGCACGCCCTTTCTCCATGTTAGCACATTTCATCAGAAGGTAGGTAGGGCAGAGGAACACCTTGGAAGCTATCTGGTTGCAGGGAATATTAAACCCAGCTTCCCCGAACTTTTTACATTACCCGGGATTCAAACGTGTCAAGTGTATGAGGCAGGGGAGGGGGCAATTTACAGGTGAGCAGGTGGCATGCAACCACTGTCTCTGGTGTCTGAGGTGTCTTCCTGCCCTGCTTGCTGTCTGACTTCAGACTAACACACAGCTAACTGTAAAATATTTGAATATGCACAGGGGAAATTAAGCCTAATTTGTTTGTTGAATCTGTCAATGGCAATTAATTTGTAATGTTACTCGATGTTTAAAATGTACTCAGTGCTGGCCAGCATGGTAGCACTTACCCACACGTGTGGCTTGAATCACCTTATTTTATGGCTGCGCCTGGATGAACACAACATTAACAATTCCTCTGCACATTTAATCAGTACTGAAGTGAATTATTGAATCCTGCTTCCCCAAATTCTCCTTGCAGTTTCACTTGGGTGTGATAGCTCCAGTTCCTGTTAAGCTGTTGTACTGGGGTAGCGCTCTTTGGCACTGTTCATCTTTGCAGGGTAGATTATAATGGAGAAATGCTTAAATTAAATCAAAAGTTGTAAGCCGGATACAGGACTCACTTGGTGACGTTCTGTGGCCTGTTTTGTTGGAACGAGGTCAGCCTTAATGATCGTAATGGTCCCTTGTGGTCTCAAACTATGAGTGAGCTTTTCTTTAGACTAAAAAGAAGCCCTACCCATTCCTTTTGCTGAGTAAACCTTCCATATGTACGTACCAGACTGTCTCTTGACGGGCAGAAACAATAGGACTAAGAGGTAGGAAATGCCCATGTTAATGTAGTGGGCTGACTCATCAGAGTGCTATTAACTACTGTGCTAGGTCACTAGACTTTCTTCTTCTTCTTCTTTTCTTTTTTTTTTTTTTTTTTTTTTTTTTTAACTAAAAATGCAAACTACATAGTATGCTGTGTTTAGTGGAAACACCTCACTTGTCTGGTAGGATTGTGGCCAAGTTGTTCTGCGCTCTTCTTTTTAACTGCAGTTGGAACATGATTTGCTATCTAGAGCTGCTTTTCAGGGACCAGTGCAGGATTGTGTCTCTTTGTTTCTGATTGGAGGGCATTTGAGGGGGGAAACCCTATACATACATGTCTAAACATCAGCAGTTACATTAGAAGGGATTAATATTTAATATACGGGATAAAAACCTTGTGCTTAATCGCTAGATGAAGGGATTAGAGAGCCCCTGGTAATTGTATGTTGCAGGGTTTCTTGTACCTTCTTCAGAGGCAGATGGAGCTGGCCCTGGACAAGACATCTGCATACAGGTCTGATCTTGTATTGCAGCCCCTATGTCCCTAAACTTTAGGTGAAAGATGCTATATGGATACAAGATGTTACAGCCTGTAAAGAAAACTGGGGAGTGGACCTGTAGGTAGCTATAAAGCATCACTGTTGGGTGTTGTTTAGCAAGGCCTACAGGCTTTTCTGGTCTCCTGTGGCTGTATGAGCCCAATTTTGAATTTCTGAAGGGCTTGCAACACACTTGGCTCTTCCATGGTACAAAGCTGGGGAAGTGCTGCTTTTGTGCATTGCAAACATGGATTTCAAAGCCCTGTTATTAGAAGAGCCTAGGTTTGTCATATTGAGACTATTTGGTGGTTTGTATCTCTGGATATACTGCCCTGTGCAGTATGTCAGAGCCTCTGTATCGTTCCAGTTCTTAACTTTAACCAACACACTTTTTTTAAAGCTAAGTGGGGTTGAATTTATTAAATGTATCAGGTTGGGGAGGAGGCCAATTTATAAGCTAGGGGATGGCTTGCAATCTAATAGTAATGAACTAGGTGTGTAGCAGAGGGAAAGTTTCTCATTGTCAGATCTCATCTGGTTGACACATTCCAAGGACCAAAAAGAAGCTGGCTTGGATTATTTTTCAGAGACTCCAAGCACAAAGGGAGTCAGAAGTTTTCTTAATATCTCCCCCTTAAAAGCTACATCTTCAAATAAGCATTTGGGATAGTATTTTAGAAGAAGGACTTTGGATCCAATGGGACCGTGCAACCCTAGGAAGAAATTAAGGGAGGAAACTTGGTTAAGAAACTTTGCCTCCCTTCTATTTTGACATACTGAGCTGTTTGTGCTTTGCTAACAAAGTAAACGTGGATGGTCTGAGCTGTTTTCTAGTCGTTTTGTGAGCCCAGCCGTTGAAGGGGTGAATCTGGTGAAGTGTCAGTTGGCCTAACTGGCTAGTCACCAGCTGCTTGTGCCAGGCAGCAGGGGTTAGAGGCTGCAGGGTCCAGCGCTCAGTGGAATTCGTAACGTCCCAGTTCGGTGCCCGCGCTCCCTGTGCAGTGCACGCAGAACTAGGCATCTCGAGCGCTTCTCTGCTGCAGTACGAAGGTGTGTCACTGCTTTCAGCACCCAAGCTAGCTATATTGCCATGGCAATACAGAGCTCAATGCGGGCTGTAAAACCGGTCCCCAGGACTTGAGCGGCTGGCCCACTGTGAGTTGCCGTTGCTATGTTGCTGTCTATACTCAAACTAGCTAGTTTAAAACGGGCCTTCACAAGAAGGCAGTTGGGTCTGGGGAAGTACTGTATTACCACATTTCACACCATCACGTCCTTGTTTTATGTGAGCTAGTGATGTTTTTAAAACGCAGCCAGGCCGCTTAGAGGTCCGTTGAGTGCTGTAGTCTTCAGTGCTGAATAGAAACCAAGTGACTTCTGAACCAGAATGATACAGATACTTGAGGAAGAGAATGAAATTAAGTTGGTGCTTCTAGATGTTTTCCTGAAATGACTTCTCTTGACACACTTTTGTACGTGGGGTTGGCCCACTGGCAGTGACTGCTGTTGCAGACCTGGCATCATAGAAGCACTCGTGAAACCGGGGGAGGTTAAAGGTCAGTCCTAGGAACTGGTGTGCAGTTCACATGTGAGTGGGGATGGATTCATCTCAGTGTGGCAAGGCGCATCGCTTTTGGATATCTAGGAGCTTGGCTTTCCCACACAGTCCATTGTGGGAAGATAAACTACTGGGGATGTCTTATGGGAATGGTTTGCTTGAGTCATGGTTGTTTCATAGTTGGTAGGGTCAGAAGGGACCTGAGCAGATCATCAAGTTTGACTTCCTGCCCTGGGCAGGTATCTAAAGCTGCTGTTTCCCTTTGGTCACAAAGATGGATGGGGCATTCAAGTGTATTAATGGGAACCCTAGCCATGCAAACCCACTCTGTATTTGAATAATTGATGTGGCCAGTGTGGCTTTTTTCTTCAGACTGGCCTTAAAGTTCAGCACAGAAAGGGGTGTTTCTGTGTTGATATGATGCTGCAGGATTTAGCTAATTACTCAGTCTTAATATGGAGTTCATCAGTATTAATATGGGGTGTATGATGCCCTCTAGAAACTGGCCTGTTTACATGATTAGAAATACTTCTCGCTCTAGTGGCCATGACATTTGTTATAATTGCTTTTTTTTATTCAGGGAGATCCAGTTTACCTTGTGATTCTTTGACTTTATGAACTGTTTGGGCACTTAAATAGGAGCAATAACTCTTAAGTATGACAATGGGATGCACCTGGAAGAGGGAAAGGTAGATGGATGGGCCTGAAGTCAGTGAGCAATATCTGTCTCATATTATTGTGCAGAAACACAGCAAGTGACTACCCTGTAAGGGGGAAAGCCTACAGAGTAGGAGGCAGCAGGAGGTGAGAAGACTTGGTGAATACCTGAACAGTTATTAGAGAGGAAACTTCTGAAATATGACAACACCTGAAATGTGCAGGAATAGTCAGTGATGTGTTAGCTCCTACTTTGAGAATAGAGGCCAATTGTGAACAATGCATGTGTTCTTGCTTAAGGCTCTCACTTTAATTACTGCATACAGCTTAATATGTGTGAATCTTGACTGTGGAGGTATCACAAATTGTCCAAGACTCAATGACATGAATATTAAGATGTTCTCGAGAATTTCTTGAATACCTATTACATTAACTGGAACATTAAGCAGTAAAACTTGGGGGATGCATTACCAGTGCCAAGCTAAAACCTAAAGCACTGCTATTTATGGATAAGTACTTGATCTCTCATGAAAGTGAGTGTAAGTCAAATGTTCTCTGCAGGAAGTGGGTAGGACTGCAGGTCAAGTAAGGGAATAAGGGATCTAAGAGTCCATTGCATGGAATATCTAACAGGAATTACTTGGAGTAGCAATGACGTGGGGCGTGCTATGTTGTGGAGGCTCCTGTAAATTGGTGTAGACCAGTAGTTCTCAAACTTTTTTTTTTCGCACACCACTTGAAAATTGCTGAGGGTCTTAGTGGACCACTTAATCTTCATCATCAGAAAAAATAAATCAAGTGCAGGGCCAAGTGCAGATATTCTCAGTTGTTCTGCAGCCTTTCTGCAGACCACCTGAATGGAGCTCGCAGACCAGTGGTCGTCTGCAGACCACAGTTTGAGACCATAACTGGAAAGCCACCATGTTCTTCAGCAGAGTGGTTCACCTCACCTAGCAGCTGTGTCTGTGAAGTCCTAGCAATCTCCCTCTTGATCACACTTTGGAAAAGTTCTTTTAATCGATTGATGTAGATACAAGCATTCAATTTTTGTTTCCCCCGCCTTCTCCCCTTCCTCTGTGTATTGGCCAAGAGTGGGTAGCATCCCCTCTGTGGTTGCTACAATGTCAGGCCTTGTAAGAAAAAAGGGACAGGAATGAACAAACAACTGCTTGGTTTTTCTAAATTATCATTCTGGGTTTTGGGAGTCAGTCCCATGGGTTCTTTCCAGGTGTTGACTTTGGTGTTGGTAAGTGACTTTTCACATACTTTCCCTATTCATCTAGGACAGTTACGCTTATGTGATGGCTGAGGTGAGTTGGGAATCGTGATAGTGGCAACCATGAGAAAGAGTTAATAAATGTCTGGGCAGTAGGCATGCTGCCTAGAGGGTGGATAGCTAAAATAGAGGCAGCAGTTCAGTGTGCATATGTCATGGGATTACAGCTAGAGGGGTGGCAGCAGAGGCAAGCTAGTAATGCATGTGCCCCTCCACAGGCCGTCTGTTCTTTCACAGATGTTACCTTGAGGCATGGTTTCAAAAGGCAGAAAATGATTGTTCAGAGCGGCAGCGTGCAAGCAGGGAAAACATGCTTCACTGCTATCTGCTAGAGTCAAGTGTCCAGAAATGGTATGGGGTTGGAAGGGAATTGCAAGCTATGTTGGCGGTGCCCAGAGACTGGCAGTGCTGTGGAATCGCCATGCTAAAACAGAGCACTCCTTGGCCTGCATTGTTCTTGGCACCGGTGGACCAGACCAGCATAAAATGCACTACAGAATAGATGGGATCTTCAGTAACTTTAAAAGGGATGGAAGGCAAATGCCTTTGATCTTTTGGTTTTGTAACATGAGATGGATGACAACTTGTGATGTTTCCGGTTGGCTCAAATCTCATTAAATGAAATTGAACCCAAATAATGATTTTGATGTTATCTTTTTTGTATCTGCTGCTGCAATAAAAGTACCTTTCATTCATTAAGTCTTACTGTGGTGCTTTCCTCTTGACTGTGTGAGACTCTGGTTGGGCAGAGGGGAAGAAGGGGGCAGGAGCTAAGATCTGGCAAGCTGAAGCAGAGGTTGTGTATTTGCCTGGTGGGGCAAGGGGTAGTAAGGGTCATCGCGTTCATCTGTTCTTGTTCGTATGGCTGCCTCTTTAGCAGTTAACAGTGAGTACTGTTGGAGTACTCCAGAACTAAGTTTAAAACTATTAGTGCAGCTAACACATCATCCAGTATCTGCTGGGAGTACTTTGTTTTTTGCCTTGGACCTTCAGGAGCATTCATGGGTCTCTAGGACTGTATGTGCTCAACAGGCCAGAAAGTTATCAGATTAAGAAGCCAAGTCAATCAGGAGATTTGGTGTCACTACTGGGTTTGTGGGTGAGAGGATCTCTGACGAATATATGGCCAAAAGCAGGGCAGAGTGGCATCTCAGAGACTAATTCAGAGGCAGAAGTTTGTGTAAGCATTCGTTTGCCATGTTACATGCAGTGAATGGACCTTGCAGGCACAGCCAGTTCCTAACACTTGCTGTAGGAGCTATGATCTCCTGTAGAGGCCCTGTTCCTGTCCTCCACACTCTCATCCATCCAGCTGGAGATCCTTTCTTTTCTGGGGACCCAGGCTGCTCACCCGATCGCTCACTTCATTCATTTGTTCAGGTAGCTATTATCTCAGGAGTTGTGGAAGGCAGGGGAGGGAGATTCTAGCAGACTGGAGGGGGCAAAAGTAATGTCCGTTTTCAAAAGGGAGGAGCTATGCAATTACAGTGTAGTCCATCTTATTTTAATATCTGGTAAAGTGCTGAACAAACTAATTTGTTTGTGGCCAGATCCTTTTCCACCTTTAGATGCCAAAGTGTAATCTTGTTCTACCCTGCACAAGTCCCCCAAAACTGTTAATACAAAAAGTGAGTGGATTTTTCTTTGCTGCTTTTGTGTCCTTAGCCTTAAGGAGTGGATAAAAGTACACTGAAAGTTAATGGCTTTTCAGGGACTGGAGCCAGGTGGAATAACCTGAAAGTGGCACGTAAACATCTACCAGCCAGGTTAGGATCTGGCCTTCAGTCTGTAAGCACCTGAAGGATAACGTTGATTAGTAATTGCTGACATAGATTTGTCAAGAACAGATTGTATCAAATAAATCTAATTTCCTCATTTTGACTAGCTAACTGGCCAAGTGGCGAAAGGGAAGGTGGTGGATTTGATGTGTCCTGCCTTAAGTAAGGCTTTTGACATTCTCCCATCTGAAATACCCCTAAGCAAACTAAAAATAAAATGAATGCAGGATTGCTTGAAAAAATATTCAAAGAGTAGTCATAGTTCTTTGCTAATCTGGAAGTTTATTTCCACAGAGGCCCAATGGAGGTGTGTCCTGTGTTTGGTCCCTTGTCCTCTACTCCATAATTTAAGTAATTAGGGAGACTCCTTATAAAATTTGTTGCTGATACTGTAGGCAGGAGAGGTTGCAAGCACTTCAGATGACTGCCTTGGAATTCAAAATGATCTTGAGAAATTGGAGATACAGCCTGAAATCAATAAAATTAAATTTGGGAGAGGCTAATACCAAGTGGAGTATTTCATAAGGAAAAATCAGATACGAAGTGGCGAATACTAAATATGCTCTAAGCACCAGTACTGGATGAAAGCTAAGGAGCATCCTAGACCACAGAGTTGATAGTTGTCAATAATGTGGTGCTGTTGCAAGAACAAAAAATGGCATTCTGAAATGTATTTAAGTGTTGTTTGAAAAACAGGAGATGATTATACAGTACAGGTGCAGCTCAGTTGGAGTACTATGCCCAGTTTTGAGCACTGTACTTCAAGAAAGATGTAGACAAATTGGAGAGCAACAGGAACGAGTAGTTTTCCACACAGTTCCTATTTTGCAAAATTTGAAGAAATTGGGTTTGTATATTTTCTAGGGGGGAAAAAAAAGGCTGAGGGGTGGTACAAGTCCTCGACAAATAAAAGAGTGTTATACAGAACACGATGATCATTTGTTGCTCATACACAGTGTTGAAGACTGCAGATCAGAGCTGAAGTATAACACATTGCTTCATTGCAAAGTCCACTAGGCACCAGAACCCCATTCCTGCAGCTGGACTCACTTTGGAAGCCTGCATGGCTAGTGTTGCACCAGATCTGGTTGCTTTAGAAACCAGTCCACTGCAAAACCATGTGCTGTACATATAGGTCACAGTACTAGCAATCTGTCTAGTAAATAGTAGAATTCAGTAAAAGGAATATTTAATAGCACAGTTACAAATCTAGCAATCACCCTATCACTGCTACACCCAGGTAGATATGGGTGTAGCAGTGATCCCCCTTTTCATAATGAGGAATGGCTTCTGAAATGGCGGTCTGCTGGTAAACTGGCCAGATTTAGCGTGCAGGTGCATAGTTTTAGCCCAAAACATGCAATAATAAATGAGACTTCTGTACACACAATACAAATATAAGGATTAGAGACTCCATGTTGCTGGTTACTGAAATGCCCTTAGCAAGGCAGTCCCTGCTCTGAAGATATTACAGCATAAATAAGGTGGGCGGGGGAGTATGCAATGTGAAGGTAAAGTGATACTGGGCCAAAATGGTTTGGGTCTGTGTGTGACTTCTTGTGTGTTTTAGGTTTTTTATCCTCTTGTATTGCAGATGTTAGGTTGGGTAAGGGGCCAGCATGGAAGAGGTGTGGAAAGACAAAAGCGAGAAAGGGCACTGAATGTGATGAGTTAGAGCAGGGGTGCTCACCATCCAGCCTGTGGAGCCTTGGCATCCAGCACATGGGACTCCCCACAGATCCAGAAAATCAGTGGGAAGGGAGCCATGGCAGTTAATACTGCTACCCTTCCCCACTGCCAAATTCCCACACCTCAAGCCTCCCAGTGGGTTAGAACCAGGCCGTGCCCCTTCCCTCGGTGTGGGTCTGGGCCATGCTCCCTTCCCCCAGTGGGTTGTGGCTATGTCAAGCCCCCTTTCCCTCCCTGCCCGCCCCCCCTGGGGCCAGGTCAAACCCTCCTCAATGAGGACAGGTTGGTACTGTGCTGCATCCCCTTTCCCCTGCGGGATTGGGCCATGCCCCTTCCCCTGCTCCTCTTCCCATGGGGCTGGGCCCCTTCCTCCCCTCTTCCTGGCGGGGCCAGGTCAAGCCCCCTTCTCCACATAAGACCCCATTAGAACCAGGCTGCCCTCAGACCCCCTCCAATCAGCTGGATGTGGCCCCACTACACCCTGCCCGGGATTAGATCAGGACCACCAGCTGGTTCTGGCCTGTGAACAGACTGGGCACTGCCCATCTGGCCTGCCAGACAGTAAGGTGGTGCATCACTGAGGGGAATGACCTTGAAACAAATTGCCAGTCAGTAATCTGAAAATACCAAGGGTTAACATTCAAAGTCAGCTTGAGATTTCTAATGCCCAAGAGAAGGGCAGTGGCATTGACTGAACTTCCTCTGTCAACAGCTGCTGCTGGGAGTCTTGACTCTGTGCCTCCCTTCGAAGCAAACGTGGTTGGGATAGTTGGCACCCTAGGGCTGGTCTTTTGAGCATGTGTTGGTTCAGAAATTGAGAAACAGCATATGAAACCCAGTAGAGGTACTGCCCTGTTGCAGGAATGGATGGTAGAGAGGATGGGAGGACAAGGAGGCTTAATTTGCTTCTGGCTCTTACTAGGAATGTTTTGCAATCCAAGAGCTGTAGATGCGGGCTAGAGAAGAAGAACCAGGCAAAGACATGAGCAGGGAACAAAGCTTTGCTAATCAGTATAATTCTTGCGGTGTAACTGGAGAGAGATGTCGGAAGGAAATGGCATCGGTGGTGGAAAGAACTATGTTTAAGGCATGTCCATGCCACCTCTGCCTGTGCGAGGGGAAAACGTGTCCCCGACACTTTTGCTTCCATAGCCCACCTGCCAAATGCCAAATCAGGGTAACGTAGCTGCTGTTAGCGTTTGCTAATAAACATGCCTGAGAGCAATATGCATATTAGCAGCCGTCTGTCTGCTTTGGGACGGAGGAAGGTAGTAACTACCTCACTTTTTTCCCTTTTTTTAACGTTTGTTGCAATGCAGAGCAGGAGCCAATGGACAATGTACATCTTGATGACTGAGCTGGGTTCAGAGGTGGTCAAGACCTGCTCCTAAGTTCTTTCCGTTTCACAGTGGAATGCCATTGTCTTCAGGCTTTCTGCATTTGTTTCTGTGTCACTTAGTGACACCTGAAGTGAAGCTGGCAATAAGAGTTACTCAGAAACAAGCTAGCAGCACAGCATGGACCTTTATCACCACTAGGGGCTGGTAGGTTTTTCCGCTTTCTCTGAGATCTGTAGTAGTGCAACTGCTGGGCTGGTGGAAATCATTGTGTGGTTAAGCTGTTCTGCGTGGGAAAGTGGATGTGCAGAAGCGATCTCATGACTTCAGTTTTGTCAACAGGGCTTTGTCATCACTTCTGTTGCACGCAGGCAGCCATGACAGTCCCTGTGCTGTGCCTTGGCCAGTATACTGTCTTTTTCTTCTCTCCCACTCTGACTGTGGTGTTAAGTCTTACTCCCAGGCCATTTGAAACTATTCATGGATTATTTACTTGTGGGTAGTATGTACTGTGGGTGTATAGGTCCAATACTATGTAGTCCCTAGCTTGAGTGCAGCCTCTTGGCACCTGCTAAATATTGCAGAAAGCAGAGAGAATGGCTCGGTGGGTCAAGATTTAAGCATGTAAGGGTCCTGAGCTAGTGCCCACTGAAATCAGTGGGAATCCTTGTAATGACTTGCACAGCAAATCTGTGTGCATGACACAAGTTTGCAGTAGTAGGGCACACATTTGAGGTAGATATTTAAATGCTGATTGAAGCACTGAGAGTGAGACACTTCCTTCCCTGGTAGCTTTGGGTGACAGCTGTGGTAGGCTCCAGCTCATGTTCCAACCTTTTGAGCAGCTTCAAATAGCAACTAATTGCGTGTGCGTGAGACTCCCTTCAGCACTTCCCATCAGTGTCATAAATATTTGCTTTTCCACTGTTCCCACCCTTGGAGGTGGGAATCCCTCCCCAATCCCCAAAGGAACATCCTGTTTGGATGCACAAAACAGGTAACGTTTGTACCGTCTGCCAGTGGTAGCATCCAGGTGCAATATATCATGACTTCTCTGGACTGGCAGCAGGATTCCTTATGTTCTGCGGTAGGAACAGGGAGATTACCATCTTCACCATGCACTTGCTGGCTGCTCGTTTTATTTTTATTACAGTAACAGATTGGGACCCCATTGTGCTAGGCACTGTACAAACGCCTACTGAGAGGTGGTGCCTGCCCAAAAGAGCTTATCGGTGTAGACCAGCCCAATAAAGGGTGGGAAGGGAAATGGAAACTGAGAAAGGGGAAGGGACTTGTCCAGGGTCACATAATACGTCAGTGGGAGGATCAGGAATGGTACTTGGGTCTTGTGAGTCCTAGTTTGGTCTCCAGTCCACTGCTTTTAACACCATTTCCATGCATTGGGAGACTCCAAACAATTTCAGAGCCTTTTGGTCTGTGTTTTCATTAAAGACTTCTAAAAGATATTAAGATTTTTTCTTTAAGGCCGCCACATTTGGGTGGGGAATGACGGAAGTAGGTGGCTGTGGAAGAATGTTTAAAAAAAAAAAAAAAAAAGGACTTTTTTCCGACAAAAAAAAAATTTGGGGCCAAGATGTAAAAAAAATGGGGTTTTGTTACTCTGTGCCCCCCCCCCCTTTTTTTTTTTTGCTATGTTCTGCAATGTTTGTGGTGTGTGCAGAATGTCTTATGGTCTCTGGCCAGATACTGTGCTTCTCTCATCTGTTTGACACATGCCCCGTCTTTTGTCCTGCACTAGACCAGGGAGTCATGGTTCATTACTAGCTCTGCTGGGTGCTCTGATGCTGGTGTAGGTAATAATATCTGTACTTGTTTGGATAACTAGCATAACTTGCCTGTGGCTTCACCACATGTGAATGATAAAACCTGCATACCTCATCAACAGTCTCATTTAAGTGTCTCAAGCTTAAACAAGTTTAAAGTAGTACGCTTAAACTCTTACTTCTCCACCTAAGTGTCCTGAATATTTTATTATTTTTAGGTGGTTTTGAGCACTTCAAATATAGTTTATCAGAGCAGTCAGGAATTCCTAACATTTGAAAATTGGGGTATCAATTTTTTTTTTTTAAGTGTCAAACAATAGACTTAAGGCCTGAACATGGGTATGCATATGCATGCAATTTAGAATATCACTCTGGCCAAAATATGCAGTTAGTCTGTGGTCTCAAGAGAGGGGCTTTATTTTGTTCTTGTCCCTGCTATTGTCAGATCTGTGTGTACAGCGCTGTTCTTGGCAGCCTATGTCTGCACTCTCCTAAATCCTGCAGTTTACTGTCTGTTTGCTAGAATACATTCATGCATTATGTCTAGGGGGCTGAAGATTAATAATAAATTGGAAAGTGTGGATAATCCTCAAGCTTTTCTCCCAAGAGGAGAATTTAGCCTCTTTAGCTGAATACAGCAAGATATGATTAATCCCAGTCAGCCTGCTGAACTCTCCGTTTTCCTTCAGAAGGGGTGGTGGTTTAGGAGAAATAGTTATAATTAATAAATCAGTGGAACAAACTTTATCATATATGCAGCTGGCTATCAGGATAGACTGACTAGTGGATTAGATGATTCTGATTATTTTCAGTATACCTAGGAGTATGTTGAAGAGAGAAGCAGCAAGCGAGGCTGCATCATTTGTTCTAGTTTGTCTCTGTAGCTGCATAAACAGATTGGTACCATTTTGAGTGTTTTTTGTTCTCTAAGCAGGCTTCCAAGATCATTTCTTTTGGGGCTGAGTGTAGGAATTGATAAGGGCCTTGTAGAAAGAACCTCTCATTTTAACTTGCATTTCTCTATGGACTTGAAAGATTTAGCCAAGACAGAAATTAAAAATATTAATTTTATGGCAGGATTTCATTTATAATTGTGAACTTGTGAAAACTTTGTATGTAGTCAATGGGCGGTAGAATAATGTGCACCTGGTTCATAAGGAGATGGGAGTTATTTTGTATCTGAGTGGTACTAAAAGGGTTCAACTACATTGAGCTTCCGGTTGTATTAAGCACCAAGCAGGTATGCAATACACATGTCTGCAAAAAATAATGGGGAATCCTATCACTCTTCCAGAGAAGTCAGTATGCTTGAGGTCTCTTACAGTCTGAGCATGGTCCTAAAAATGCATATTATTTGTAATCCCGCTAGCCTTAGGCCTACTGGTGAGAGAACTATTCTACCACCAGATTGTAGATCTCTAATGCAGGACTGTTCTTCAGAAAATATTCCATAGTGTTGCTCAAAGCCAAGTGTCTCAACTGACGGAGCATTCACAGCTTGCTTTTCTTGGGAGGCCAGCCTCAAAGCTGATAATTAGAATACCATGGGAATCTGAGCCAGGACCGGTAAGTAATGAAGTATTAAGTGCTGCTTTGCCTTAAAGAGATGTGCTTTGGGCTGAATCATGTGCTATGTTTCAGGGCAGGAGAAGGAAGGGAGTATAGGGAAGCCTCTGTCCTAGTCCCCCTTTTGCTATCAGAGTAGCTGGACAGAATCTGTATACAGTAAGCAACAGAGAATCCTACCAGGTGGCCTGGCTGTAGTAGCTGATGCCCTTCTGTTGCCCAATGGCAATATGGTCGCCTGGAAAGAGGGCATGGTGAACCACCAGCCAGCTCATTAGCATGTATTTGTTCTTGGGAACAGCTGTGGCTTCTCTTCAAAGGAATAGCAACATACTCCTTTCTAGTTATTCCTTCCTGGCCTTCCTGAGCCATTTTGCATTCCCATGTGCAACCAGCGCTATGTCTCTTCAGCTGGATCCAGCAGAAGCCAGAATTTAGCTTCCTGGGTTGGATTTCTTGTTTACATGTGTCAGTCTCTGGCACTTGGGACAGTTGTTTTGTGGCCCGATATGGCTGAGTGCTGCTTGCACTTGATTACCATGAAGGTCAAGGGGAACCAGGGAGTGTAGCATCTTGCAGGATGGGGACCTTTGGTTCCTGGGAGAAAGAGCTCAGCAGTTGGTAGGGAGTTCACACACACCAAATCAGCAGGGCCATTGTTTACTGCAGGCTGTGCTAAACTTTAAAAGGAGCCATTCACTTCTCTTGCTAGGCTCATTCCTGCTAATTAGTCATTTTGAAAGCAGCTCACTGAACATGCAAGAGTAATTGCGGGCCTGATGCTGCCAGGATTTACAACCTGCCTGTATTGGGTAATTATACAGCATCGGAAAGCCTCTCCATTAGAGCATTTGAAACCATCCATTTTTCATTTCCTCTCTCCAAACCAATGGGAACTAACCCAAAAAACCCAGTTCCCAAACAAAACTCCTCCTTGACATCTAACCCAGAAAAATGAAATGTGTACCCAGGAGACTGCTGATACCTACATGTTGAATAGAGAATTGGGACATGGAGTAGAGGGACACTCCCCAACAAAAAATGCTGTAAGGAGCAGGGAAAGCCTAAGTGAATAATGAAACAGGTTCTGTACATAGCTAATGGGCACTGGAGTCGTGATTAAAGTATTGGACTGGAGTTTGTAAGACTAAGAAGCTTCAGCTCTTACAGGAAAGATGAACAGTTCAGGGGTTTACCTGCAGGTTGGTCCTTGATTTCGGTTGCGGTTGTTTCTATAAGGACACGCAGTTTTTGCCTCATCTTGTTTTAAGCGCGGGATTCTTGCCCACTGATTACTCCTCGTGTATAAACAGAGCCTTCAGGATTTTTTTTGGCTTGTTGATTTGGTGTTGGTGAAGTTTTCCAGTGTGACAGCTGTGGAGTGTTTTTTAGCCAAAAGTGGTTGAGGCAGTGACCGAAACAGCGGCAGTGCATCTGTCCCCATGGCATTGAATTCTGCCACACGGCCTTGTTTTCCAGGGAAATGGTGGCTCATTCGCCATGGCTAATATAGCTTTGGCCTTCAACAAACTAGTGTAAGTGGTGATGGTTTTGTGATATTATTGTGGTAGTTGTTCACAGGTGTCAGCTGTGAGGCTAACAAATCACTCCTTGGAGGCCAGAAACCAGCTATGACATGATAAAAGCTTTCAGTCACTATGGTAAATCAGAGAACTGGACTCAGTAGAAGAATTAAACTGGCAATTTCATGGTTGGTTTACCTACTCTGATGCATCAAATAGTACTCTGAATGTCATACAAAGGTTCACGTTGATCAGTGGATCTCAACCTTTTTTAGACTCAAAGAACCCCTGGAAAATATCAGCTTTTTGTTTTGATTTGTTTTGTGACTCTGGGAAAATAATAGAGTAGTTGTTCTGTTGGAGAGATCTCAGAAAAACCTCTGTAGGTCATAATGGTTTTGACACTATGTATTACTATTTGAAACCTCCGGGTGTATATTGTGAATAATGTATAAAGGTTCTACACCAACTGGGCTAATATTGGATGGTAGCCTTTGCCAAGATGTCTTGGTTGAGAAGCATTCATGTGGGAGTAGAGATGTATAGAAAGCTTAGCCACATCAGCTACTAAGGTGGCCTGTACAGGAGTCCCTAACAGCATTCTCTTGCCTTGCTTTTCTAGTGTTGCCTGTGTGTTAACATACACTGTCGCATAGACTTCATTTCTGTAGGTGGGTCCTCAGATCCCTGTTCATGTCTGGCAGTCTGTCATCAGGCGTGTTTTTAAACCTGCTTTTGTAGGAATTATTTGATTGTATCAGACTAAAATTTAATTTGATCTCGTATTCTGTGTCAGTGACCAGTGGAAGGAGCGAGAAGTTGTGCCGTCAGCATTTATGGGATAACTGCCAGGAGAAATTTTTTTGCCCTGAGCAAGTAATG
>NW_017728948.1:4242515-4273650 GCF_001723895.1 Crocodylus porosus | reverse complement strand
GTTTCTGAACCCAGATGCAGTTAGCAGGGTACTTTTTCCCCACTGTGCACAGGGCTTGAATAACTCAATAAAATTTCTCAGGGTTGCATATCACATCCTGCATTGTGACTGATGAGAAAGTTGTTTGTTAGGCTACCAGGAAGTGACTGGTTTTTCCAATACAGCCTGGTGGTTTTGCAGTCTAGCTGGCTGTACAAACTGAATCTAGTAGTGTAGGCAAGTGTTGAACAAATAACATTCAGTTTCTTTTTGTGCCTGGTTTACCTAATGTTGAGCCTTTATGTGTCTTAACTTGTCAGTCATTTTTCTAAGCAGTTGACTAGTGTGCTGGAAGAACTTTCTTGTAATATTGGTGAGATTTGAAGGCTCCTTACAATGCTGTTCAAGCAAGGCCTAGGGGGTACTGTGGAATCTCAGGGTTCATTTAGTTCAACTCCATGCACAAATGTACACTGTGTTATTTCTCACCTATCCCAGGCAGATGCCCACCCAGCATCTTTTTGAAAGCCTTCAGTGAAACAGAGCTCATAACTTTCTGGGCAGCTTGTTCCATTGTCCTACGATTCTTACAGTTAGGAAGTTTTTCCTGGGATTTAATCTAAATCTGCTTCAGTGCGATTTAAACCTTTGTCCTGTGTCCTATCCTCTGCAGGAAGGAACGCCAGTTGTTCTCTCTCTTCTTTATGGCACTCTTTCAAATATTCGAAAACTGCTATTATGTCCCCTCTTAATCTTTTAGCCAAACTAAACGCACCTAGTTCTCTCAGCCTTTCCTCATATGGCTTGCCTTTGAACCTCTGGATCCTCTCCAGTTTCTCAACATCCTTCTTAAAATGTAGAGCGCAAGAAAGTGCACAGTATTCCAGCTGAGGCCTACCCAGAACCGAGTTGATTGATATTATTTTCTTCCATGTTTTATATAGAAAGCTTCTGTTAACACAGCCTGAAATTACATTTTCTCTTTGTGATTGAATAGCATTCCTGACTCATGTTGAGTTTGTGATCCCATATAACCTCAGATCCTTCCTGGCAGTGCTACTGCCTAGCCAATTATTCCCTATTCTGCATTTGTACATAGGATTTTTCTTTCTCAAGTGTAGCATCTCACATTTCTCTTTTGTTAAATTTCAAGCCGAGTACCATGCGGTGAACTGTGTGTAAGAGGATGTGTACGTGGGGGAGTTTGCTGTGTTTTGTTGTACCTTCCTCTTTCAGGACTCAGTCCCTCCTCCACTGCTTTACAGCGCCATGATTTCCAACTAGCACGAAAGAAGAAAGCCTCAAAATAGATTACACTGTTTAACACTGCTGCTTGGAGTAGTGAACTGCCTTTCTGTTGCTGTGACAGACTGCTGAGGGGTCCTCTTTGTGCCTGGGACAGGAAAAATACAGTAGCAGTGCAGTTTTGGTGCCAGTCCTTCACCCAGCAGAGTAGCCGACTGTGTTGTTTGGTCCCAGATGGTTTGCTGGATGGGCCTGGGCCACAATGCTTGAAGGGGTATTTGGGTGTCTAAGTTAACGTAAAGGGTTTTTTTTTCCTTATCTATTAAAGAAGATTCCTTCAAATAGCTAGATCCATGCAGGATGCTTGGCCCTATCACAGAGTTTCTTCTTTTTCCTCCAAGGTAACAATATGCTTTTCCAAGGCAGAGACTGAACACCTAGATACTGAAACCTGTGAGCAGAAGGTATGGGGAGAGATAAACCAGTCCCATGAGGTGGTTTGTCTGGGGCCTCGTATAGAAACAAGTGTAGGTATCAGAAGTGACTTGTGACAGCAGTCTCCTTTGGGTGTAAATGGAGGTGTCACTTGAGACCTCTGAATATCAATATCTGCTCCTCTAAGGCTTGAGCTGCAGGTCCCTGCTTCCTCTTTTTAGGCAATAGAAGCTTAATCAACTTATTTCCATGGATCAGCCTGGTTCTACCCCTCAGTGATAACTCTGAGATGTTCTTTATTTTGAGCAGTACAAAGTGCATGCTATGGTTGCAGTGAAGAATTCCAGGTGCTTTGCCTCTCTTCCCATGAGCATGATTGGTACGTGCTGCCAAAAAAGAGGCTTTAATATATGTCTCTGTACACTAGTTAAGGAACTGTAATTGGGGCTTTAAATGTACATGAATTGAATGTTTGTGGAAAACTGGCTCTAGGAACTGAAGTTCGATTTGACTGAACAGATATAGCAGAGGAAGTGCTAGTAATATACTTCCTCCAGATCACAGGAATGTCCTTCGGATCAGAGGTGGGAATCCTCCATAAATGTCAAGAGAGACTCAAATCTCCATGACTCATCCAGCCTGTGAGCTCCACTGAGGCTATTTGCAAGGGAGCTCAAACCCTGCGAGGTTCTGTTCTCTGGCTAGGATGCATCTCTGGATACCGTGACATACTTGTTTGTTTGCACTTTAACTACCCACTTCCTTTTATGTTTTCCCTGGGAAAACCCCCAAAGGTCAATGGCTTGCCAAGAGAGGGAGCCAAGTTTGAACAGTAAAGGCTGAGTGTCTTATCTGCTGTCTGAATGAGCCTGTCTTCTTGGTGACTTTCGCTAGAGTTGTGCACCTAGACACAGCCTCTTCAAAGCTTTCCAGCCCTTCTTCCATTCATCTGACTGCCTCAGTTTATCTGAGTGCTTTGGATGCACTGCTACTAGAGCATGAATTAATGAGGCTTCTGTGCATGTCGTACCCTCCTTTTTTTTTCTTAGTGCTGATATTTCATTCTTTCATGTTCTCTTTGGAGACTGGAGTTGAAATAGGGTGGGATGCTCCAACCATTGTGAAAATTTGGATGCAGTTTTTCATCTGAACTCACACTCCAGTCCATATGCATAATGGGCCAATGTATCAATGAATTGGGATGCACCAAAGCGTCACAGAGCTTTGGTGTGTGTGCTTGGGAGGAAAACTAGCCTCATAGTTTTCATTTTAATTTTTTTTTAATTTTACAGATAAACTTGTCTCCAGTGTCACTATTGTCAACTGGATAGATATCTGTGAAACCATCTACTTTGTCGAATGTTTATAGCATGAGTAGCAAGGGTGCTCAGGGGTACCCAAAAGGGCTACCTGTTTGGGTCCAGTCTTTGTGTCCCATTCATGGGACTGGTGACAGGTGGGGTGAGGTGGTACCTGGTGATAATGGGCACTAGTTTATGGGCACTAGTCTGCTGTGATCCGGACCAGGACTCATCAGCTCATTTTGCATAACGGACTGTGAAACAGCAACACTTTTTACCATTAATATGGGGATGAAGCTCTACATGTACAATTACTGTGCTGCTAAGCCAAGCCACCTCTCTTTTACTGCTAAGAAAACATGACCTTTAATAGTTTTATTAGCTGACTTCTAGCCAAGATATCCATGTGAACTGCTGTATATCTGTATTTCATATTCCTTGCATTCATGTGTCTAGTTCCTTAAACTGAAAGCAGGTCCTCTCTGGAAGGTGACTCTCCTGTGTCTGATCACTGCCATCTGAGTTTGGAATTTGTCTTGCCCCACAGTAGCTTGTTCGGAGCTGGAATCAGTTGAATTGTGGCTCTTTTTTCTTTATCTATTTTGTTAAAGCACATGCATGGCTTCATACGAGATCTGAGCCCTCTCCAGTTTTGACATAGTTGTGCTGACAAAGCCCAGTGTGCAGGGAAGTGCCATTTTCCATATATGTAAAATGGGAAACAAAGGCCATATCTGTGTGGCTTCCCTTGTGATCCTAGTTCTGCTGACAAGATCAACCCTGCCCACTTGCTGCTTCCTTCTCCTTCAGTGCGCGGAAGACTGGTACTTTGGCCTAGCAGAAAGCTTAGGAGTGGCATTGAGTGAATCGGGGCAGACAAGTTGCATCTCAGCCCTGGGCAGAGAGCCTGAATGCTGCACTGGGGCATGGACTGAGGACTTCTCCAAAGCATTTACTCTGTCGTTGCAGGTTTATGATGCATCAGAGCTAGAACCAGAGGGCACAGCTTATTTTCTGGGTGGAAGAGCAATCAGAAGTAGGCTTTGTAGATATATATATGCCTAAGTGACTTTCCCATGCAGGGACTCTGAGACAGCTGATTTCAGCTCTCCCAAGTCCTAGGCTGGTACCCTAATAACTGGTTCATTTGGCTGTTGTGGCCTATTCCAGCTTGTGGGCTGAGTTGAAAACAAGGGATAAGGCAAATTACAGTGCCATCTTACACTGTTGATATAGATCTGCAACCAGTTTCCCAAATCAGCTGGTATTTCATCGAATGCAAATGGCAGACAACTGATCTGTGTCTGCAGGCCTTGTTCTAGATATGCTGAATCTTTTTGTCATCCATTTTTACTTTCCCTCAGTCATCATATCAGCCTTTTTAAAGAAAAAAGCACCTCAGAATAGATTTCTCTTAAGGGATGTTCCTTTCTCAGCATTCCCACATGCCTTTCTTAACTTTTGCTGGCATGCGAACACTGAGAATGGAAAGGATTGCATTCATCTTGCTTACTGCATCCGAAAAGCAAGCTGTTCTTTCTGCCTGTTACTCCACCTCTGTCATGCAGATTCAGGCATCAGACTTCAGCTGATAATTGCATTTTTAATGTGCAGGCAGAACACAAACCAGATTTCTCATTCTGGTCCAGTTTTGTGAGACCAAGGGTAATAAAACCTCAGTGCTTTTGACATTTAAAATCTGGCTGAGGAAAGCAGTAGGAAATAACATACTTTAGGGGACAAGATGATCTAATATGTTTTTCAACCTTAACTTAATAGAATCAACTCCTAACCTCTGACTTTGCCTGCTACAAAGCACTGGTTGCTTCTATAATTTTTCTGTCCATTATTTGCTTGGTTGGTGAGTTCCGTTGTAATGTATTTTATTTATTTGGTGTTTGTATCTGAATCCAGCCCTTTGCTTTTAAATACATTTTCTGCAAGCAAAAGAAATCTTTGCCCCCAGAATCTTACCTGTATTTTATTATCCCTGTTTTGCAGGAGATGGCACCCGTTCAGTTTGAGTTAAAGGGCTTTTCTCAATATTTTGCAGTTAGCCAATGGAATTGAGCCCAAGAGTCTTGACACTATCTTTTCTCTGTTTTGAAATCCCTGGATTGTACTCTCTTTACTAGTGGAGCTCTTTGTGATGAGGATCCTGCCTTTACATGTATAATATCACCTGGATTTCTTTTCCATCTTGTAATTAGTTGGGAGGTTTGAATAAGCAAAATATTTTGTCCTTAAGGATTTCACCATCTCACCTGAAGTCAGCCAGCTGTGTGACCTCATAATCATTATTGCAGCAGGAGTGCTACAAAATACATGTTCCAAATCCTGCCCCATTTACCAAGGGAACTGGGGGAGGGGGTGAGAGAGGGAGAATTCTGCCCAGACATGGACCCAGAGAAAGTTTCCAGAGTCAAACATCTGCAAAACAGAAATAGCAATTTCCAAAAGTTTGTAGCATATTCTGGGGGATGATCTGTAGTTATAAACAGAGCATTTTGCACACTGACTCTGTTTCTTAGTTAGTGTCTGATTTGCAGATGATCATTTTAGGAAGGTATATGTAGGGAAAGGAGACTGGAAGGGAAAAAGTGTCTCAATGTCATCAGAGCTGGGTCTGACTCTTGGATTCACATCTGAACTTCCCCAAAACCTGGGGTGTTCATGGAACGTGTTTCAGTATTCCCTTTGCATTGGCTTGCTTGTTTGAACCCGGTATATTTGCAAGCCTGCCTTGGTCTCTCTGAACAAATGTTATCTTTCAGTCTGGTTTTCCCTTTCCCTGATGCAGTGAAGAACAAGAATTCTGCTTTAAGGTCTGATTTATGCTCTTATCTGAATGTGTGCTGACTAGCTCAACAGGCATTGAGTAAGAGAGTCAGTGCTTACCTCAAATGACTATTGTTTTGCTTTTTTTTTTTTTCTCCAAAGGATTAATCTGGTTGAAAAGGGAGAAGTCTGTGTTATTAATTCCCCTCTTCCTCCCAATTTGAAAATTTTCAGTCTCTCCTTGGACTTCAGATGTTGTGTGGGGGACGGTAGTTGCTGTAGTATTTGAACACCTTGCATTCATTTAGGACTTAACTTCACCACACCCTTATGCAGGAGGGAAGGATTAATATATTATTATCCTGTAAATACAGCATCTCATCAGAAGATCCCAAAGGTCTTGGATTGTTTGAACAAGCAAAACAAAGTGGGGGAGAAGAGCTATTTAACTAAAAGATTATTTTGATATGAAAACAAATGGGAATAAACTGGTCATGAATAATTTCAGGCTGGAAATTAAAGGGACATTCCTGTCTGTGGGTGGCATAAGGTTCCAGAATAGGTTTGCAACACTAGTAGAGGCAAGGAAGTAAACTAGCTTCAACGCTGGGCTTGGCTCATTTATGGGTGGATGATCTGATGTGGTTGCCTGGAATTGTAGGACTGGAACTGATGTCCCAGGAGACCCTTTCCAGCCCCATGTTCTTAGGCAGGGTGATAAGATACAGAGAGACTTAAAGGTATCAGGTGCCTAATGGTGTGGTATTTCAGTGGGAGATAGGTACCTAAATATCCTTTGGAAGATCTGGTGATAATTTACTCACGTAAGGTTCATAACGAGTCCGTAGGAGAGTCATTAGACCCAGGACTCTGAACTACCTGTCCACAAGATCATCCCCTTCTCCCAGAATGATCTTCTCTTAGCAGGTTTCGTGGCTTAGACTAGAGATAGCACAAAGGATACACAACCCTAGATGAAACAGACTGTTAAAATCCAGGGGTGAAATTCTGACCTCAGGGCTATGATGTCATCCCAAATCAGCAATAACTCAAGTCACTAGTGTGGAGATGATAACTCTTTTCTGGCCTGTCTGTAAGGGTAGGGACAGAAGTTGCATATAAACCAGTTTAAGTGATCAGAAACTGATTTAAAGCTGTAACAGAACAGAAGCTCAGTGTACATAAACTGGCTTCAAAATGTCTGAAACTGGTTTAAGATGAACCTGGTTGAATGTAGTATCAGACTTAACTGATTTGGGTCAAAGTGGTTTATGAAACTTCTGTCCCAGACCCTTTCCTGGTTCAAGTTAAATCAGAATCCCCCTGCATCCCAGCATGCTTTGCATCCCTATCTGCTCCATAAAGCAGGGCTTATCCTGCTCCTCTGCTCCCTAGCTGCACCAATGAGGGCTAGCTGACAAGGGGGTGGAGGAGGCAAGCCCAGCTGTGGATGCAGCCCAGTCTGCAAGATAGTGGGGGGGCTGTCCCCCCCAGACAAACCCCAGCTGTGGTCTGGGGCCAGGTAGGTGGGTTGAACACCCCATCCCTTGCACAAACTTACTGCTGGCTGTGACTCTGGACTACAAATCCCAGAGGTACTTGGAAGCAGGAAGAGGAAATAATGAGCAACCCTGCAGAGTCCTGATACTCTGATGCTGGACTGAAAATCCCAGAGACCCTGGGGGCAGCAGGAAGGGGAAGCAAACACACTGCCCATGTTGGATGTGCCGAAGAGCCATGCTCTAGCGCCCCACGGCTTCTGGCCAGAGCCCCTGCAGGCATGTGGCTGCATTTCCTGAATGTCTGTTCATTTCTCTTTCAGTTTAACCTCTGCAGTTTAGAATAACCTGCAAAGACTGAATTGATTCAACCTCTGGCTTTTCGACTGTCTGTAGAAAGCAAAAGCAGAGAGGTTAGGTCATTGCCTGGACCAGATTTGCTCTTGTAACTCTTGTGACTCAAGGATATTGATTACCTTGGTGAAGGCTGACAAATCAGGACAAGGAAGAAATGCATTTTGGATTATCAAGTTATTTGACAGACAGACATTGCTTGAGTTAGAATAGAAGCAAGACCACTAATATAGTCATGGTCCAGATTTTCTGGGGTGCATGGCGCTTAAAAAAAAAATAAATAAAAAGAATAAACTAAAGATGCTTGTGAAAAGTCCTCATGGCACCTGTGTCCATCTTTAAGTGTCCAAGACTTGCCTGCAATCAGAAGACAACTTGTGGCCAACTTGGGAATCTGAACCGGGGTTTTCTGTCTCCATTATGTTCATTGGGATAGACACTTTCCAAACAGATCTTTGTGCGTTGTGGACAGGAACAATTTAAATACCACGGTCTCTCCCTTCCTCCTGTTGTCTGAGACAGGAATGTGATGGGGTGATGCCACATGTTGTAGGAAGGCAAATCTGACTCAGTGCTTTGATCCTACCTCATTCCTGGCTTGCCAGCGTGCAGCGATGTCTATAGCAAGTAGTGCCTTGGATATGGGCAATGTTGAAATTAGAAGAGAAAGGAGATACGGGATGGGAGGGTGGATTAAAAACTATTTTTGTATTCAGTTTGTGCTTTCCTAGCCCCACACTCTGTGTGAAGTGACTGTTTTCCTCTCCTTCCTTTTCCCATTTCAAATCAGTTCTTCTGCTCCCCTGTCTGCAGGGATACTCGCAGGGAGAGGAGGAAGGACGTGGTTCCTTGCAGAGCTCTGCTGGTGGCCTGTTGGCAGCCGCATGCTTTCACTCCACAGTGGAGCTGTGCAGCTAGGTGCTATCAAACGAGAGGGCTCGCAAATAGTAAACTCCCTATGCTGCGGTGTCTTCAGTGGGAAAGGATGGGCTAGCAGTTAAAACACCAGAGTAGCACCAGGAGTCCTGGTTTCTATTTCTGGTCTGCCACAAGTTTTCCTTTCGACGCGACACAAATCCCAGGTAAATATTGTGTCTGAGACATGAGGAGGAAGATACTTAACCACCTCGTGGGGGTGCAGTCAGTTGAAATGTTCAGGGATCTGATGTGTGACGAGGCGGTAGGACCCTTCTAGCCAGCTCTCACCCTGAGGAACTGATTTTTCACAGCTGCGGGGGATGATCACACAAATTGTGCTTTCCTGAGATGAAAGCGAGTTTTGTGGTTTGCTTTGGATTGAATGTTTTCCTCTGCAGAAGCTGAAGTGCTATAGAAATGATAGGAGGTCCTATTACCTCACTCAGATGCACCAATGTGGGCGGTATGATCAGTATTATTGATCGTACATCATATCAGGGTTGAAATTATTGTACAAATATGATACTTATCGTACACCTGGCAACACTGGCACTGAGACATGCAGAAGACTTTTTCCAAAGAGTATAGACAGAAGGACAGAATGTCCCCTAAAAGTATGTACTTACTCAAACCAGAGGTCCTCTGTTTTGTGGCAGACTACTCCAATAGTGAGAGAGCATCTGTGAAAACCATGGTTTGGACAGGGGGAGGAGCAGTGCATGATCATTGCTAGACTTATGTTCCTGGTCAGCTCTTTGTACAGTAATAGAGCTGATCCCTTTCATCACCACCCCACAGCCCTCTTGGCCTTGCTGCACTCTGCTCTGCTGTGTCTTCATTCCATAGGCGTGCGTGCCCCTCCGGTGCATAGAAATCTGGACACCTTTCTTCATCCACTTTTTCTGTATCTTGTATTCAGATTCACAATTTAGAGCCTCTGCTGTGTATTTGGAGCTTAACTTTTCAGTTATGATTTTGCTCTGATATGATAAAAATGTCAGGAGCACTTGATATTTTTCACCTGTCCAGCATTGTAGGTGCAAGATTTTTTTCCCCACTTAAAAGTGTAAGCCTCAAAGCAAAATGGATGCATGGTTTCCAGTGACTAAATATTCAAGGTATAGTGATGCATTAATTTAGTTTTTAAATAGAGAAGTGTTTCATTTGTATTGACTGCTTAGACAAACTGATTTTAAAATGTTGTGTCTGCTGATTCTGGTCCCTGGTTTCATAGATTAATCTGGGCATTCTGCTAATCTACAAATTGCCACATACCTGAGATTCCCCAGAGCTGCTGTTAGCCTGCGTCTCCACGTCTGGAAGGGCGATGGACTTCACAGAACTGATTTTTTTGGAATGCTTCAGCATCCACACAAAGATCCCTCCTCATCCCAAAACTACACCGAAGAGCTTGCTCTCCACCCACAGCGCTTTAGCCAGGCCACGTGCTATGGAACAAATAGAAAACACTGTAACTGTAACTCTTGCTCGGATTTGGGCAGATTTACGATCCTGTGCCTTGTTTTTGGAAATCAGTGTCATCTTGCTGGGGAAGTTTATAACATGCCATTATAGATTCTGGCAGAGAAAGCCCACTTGAATCAAAGAAACTGCTATTTAAAGTAGTTGTAATACAGGTACAAATTACCAGGGAAAGTGCAGACCTGGAAGCTGAAGAAGTCCTCTGAGCACAGACTGGGAGAGGAGCATCAGTCCGTAGAAATGCACCTGGAAGGAAGCCGGTTTTTGGTTGTAGCTGTGTTGGTCTAAGGATGCAGGCAGGCAAGTAGATACCTAAGTTCTTAAGATACCACATTTTATTTTAAAATATCACATCTACCCCAAGAACCTTGCCTGCCAGGAAGGAAGGAAGTTCTCCAATTTTTTGGCTCTCTGGATTCTTGGTTCCTCTTCTGAGACTCCCCAGGAGCAAGTCAGTTAACCCTTCAAGTAAGTAGATGGCAGCTTGTTACGGGAGGGGAAGGTTCTGGAGAGATTAGACTGCAGCTGGATTTTCCATCCGGTTGCAGCAGCCAGTGTGCAGCTCTAGGGAGGCGCGGTGTTGAATCTGGCTGTCACACCAGCATTGGGTACTTGTATTTTCAGCATGTTTAGCTAGATAGCTTGTCCCAAAGCACGTCACCATCTTGGCTGTCTAGATGCAGCAGTATATACGTCCTAGATCAGTACCCCAACTCCTTTCGCATACATTTTTCTTGCTGTTTTGTCTGAATGAATTTGTATTCCTATGCTTGTTTTTCCTTTCCCGGTTCCTCTTTGCACCTTCCCAGATGTCTCCTCTGACCAAATTTCCTTGACTTTCATTGTTCTTCTTGTTTTCAGCCTACCTCCTGCATAAGTTGTATTATTTTGTGTGTGTTGTTTTGCCAGGGTCTTTTAAAAGTTCCTCCCCATTGCATTTTTAAAGTATCATGTGCAAGAGGAAAATTCTTATTTTAGGCCTATCCTTCCCTTACTGCTTGTAAATGAGGATACAAACTAAAGACCATGGATTTTTAGTTACCGTTTTTGACTGCAGGAACAGTTTTTAAACAAAAGCCTTTTAGTGGCATTTTTAGTGCATTCTTTATCTTTGTTTAGAGGGGAAAAAAACAGCATGCTGCACATTAGTAATTGTAATCAATCTCCTGCAGAAATTGCACTTTGTTCACCCCATTCACCACCAAAACCTAAACAAAACAGAGATTAATGCATACACAGGAAGTGAATTGGGTGTAATCGCTGGTAGATATTTGCATTTATTTTGTTGGTTTCACCCAAAAAAGCATCTGAAAAGCACTGCGGTTAGCTTGGGTGGATTTATTTGAACTCTTGCTGTGGACTAATTTGACGTTTTTGGCAGCTCAGTAAATTTTAAAGCATTCTCTGTAACAGCTTCTCAGCCATGCAAAATAAAATGTTCTGCAAAGAGAACGGAAGCAACTCGTGTGTGGTGCTCCGCCGGTAATACCCAGGAGGGAACGCCCTGATGACTGGGTCCTTTATTTGGCTTCAGGGCTTTTTAATCGGACAATCCCACCGTGGTGATAGCTTACCTTGCAGGTAGCACATTTGTTTCTGGGCTTGCCAGACCAGCGTTATCAGCAGAGGTGCTCTGTGTTAGATTGGATGAACCGCTGAGAGTTTTAAAGACCTGCAGGATAATTCTAGCTTCTAAAACTAATTCACTTAGATCAAAGTGAGAAGCAAGGTCCATTCTACTTTGAAAGCTCCCCACTGTGGGCTAAGGCAGGTTATTGTACCTGTAGAGGGTTTTTTATACAGGAGGCATTATGCCCTGTGCATACAGTTAGTCATTCCCCAAAGACCTTACTGTCTAAATAAATTTGAAAAAGTATATTGAGAGGGATGGAAGAGAAAAGAGGCACAGAAAAGCAAAGCAAGTTGTCCCTGATCATCACACAGCGCTTTATTGACAGGGCTTGGAATAGAGCACAGTCCTCTGAACCTGTACTTTCCTATCTCTTGGATCTAATGTAAGCTTTGGAGGACTGCAGTTTCTCAGTATGATGGAGGAGCTGAGAGAAGGATCCATGTTACTTAGGTCTGCATAGATCAAATCATCCAACCTCACGTAGTGTCTGCAGACGAGCTAGAAGACTATAGAGCCGTGATGTGAGAAATGCCATAAAGACGGTGCTTGGCTGCACCCTGAACTACTGGTAAGGTCTCATTAGCAAAGGCACTTATACTGTTTTGGAGTTTGATTGTCTTGTTCTTGCTGTTAAGTTTAAATTATGGTTTGGTAAGCTCTGATTCACCATAGGGTCTTTAGGAAAACTCTTTGCCGTGATAGTGTACAAATTAGAAACAACAAAGTTCAGCGTGCAGAAAATTGAGGTCTGTTGAGGTTAATGTGAGCAAAGAGTTATACAGCATCATGTAAAAAGGACAAGAAATGTGGTCATGGCCATCTCTCACTGGCATAAGGAACTGCAGGGTCCCTAAAGCTAGTCTGGTTCTTTCACTCATTATGCAACTGTTGCCTAGATCTTTCCTGGTGTCCACAATGCCCTGCACGCATCTTCACACAGAAGCACAAAAGATTAGTATTTTTGGTCAGGATTTTAAATTGGCAGTAGATAAACTCATCCCTGTTTACCCAGTCATTAACTATTTATTAGTTTCTGTCCCAGTGTGCTGCTAGTACCATAAATAACAGCTGTGTTTACAGTAGGCAGTGGGGTCCGCAGTTGCCTTGTGCATAGGTATTTGTAGTGGAAGACGCAGGGCACCAATTTATGCGGGGATCGGGGGAAATCTTGTTTACTACCTCTGCTGTGATCCTCTGGAATGAAATTTCAGGATGAGCTGGCAAACGAGACTATTTTTTTTATCATAAGGAAATGCTGAAATCTTAGGAAGTGAGAGACTTAAGTAACAATACAAAAGTTTGCAGCCTGAGTTAGGAGGTAATTTATACCTGCCCTTCCTGAGAAAAATACTTGGTGCCCTTGGAGCTGAATGGTTTTTATAACTGGATTTAATTAGGCCTTTTGAATAAGAGTTCATTTCCCTCTACCCCCAAATAACACAATAGCCAGAGCAGCTGTTGCACATACACAAACGTGTGCCATATAGTGACATGGGGTTTTCACGGCTCCGGTTTTTATGTTGTCAGCAGTTCCGGTATCCATTTTGGTTAGGTTTTCTTTCCAGAAGTTTATAATTTAGACAGGTAAATAGTTGCTTGAGAACCGAAACTTGGCATTTCAAGTCCCAGCTGAGGCACCTGTTTATATGACACAATTTTAAAAAAGGAAAGCTTGGATTCATTTTGTATTGCTGCAGGGCCAGAGTCTAGTAATTTATACCACATTTCCTCTGAAGGCAGTAGGATTATGTGGCATGTAAATCTGTGTAGAATTAGACAGTTTTCTAGGTAAATAAGTACTAAACAGGGATATAATCTAATGCACTGTATATAGTGTATGCGTGAGTAATAAGCATATAGGTATACACACACACATACATATATGTCAAGGTAAATAGCGCTCTTTGTAATCCCAATTGTAATAGCTCATTACAATTCCAAAGTTGCCTGTACTTGACACAGATTTTGTGTTCCAGTCGCTTCAATAATTCAAAATTGTTTACATCTAAAATGAAGAATGGTAAAGCTGAGGGTACATACAGAAAATCAGTTCTCCGATGGAACGAGTCCCTCAGCATTTTACATTTCTAACCAGAATAGCTTTGTGATCGCTCGTTCTGGGTTTCTGCCACACAGGTCCCTCATCTCGATCCTGTCAGGTTGAGCGATGATTATAGGGGAACCTGCTTACTGTGCAGTGATCATTAGCAAGCATTGCAAATAATAGATGTTAATAGCTGTGTTCAGCAAAATGTTGAATATGCACTCTAGGGATCAGTCATCTCTTGGGCAGTTGGACAGGTTGTTCTGCTGGGTTTTTCTTGTTTCTAACTTTTCCAATGATAGAATAAATTCTGTGACTTAATGTGCTTAGCTACTATGAAGTTCATAGGTTCATAGATGCTAGGGTCAGAAGCAACCTCAACAGATCATCAAGTTCGGCCCCCCTGCCCTGGGCAGGAAGGAGCGCTGGGGTGAGATGACCCCAGCCAGGTGCCTATCCAACCTTCTCTTCAAGACCCCTGGGGTAGGAGAGAGCACCACTTCCCTTGGAAGACAATGCCAAGATTTGGCCACCCCCACTGTGAAAAAGTTTTTCCTGATGTCTAGCCTAAATCTGCTCTGTCAGTTTGTGACCATTGCTCCTTGTTACCCCAGGAGGCGCCCTGGTGAACAGAGCATCCCTTGCTGCGTCCCCCTACTGAATTTGTAGATGGGCACAAGATCACCTCTCAGCCTTCTCTTGTGGAGGCTGAAGGGGTCCAGGTCCCTCAGGTTCTCATAGAACTTGGCCTGGAAACCTTTAACCATATAAGTAGCCCTCCTCTGGACCCTCTTGAGTTTGTCCACATCCTTCTTGAAGTGCAGTGCCCAGAACTGGATGCAGTACTCTAACTGAGGTCTGACCAATGCCACAGAGAGGGGAAGTATCACCTCCTTGGCTCTATTTGTCATGCATCTGCTGGTGCGTGATAAAGTGCGGTTAGCTTTGCTGATGATTTTGTCACACTGCCGACTCATGTTCATCTTGGAGTCCACTAGGACTCCAAGATCCCTTTCCACTTCTGTGCTGCCGAGAGGGTCAGTCCCCAGCCAGTAGGTGTGCTGGATATTTTTACGCCCTAAGTGCACTCTGCATTTGTCCTTAGTTAGTTGCTTTAAGAACGTGTGTTGCAAAGCTGCCAGTGCAGTTCTTAAATACTCCGAATTCCAGGGAGAACTTTTCTGTTCTGCAGCCTAGGGGGACCCGTGCCCTTGTGTGAGCAGCGTCTTTAACGGCTGCAACAGGAGGCTCGGAGTTGGTACTCGGTTCCTATCCCACTTCTCTCATTGGTTTCCTCTGTGGCCCTTAGCGAGTCGATCATCTGCTTTGTGCTTTAGCTTCATCATCTGTAAGAGTACTTCAGCATTCCTGTACTGTACGGGAATGATGCATTCTTTGTAGCTGACTATAAGATACTTAATACTGTTCTCTGGGGATATTGTAAGTCTTATGAGAAAAGTAAATGTTAGATTGTCTTGCACATTTCTGCCAGCATTGTTCTCTACTAGATGTTTCTAGTAATTTATCTCATGGTTTCTCAAGTGTGACTTATGTAGAAGAGGCAGTTCAGCATCTTTAGATGAAGGGTGCTGCCTTCCCAGAATAAAGGAAGTGATGCAAGCATCAGTACGTGAGACATCATAAAAATAAATTGAAGAAAAAGAAAACCTGGGCATTAAAACTTAGAGAATATTTAAAGTCGACTTGTGTTTAAAGCAATGGACTAAACTTAAAATGTATTTCTCCCTGTGCCATGCTCTTTTGAGCCTTGTGCCAGTCACTCTACTTTCTAGGCTTCCCTTCCCCCTGCAAAACAGCTCTTAGGGGGTTCTGAGATGCTCAGTTACTGTAATGAGGGATAAGGCTTGTGAGTCCTCGGGCCATGAAGGGCATGTGTAGATGAAATGGTGCCCTAAATTGAAGTGGTTGATTTTTTTTTAACTTTTTTTTTTTTTTAAAGCACTGCTTCAATTTAGGGCCCTTTAAACCCATGTGGTGCACACACCCAAACTTAGCCGCCTCTCTGGCAGCAGGGACGGGAGAGCAAGCTGCCGGCGGACGGAGCGGTCCCTGGGCTGCAGGGCGGGCTGGTGCTTCCCTCCACGGCAGCAGCAGCACCCCCCCCCCCCGGCCGCCCCCAGTAGGCAGTGTAGCTGGCTTGGGCAGTCCTGGGGGGCACCACAACTGCGGAGAGAAGCCGGGGGACCCCACACAGCTCAGGCAGTCAGGAAGGCTGTGGGGGTGGCGGGGGAGGAGGTCAGGCTCACTGCTTTTCTTGGGTGGAGCCTGCCTTCCCAGGCTGCTGCCAGGCTGCCTGCAGGGCCCCTGAGCTGCACGGAGCCCGGTGCTTTGCTCCGTGGCTGTAGGAGCAGCAAACTAAAACTCTGTGGAGGAGTTTTAGTTTTGCGCCCCAAGTCATTTAAGGCGCACTACGCTGCTGAATTTGCTACAGCGGCTGGAATTACTATGCAATACGCTGCTGATGCATGCAAACACCAACACTATTGAAGCGGTGCAAAAGCGTTTAACCTGCTTTAAAGTGTTGTGCACACACACCTCTTGTTTCGTCTACACACCGCCATAGAGTCCAGCCTGGGTCTGGTTTCAGTAAGGAGCTGGAGCTGGCCAACAGTAATAAGTTTGTTTCTGTTCTTACATTTCAATGCCTGATATGCTTCCAGGTGAAACCGTAGGCTGGCAGATTTATCGTGTTAAGGCTGGCAAATGTGTTATTATGTTAAGAATGAGTTAAGACAGAGTTATTATTTGTTATTATGTTAAGAGTAGCCCATTTATTTTGATTTGGAACCTCTTTGGTGTTTTACGCCCACCAATATAGATCATCATATAGGGAAACTGCAGATATATACATCAAGCTTAAATTGAATGAGGCTAAGAAAAAAAAGAGATGTTTGCTGAAAATGGCTGTGAAGATGTCTGTGAAATGACTTGTTGCTCTTTAGTCCAGACCATTAATGAAGCACATGATGTTTTTATCGTAAGGCATCACCAAAGCTGAGAGCAGTAGGAGGCATGCATAACAATAAAGCTTCCTACAGTCACGGTAACCTGGTGTTGACTGGCACAAAGAAACCTCCTTGGCAGGCTTAGTAGAGAAGTGGAAGGTGAATGAATGGACCCAGACACTGAACTTTCCTTTCGCTCCTGGGAGTGATGCCTTTGCATAAAGTTGAAACGTGGTTGGTGGGCACTGCAGCTGTCTACCTGGAGAATGTTACTTTTCAGTGATGATGAGTTTGTATCTTTCCTATTAAATCATCTGAAGTTCTCTGCTCTGGTGGACACTGATATTCTCCTTTGTCACATTTGTCTTTGATTATGACTCCTTCCCTGACCCTTTGTCTGCTCCTTCCAGTGTTGTGTGATCCACGGTGCAGATGTTCTGAATTCAGTAGTGGCTCAGATTTTATCCCTTGTACATACCGGAAACTAGATTTCTAGACTCCAGTGGGTGTTGGATCACCCATGTGAATCTCTGGCACTCACCAATAGTACTGGTCAAGCAGCTTTATTTTCCTCCCCCTGTGCATGCCTTCTCTGTGACCTACACAAGCTGTATCAAGCAGCTTCGGTAACATGCAGCGAAGAAAAGGGAGTCTCCAAAGTGGGGAGTGATGAGGAATTTCTGCTCAATGAAGCATAACTTCAGAATGTGCATTAAGTGATAAGAAAAGTCCTTTTAATGGCATTAAGAACTTTTACATTCTCCTGTAATAACTAATTTAGCACAGATGTACCTGGCTGAAGCTTAGAGAAAATATGGAAACAGTTATGATTAACTTTATTGGCAATAAAGCAAGGGGAGAGGAAATAAAACCTTTATACAGATATTGTGCCTTTCTAAAGCACTTTTTATATGTGTTTGTTTAGTGAAGCAAGTACAGACTAATGCTGATGAGTAGGCATCTCATGAATGAAGTCTGATTTAACTGTTACACAGTGCACAACAATGCTGCCGTGCTAGTTTAGGGTGCAAAGCGAGGAATACCACGTCCAACTGAAGCTGTCATGGGACTTTGATAGGCAGGGTGTAATCTCACATGATTGGCCAGAGAAACCAAGCTGATTTCTGATATCCCTAATGCCTACACTGATTAGCGGCTCTCCTCCAGAGATTGGCTGTTCCGGTACGCAGGACTCTCCAGCACCAAGCAAGACATTAACTTAAGGCTGACTTGAAATTCCCAGCAGCACTGTTTTGGATGGGCAAACCCTTCCTGGGCAGAAAAATTGCAAAGATGAGCCCAGGCGAAAAGGGTGCTGCATTTTGAAGCAGTGTGGGCCAGTAACTCATCGCAGACCTGGTTTGGAGAGCTAGGTTGTCTCGCCTGCCTTAAACTCTGGGCCTTGTCAAAAGCCCACTGGAGTCGCAGAAAGAGCTTTTTCCATTTAACTTCCATGAATTCTGGGTCAAGTACTGTTTGCTAGTAAATTGGGGTTGTGAATGTGATCCTTACCTGCTGGAAGCACTCTGAGGTATATGGATGTAGTTTGTGGACCAGTAAAGTCCTTCTTGAATGTTAAATCATTAAGTAGCCATTTCGGGTTTTTTTTTACCTACTTGATTAGAGGCCTGAAAGCCTTCAGATATGGACCTTATACAACAAAACGGTTGTTTCAAGGTTGTATTGGATCACATCCTTCAGGCACAGTTTTCTATAGACTTGAAGGCTCCTTACGTTGTCAGTGGTGACAGTGACTGAAGACCATGGCACAAACTTATTAGCCCAGAATAAATACAAGGATTAGTGTTAAGTAATACTGACTGGGTAGGAACTCGCACTGTACTGTACTGTACGTGTTATTGGACTCCAAGCTTTGATTTCAGCCAGGACAGAACAACCCTAACCATCTCTGGGTTGTGACCTACAAGTAAGTGGTCCTGAATCCTTAGGTTCATGGCACATCATGTTTGATCCAACTCCTGAATTCTTTGCTCAGAAAGGCAAGGGGGAAAAAAAGTGAGGCTGATCCTCCTCCCTTTTGATAGGGCTTGATCTCCAGTAATCAGCTGCTTTTCTTCAGCTAGTTGTGTCTCTGCAACCCCTGAGATTTTCTCTCGGCAGAGCATTCCCCTCTGCTGTTTTCTCCCTATGCTGTGCCTGGCTTCTTGTGATCAGAGACCCAAAAAAGAATGTCTTGCGATCAAAAAGCTTACTAAGAAATCCTTGCCTCTCGCATGATCTCTGGGCTCTAAAAGTGCACAGATACAACATGACTTAAAAGCCCCATGGCATTTCTTGCAAGAGCAGAGGTTTTAGGGACAGCATGTTGCTCAGCTTGCAGATTCAGTGGATCTCTTCAGGGTAGATATCCAGTGAGTACATTGTGTTGCTGAGTCTTCATCCCAGACACTGCTGCATTTCAATGGCAGGCACTGTGATGACATGCACAGGACAGAGCTTCCGGATGAAAGTTGCTGTAAAAATAGATACAATTAAGTAATTGTTTAATAGGCTAAACTGGTTCATTGTTCACATATTGCATTGTTGTGTTATCAGTATGTGACGCAGCAAGTAGACAGCCTGGTAAGAAATGAAGATGTTTTAAGCTCTTTGAATGTCAGTATTAAAGGCTACAGCTGTGCTGCCAACATCCAGTCCTAAGATGACTTCCCAGTTTTAGGACAGTTGCCAATATAAATTCTTCCTGAACCCTCTCTCTAGTTTTGCTCCTCCTAGTACGTCCAGGTCTTGATTTGAACCAGAGGAAGATGGCGAACAGCTGAGATGCTTGAGTAACTTGTTTTGAATGTTTTTTATTTGAACCAGGGCAGACGGTGAATGGCTGAGATGTTCACATAACTTATTTATTTGAATGTTTTCTTCTTAAGCTGCCTTGCTCCCATGTGGAGGAAGACCCAGCATAGGGCTTGATGACAAGTTTGTTGGAAAACCTAGTTTTCTACTAAACAAATGGTTGCGTAAAGATTTTCTCTCTGCAGAAAAACTCCCCAAATATTTAATTTGGTTTGGTCTGAGGAGCCAATGCACCATAGCCAGACTCCCTCCTCTTACCAAGATGGGCAGAAAAGTAAGTACAGGCATACCTCGGAGATATTGCAGGTTCGGTTCCAGACCACCGTGATAAAGCGAATATCGCAATAAAGCGAGTCACACGAAGCGCAATAAAGCGAAGCGCAATAAAACGAGGTATGCCTGTATAATGCAGACAAGGCTGTAGGATGCCTCACTCAAGCTAAAACCAAACCAGATTCCCACATTAGGCTGCATATCTGTGTATGCAGAGAGAAGAGGGGGGTGCTGGAGAAGAGAAGTGAGGTTGGAGCAACATAAAGCACACTTTTTATGTTCTCTCTAACTCATATTTGCTGACAGTTTAAGCTTGGGAGGAAATGCATCTCTTCCCTGCTGCCAGGCCATTTGTCATCTGCTATCTTACCATCCTCTGCAGGCTCCCCTGTATGTGACATTCTGACAGCTAAAATACAGGTGGCACTGGAGGTGGTGGTTGAACTGAGTCAGGGTTTCAACTTGCGGAGGTTGACACAACTCAGAATTGTGCCTGTTTACATCGTGGTTGAACAGTTCCTCCTTCTTGAGCTTATCCTTGTAAATAATATCTAGGGCCCCGAGAAAATTGCAGACTTCTTGTACAAAATTTGCGGCACGTGCGCAGGTAAAGTGTATTTTTTCATGCAATATTCACAGAGCTATCATTAATCTTGGCAAATGTGTCCCGGCAGTTCTGTGAATATTCCATGAAATATGACACTTTACCCACGCACGTGTATGGCAGGTACGCACACACTGCCCGCCCTCCCAAAAGTCCCCAAACCCTCACCCTCCAAACTCCCTTCCCTCCCTCCACATACACTTACCTTCATCCGGCTGCTGGGGATGTTCCCGTGGCCCTCCCTGGGCACAACCTGGCCATACCCCCAGCAGCCGATTGCAGGCTGGAAAGGTGCAAAAGCCCAGGTTTCCCCTTGCAGGTTGAAATGCTGCCAGCCTGCAAAGGGGAACCTGCACTTTCACCTGTTTTTCTGGCACAGACTCAGGACCCTAAAAAATTGTGGTGTGATGCTAATTTTGCGGTATCCCCGCAGTCTGCGAAATCATGACTACTTTAGTAAATATGTTGACCGGTGCTCATTAGACGTTTCAAGGGAGTTTAGTGCTGACAAAAGATGCCAACATGAAATCCCCTGGGATATCACTTGATCCACATGCTGCCCTGCCAAGGTTCATCCTTTCTGACTGTGAGGAGAGAGGGGAGCTGCTCAGTCATTTAGTCTTTGGCATATTGAGCCCGACTTCCAACTTGCACTAGTTCCTGACCCGTAGGTGCATCTGGGAGGTGGACAGGATGAAGATAACTTTGGGCTGCTGTTGGGTTGGGCGAGAGGGCTATCTATGTCTGTACCAGCCCCTCTGAGCTCTCCACTTCGCCCGTCCTGGGGCAGCCTCCTCCTGCTCTGTCGTGCCGTGCAGCCTGGCCTGGCAGGAATGCAGAAGCCCCGGCTTTAGATGAAAAGAAAAACACAACAATAACAAGGACACATTGAATGTGACTTGGAGCAGGCTGCTTTATTTCACTGGTGTTGTTCTTTCACCCACGTGCTTTTCCCCTTTTATCCAGGTCTCGCCAAAGCCTGGGCTGCATTTCTCTTTCAGACAATACTGAGATTGTTAGCTTAGCTTGGCACACATTTGAATAACTTTCAAGAAGAGCCTTCAGATAAAGCCATGTTTCTTTAAAAAAAAAAAAAAAAAAAAAATCCTTGCCTGGCCCCTTGCCCTGGTTGGGGGAGGGAATGGGGAGGAGAGGGTGCAGCAGTGGAGGTTTTACAAATGCTAGGGAGGCTGGCCTCCTCCGTGATTTACAGGGGACCTGCGGAAAGTGTTGAGGATGTATGGTGATCCTTAGATGTTTGCTGACTCCCAAATGCTAACTGAATACTCGGATCTGCAGCCTTTAACTCTTGAGAAGAGACAGCGTCAGCAGGGACCCTGGCTCACTGGAGATCTGAAAGTGGCTGCTAGAAGATCCCTGCTGTCTCCATATATCACGAAAGTGAAATGAAGAGTTGTTTGCAGGGAAGGCTTTTTTCTGTTGTGACACGCAAGACTAGTTAGTGTGAATGGAGTCTAGCAACTCCTGTAACACACAAGGCTTCGCTGGGTACGAGCTTTGTGCTGGGGTGTAGTGCGTGCTCTCTGCAGGTGTCGCAGCATCACATGAAAGTCCAGCGTACAATTATGAGTGATTTGGCAGAGCCACCCTGCACTGAGAGCTAATAGTCTTTCAAGATCATAGGCACTTGCCTTTGCTTTCTCTGCCTTGGAGACTGAAGTTCTTACAGAGCAGGGTCATGGCCTGCGCATCTAAAAATGAGCTTGTCATTGTCCCTAACACATTTGAATTCTTTTGCTGGTGTTGAGCCTGATGCACAGAGGTCCTGGCTGTTTGTCAGATAAACTCCCTCGTGGATGCTGGTGCACAGCAGAGACCTACAACTTCCTTCATGTAGGCCTTTCTCATGGTGACTGCTTTCATTAGAGCCCTGGCTAGTTTTGAACTGAACTGGCAACTCGGGGATTAAAGGCATTGTATCTCCTTGCCAGCCCTCAAGGGCAAAACAAAGAGGGCCTTGAGTCTAAAAGGGTTGAAAACCAGTGATGTAAGATTTAAATCATTCATGTTTAAACTACTGCCAATTCTCTAAGGTGTGTGCGCCTAGAGAAATAGGGAACAATGGCTTATCTTGGAGGATAAATAAAATCTCATTTGCTCTAATTTTTGGCAGCAGTGAAAATACTGGTTCCTGGTCTTTCCGAAGCAAGTAGTTTAATGTAGTAATAGAGTAGAATGCATCCAGGAAACGAGATGATTTGCCACTCCAAGGAGAATGCAAATAATGGCAATTTTTTGTGGTGACCAATTATGAGGAGTAGATGGGGAGGGGCATTAATGGGGAACTGAAAGAATGGTGAATTAAACTACTGTGGCCAATTATTTTACAGGTGAATTAGCCAGGGTTTACCATATAAAGCAGTGATTCTCAACTGGGGTGTCTTGAGATCCTTTCAAGGGTGTTGCAAGGGGTCTCATAATGTTAGCACTGTTAGGTTTACAAACATGATTCACAAAATAGACCCAGAGATTTCAAATAGAAATTCATAGTTGTGGTCTTTGAAAGTTATTTGCAACAGAAAAACTGGTCTATTTTTCTGAAGGCAAAAAAGAGTGAACATTTTAAGAGGTGGCATTTTCCAACAGGTGTCTCGAGTCTAGAAAAGGTTGAGAACCACTGGTATAAAGAGACAGCATTCCTGGTGGTTAGAGAACAAGAAGGAACAAGGATTTTAAATTATGAAGCTGCTGAGGATTTGAAGTATGACATTGGGTAAGTTATTCGACCCTTCTCTCTGGTTTCCCCATATGTGCATTGATTTTGGATTTTAAACTTCATTGCTGAACAGCAAGAAAGATTTCTACACTTCCCTGCTTGCCATCTGACACCTCCAGGAAAGGAAATCCTACCTGATCTTCACAACAAAGAGCAACTCAGAACAACTCACAAAGACACTTTCATGGACCCAAAGGGACAGATTTCCATCTTTGGCTTCCTCTGCGCAAAATGAAGCTTATTTCCTACCTATGGGGACTTTTTACCATCTTTTAATTTTCCCTGAGCCTGATGAAGGGCTTTTGAGCCTGAAAGCTTGCAGAAAAAGATTTTTTTTTTAATTTTTTTTTATTTGTGATGTCCTGGTTGGTTTAATAAAAGGTCATTTCTGAACTAAGAGTTCTAGATGTTTGCATTTCTTAAGGGGTAATGTACACACATGCATATCTGTACCTGTTAGGTAGCTGGCTCTTTAAAAGGAGCCGGGGTCCAGCCTCACCTGCCTTTTGGCTGTGTCCCAGCTGAGACTGTTGTACCAAAGCCCTGGAGCAGGAGGCTCTCTGCCAGACAGCCTCTCTATTATTCAGGCAGGTGGTCTAGAGCAGTGGAGACCACCATTTTGGCAGGTGTGCTACAAATTAGCCATGTACCCCTTTTAGTGCCACTCCAGGCCCCTTTCCCTGTCTGCTCTCATGCTTTACTGTGCCCAGTCTGCTGCTCTGCTTTCTGCTTCCTGCCCTCTATCCCTGCCTACGCTGCTGCTCTGCTTTCTGCCTCCTGCTCTATCTGCTGCAGTGCTGCCCGCTCCCTCCCTGTGCCACACACAAAGCCTGCCTGTGCCAGTTGTGGTGCACGTGCCACAGGTTAGCTACCCCTGGCTTAGCAAATGGAAGCCTGCAAGAAATTACCAGACTCTGGGGGAGGGCAGTTAATGTGGACTTAGCTAATTTTTTCTGCAAGAGAAATAAAGCTGAGAAAAAAGATCTGAACTGAGTGTGGTGTCAGCCTGTCCTGAGCCTGGCAGAAAAGGGCTCATCGCATAGTGGGATGAAGAGCTAGGATCAATAAGTAGGATCTCTAACACTGGTTGAAGTCACTTGTTTGGGGTGATTTGTGTTGGGTGATCACTCCGCAATTTATAGAGTCTTGCCGTAAGTATCTCACAGGCACACTAGAAATCAGAACCCGGGATGCTTGACTTGCGCTGTTGTCTAATGCTAGAGCAGGTATCTCGGGGAATCTAGATTTTCTGCTTTCACGTTCATGCCATTCAAGACTGCAGCTTTTATTGTGTCATGCACAGGCAACTTCAAATGCGCCACTGGCTCTGCATGTGCATATACTGCCTAGACGGGAATGAGCATAACCATGTATGTGGTGCCAAGGGCAGGCTAATTGCTACAGCTGAGTTTCCACACTGTTTCGCTTGTCCTCAGTACCATGCAGACTCAGCTCCTCTCCATCCAGTCTGGGCAGTTGTGCATGGAGCCAAATGGCACTTTTAAGGGTGGTGCTGGGCACAGTGAGCTTGTGGCCTATATGTGGCTTTGTGTCTTGGTGGTAAGAATGGGAAAGAAAGTGAGAGCCCCTGGCATAGGATTGTTCCCATGTAAATAGTTTATAACAGGAGGAATCATTAGCTCTTGGGATTCCTTCCAGGCAGCCATATCCCCACCCAGACTGGTAGCCATTCAGCCTTCGTTCCCTTGAGCCACTGAAATGAGACTTTCTCTTTGTAAGCTGAGAGGGTGTCAGTAGATGAGAGCAGCACTCTAATGAGAGCAGTAAGAATAAGTTTTCCAGTTGGCAGAGGAAGACTTGAAATGAGACTGTGACACTGCTGCCCCTTGGTCAAGGGAGATCCAAACTGCAAGAGATGTCACGGGGGCAGAAGAAAAAGCCTGTCCCTTATGAAGGCAAGGCTTGAAAATAATCCTGTTTGTTTCATATTTCTATAACATTGGGAGCAAACTGGTGGTCTGATGGAGCTTTTTTGCTAAGATGAACATGTAATGTGGAGACTTTAGAAGGAGAAGGAAATTCTTGTGGAATTGTTTTGTTGCAGGCAAAATGCCTTCATTTTTGGAAGAATGGGGCATTTCCATTGCTAGTGCACCATGTGTTTCCAGAATTATGGAGTATGGAATTAGGCCATCTTAAATTCCCTACTAGAAATTGTCCAGGTTGTGTGTCTATTAGAGCAGAAAGTGAAACATCCCCGGATTAATCACCCAGGCATTTTCAGTTTCAGTTTCTGACTTCCCTGTGTTAACACAGTGCCACAGTGTTCAGGTTCCAGATACTTTGGGGGGAAGTTTTAAATCCAGACCAAGAGCTGCTTTTTTAGACTCTTTAAAATCATGGCAGTGTTCTGTTCATTAGACTTTGAAACTAACCTGAAATATCTTTTCACTAAGTCTAAATCTGGGGCCACAGGAGCTAACTGCAGTACAGGTACTTCACGTAAGCAGCTTGAAGCATGCCCTCCTGTCCCAGTTACAGACACTGCCCATGTGCCTTGATCGCAGCCTTTGTGTCCTACAGCCCCCTCATTGAACCAGGTCTGTACATCTGCTTCTGTGGTCTGTATTCTAGTATTGCAGCAGGTTACCAAGCTCTGATTATAGGGAATCAACCAAGTTCAGCTTTAATATAAGGACGGGGTGAACCGTGTTAATTGCCCCAACTTCTGAATGTGAGGCATGTTAGCTCCAGGCTGCCCACTCTCTCCTGCCATAAGTGATCAGAGGTCTGTCATGAAAATGCGGCACAAACTATGACCGGGAATTGTTGTGCTCAGGAATTTGGGCAGTTGTTTTGCATCAAAGGGCTAAGACATGTGTTCACTTTGGTTTTGTGCTGCCATAAAAGTTTTGTCGTAGTGCAGAAGCGACGTCTGTTTGCAGCCTCAGACTAACAGGGCTAACTAACTCTACTCGGGGCACTAAAATTGCTTTTCCACATGCAGATTTGGAGGAGAAGCCTGCTGAAGCTCAGTTGCTTTCCCTAACAGGTGGACGTGGGAATCAAACTCTTGCTTCTTCAAATGAAATTGTTTTGAAATTTCTCCGAATGTGCTGGAAAGCAAATAAAAAGTTTCTACATCCTTGCCATTCCCCCTCTCTCCCTCCCCCATTTTCCCGCATCTGAATGCATACAGCCCTTGAGGTTGCAGGGCTTACGTAAAATGCCAAATGCAAAAATAATACAAATCTCACTTTTTTTTTTTTTTTCTTGTCAAGTGAGTCTGCTCACAAAACAGATCTGATTTGCAGACTTGGAGAGCTGTAGTACCGACACACTTTCTGAACCTTGGTCTGCATTAGGAGCACAGCTGGGGAAGCACTTAGAAAGGCCATGTCTGGTGACAGTAGTTAAAACTTGGGAGAATTAATAGGATCTCTCCAGGATTCTTCCCGCACTGTTATTTGTGGATCTGTCAAATGGAGCCCTGTTATGCCATAAAATGTATTGGGGAGGAAGTTGGGTTTTTGGAGTCCTGACCTTACAGACAGATTGAGGTTAAAGAGTAGCTTCTTTTAGAACTGATTTAAAATTAAACTATGTTAAATACCACTTCTGATCACAGTTTACATTAAAGTGAACTGGAATCTCTCCAACCTTTTATAGGGGAGGAGTGAGGGTGGTCACAGAGAAAAGAAAATGCAGCCATTTTGCTGTCGATCAGACTTCTTTTATACAAAAGGTACTTTAGCTGGTAAATAAACCTTGCAGCACTGAAGACCATATGACTTTTATGTGACTGGCAAAACAGGATAAAATGCTGTGTTCCAGAACCGGGGAGCTGGAACTGGATGGGTAGTTTTGAAAGGTTTCTCTCGCTCTCTCCCCCCTCCCTTTTTTCTTTTCAGGGTGATACAGTATTCATTCTGTGTGTCCTGAGTTCAGGGCTCCCAGAACAGTACAAATAACCTCTGGAGATGAAGCTTGCTTCAATAGTGCCGAACTAAATGACTTCATGAATCTTTTCCATCTCTAATTTTTTGTGACTGAAACTTTAACTTTTTGCCTTCTCCATAAACCACAGATGCGTGTGTGTTCCATAATTGCATGTTTTTAAAATCCATTTATTTTTTAGATGTTAACTTTGTTCTTCCTTTTTTTGGCTTGGCACTTTGTTTTTAAGTGAAATTTTGTATGAAATTTATAAAAAGTGACAGGTTGAAGTAGCTTATCCTGATATAACAGGGTAGTGATAGTGGTAGTGAAAGCTTTGGGGCAGATGAGTCATAAAAACATTCTCTCTCTGGACCAAATCATGAACAACTTACTTCTGTTTTTGTTCAGTGACTCTGGAGTAGCCCCAGAAAATTGTCACAATCTGGCTTTGAGAAAGGAGGATAATTTTGTGGCGGAAGCGCTGGATTTGCACCTGGGAAATAAATCTGGGTTTGTTTTTTCCAGCTCTGTTGCTGCTTTCTTCTGCAGGGTTCAATGCCCAGCCCAACAAGACTCTGATCTCAGGTGGAGTCTCTAAGTGCTGGCTCTATACTCGGCTTCTCTCACTGTCTTACCAGTAAGTTTCAGTATTTCCCTGCAGGATCACTCCTAAGAATGAGAAAGAAGTTTAGGATCCACATCCCAGTAGGGCCTTTTGGCCCTTGTGCTGAGAACACCAAAAAGCAACTTTCAGTGAGCACCACATTAGGTTATAGGTTAGAGAGGGATGAGCCAACTTACTTGAGCTCAAAAATATCACATTTTCATGCTTTTCTGTGGGGAAAGATGTGCACTTGCTCTTCGAGCTAGTCTTCAACAAATTTAATTTACCAACAGGTAGGATGGTGTGCAGGAGCATCCTGTAGTTTGTGAAGAGCTTTGGAGCAGCATCCTATGGAGCATCGCTGTTCTAGTAAGAAACTTCGGTGTACCCTGGTCTGGGGTGCAGCCGAAACTACATATGGTTCAAGAGCAATCTTTCATGTTCTTTCATGGCATTGGTATTGGGAGGTTCTCCATTTCTGGGTATGCAGGTGTGTTTTTCTGTTTATCCCAGCTTTGAGTTGCAGCTAACCCAAACCTGGAAAATTGTAACCTTTGATTATTATGCCGTTCGTGCTGTAGACGTCTTTTGGAGCTTGGGTCCTATTTTGAGCCCGAGCCCTTTGCAGTGATTCTTAACAAAGATGCTGTGACATCCTTTTAAGGGTCTTGCAGGGTGCTGCTCTACATTAGTACTATTAGGTGTGAAAATGCCTACATATGATTCACAAGATAAACCAAAGATTTCAAATAGGAATCAACAGTGTCAAAAGCCTTTTGTCCCCTGTCTTTGACTTCTTTGCAACAGAATTGTTCTATTATTTTTTTGGAGTCAAGAAATGAATGACAGCAGTGCCATTTTCTGAAGGTGCCGTGAGTCTGACAAGGGGGCAGCATCACATCTAAAAAGGTTGAGAACCACTGCCCTAGGAGTTGGATCTTAATATCACTCTTTCCCCATATCCCTTGGCTTTTGTTTTTCAGTATGTTTTTTCCTAGGATACCAACCACCCACAATAAGGGACTTCTATTAAACCTATTGTTGTTTTTTATGAGGTTACTTAATCAAATCCAGTCAGTTCCTTTTGCTGGAACTGTCACACGTCCAGAGTGAAAGGGTAGTTTACCATTTATATCCAGTTACGCTCTAGAGTTTGTGGCTAAATATTTCCATCAAGTCCAGGAGGAATCTCTCTACCGACTGCTGCATTCTAGTATCAGATGTTTTACTGACATATTGAGCCTTTTTCTGTAGTACTCGGGCAGTGCCGAGCACTGCATTACGCAATGTGACTAGCATACGTTATGCGGCGGAGGCCTCATTCTCTCGGAGGAAGAAAGAAGCGTTTGCAGCCCAGCATCTTAAAGGACGCACGCAGCAGCATTTCCATATACATAGTGAGGTATTTAATGCTCTTCGGTTCCTGAAGAGCTCATTTCAGCCCTTGAGGAAAGTTTTGTCTCTGCCCGAAGAAGTTTGTCCTTGAAGAAGTCTGTTGCGTCAGAAAAGCATAGCTATGAAGGTGGTAGTTGATGTGTTAGTTATTTGAGGGCAGAATTTGGCTGATCAATTTAATGTATGTCTGAATTTGACTTGTCTCTCTACTCGTGTATTTTATACCCAGTGCAGGTTGGGACTGAACCTAAAAGTGGGAAAGAGAAATTAATTTATTAAAGATTATAGCTGACGTTCCCAATATTTGAATCAGCAGATTCAAGTCATTCGGGATAGAAATAACTTCCTGTAATTACTTTTTTTGTCCAAAGGAAGACAGGAAGCTAATATCCACCCCCCTTGACAATTGGGGAGAATGGAATTACCTCACTGTTTAAATAATCTTTTAATACTGCTAAACTTTGAGAGAGAAAAACATTCCCTAATTCCTGGCAAGAGTTACAGGCTTTTACTTATGCTCTGTGTTTGTGAAATTTTACCTTAGACTGCTTTCAAAGAAGATTAAGTATTGCATGGATTAAAAAATGCAAAGCCCATCTGGAATTCATGATGAAACCATCAGCCTTAATAAACCAAACCGGCTTGTTTTAAGTGATTTTCCTTAGATATGAAGGGTAACAAACGTGTTAAAGTAGCATCACTGGGCAGATTAATTGATTTGACGGTGCTGGATCCTGGATTCTGAACTTTCCTCTCCCTTCTACATTTCTAAACCTACCTAGTCCCACTTTCCTAGCATCCGTAGGTGTCACAGACGTTAGGGCTGGAATGGACCTTGCGAGATCATGGGGTCCAGCCCCCTGCCCAAGGGTACGATCACCCCAGCAAGATGAGCATCCTGTTTGGAGACTCCCAGCAGAGACGGAGCGGGGGCAGTTCTGCAGAGGTGTCACGTGTGAAGAGTCCCATCTCCCCCGCCAGGCGGTCCTCTCCCACCTTTCTCCCCCTCCTCCTGTCCTAGCTTTTGCCTTCCGCAGGATGCAGGAGCAGCAGCCGGGCAGGTCACGTCACGGAGTGCAAGGGATCCTGGGACCTGTTCTTCTCTAAACCAGTGATGGAGTTTTCGGGTGCTGGGCGGACTTTCATCCCATTTTTCTGCTGCTGAAGCCTATGTCAAGGGAGGGGAATGATGATTTTTGGCAGCGAAAAATGGGATCAATTCTCCCTCCAGCAGCGGGAAACTCCACTGCTACGCTACAAAACTACGATTTCTAGAATGCCTTGGGCTCCCCAACCTGCATTGCTGCTTCCTGCAGCCAAGAAATGCTTGCATGGTGGCCCCCTCCCTGTCTTTCTGGTATCCATCCCCTCGAGCAGTGTCTAGGGCTTGTGTCCTGCTCAGTTGCCCCATGTTAGGCTACTGCCGTTTTGGGTCAGTAATGCTGTCATTTCTTCTCACTCAGACTAGGCTACGTGGTGGCCTAGCTGTGTCAGTCAGGGGTGTGACATGGGACCAGTGCAGCTGGACTAGCAAAGGCCTGGGAACAGACAGCTCTCCTGGCAAACCACAGTATTGCAGGTGTAAGCTGTGCTCAGGCGTAGAGTGCTTTGCAGCTATGGTCTATTATAATATTGCTTCGCCAGGAATGCCTTGGATTATAAATCTGATTAAATAACAGCAGGGAGGGAGTACGTTAAATTATATTAACCACAAATTATTTTGGTCTAGGTTATTCTGTCTGTGGGTTTACAGTCATTGTAGGCCAGGATGAATGAGTATCCATCTCCAACTCTTAGATATCCGAGAGACATTAAGATTATATACCAGACAAAGCTCTCGGTTACTGCAGTGTGCTTCTCTGTCTCACCTCTCAAGTCTGTTTTTCCTGTGCTATCCACTGGGCTGAATTGCATTTACTTCCATGGGGGAGGGCTGGCTTCAAGGGGGTGGAGACACTGTTGTGCGAGCTGCTGTACAAACACAAATTAACCAAGAATCTTTATTGAAATAAGGTGCCATCACTTATCTTTTCCTCAAAAAAATGCACTACCTGTTCATTTGCAGGACCAGTTTCATGACTGTTGTCTTTGGATTTTCATAGATTTCATAGACATCAGGGCTGGAAGGGACCTCGGGAGATCATCGAGTCCAGCCCCCTGCCCAAAGGGCAGGA
>NW_017728948.1:4232086-4242504 GCF_001723895.1 Crocodylus porosus | reverse complement strand
AAGGGCAGGAAGTCAGCTGGGGTCATAGGATCCCAGCAAGATAAGCATCCAATTTACTCTTGAAGGTGTTCAGTGTAGGTGCTTGAACCACCTCCTATGTGGATGCACTTGGCTTTATCTGCTGGAGAAAAGTGGCAGGTCACTTTGGAGCAGATGCAAAATGGTCTGTAGACCTCTAAAGACCTTTGTTTTGGAAAATGCTGTGAGATCAGTGGATGAAAAGTGCTGCACGTGTTTTATTATTAGCTCACCTTATGCTTATAATGCTTTAATTTCACTCCCTCTCTCTGGCATTGCTTACTTTTAATTCTGATTGCATCTCTGATTGCTTTAATTTGTGGGGAGTGGCACGACATGGATATGATGGTGTTTTTTGTCTGTGTTGGCATTTCCAGAAGCCAATATGGAAGACGGTCTTAAAAAATGCACATTTTTTGCCTTTATGAAATACAGTAGGTTGAGGAGGAAACCAATAAATTAAGATCTGTAAAACAGAGATTTATGCAGTGGTAGTGAAGAGTGGCATAACCTCCCTTTGGAAATATTGCCAAGGATCTGAAAGATAATGGAACTGGGAACATTAAACATCTTGGGCTTAGAAAAATACTGTTTGCCAGACTAACTCATTGCTTCCTTTTGACAGGGATACTAAATCCATGTGGGAAGAAAAATCAGTAGGTCCAACACACTGGCTTCAGGAAAAGCATTTGACAGCATGTCACCAAATATTGCACTCAGCGTGAATTCAAAGTGCAGCGGAGATAAATGTTCTGCCTGAAGGACCACGCACAACAGGACAATGAGATACTGAAGCCTGTCGAGCGTGGGGAGGGGTTGGAGGTTTCTTTAGGCTTAATGTTAAATCCAGGGTTATTTAACATGTTTAATGGATACAAACCTGCAAATGATTTGATCCTGATAGTGCGTCTGAGGAGTTATTGAACCCTAAGCTGTGCATACAATAGAAATGCTCATGAACAGAGCAACCCCCAGCTTTTAGACTGCTCCTGCAGACAGAAAAGGCAGAGAGAAGCTGGTTTTATTAACTTGATAGGAGCTCATGGCGCTAGTGTGGTGAATGTAGTACCTACCGAGCATGCAAAGGGGGGCTGAGTGCTGTAGGCACCCCGTTGTTGTGGACTGGGGGCTGTACCCGCACGAAGGAAAATTTGTGCTTCCAGCCCTGCCTTTCACTTGCTGCTGGCTTTTTTGGCCACTTCATCTCTCTGTGCCATTTCATTGCTCTGGGTGTGGATGTATGTAATGTTTGAACTGTTCCCAAAAGTCATTGACTGGGAACTAGTTCACAGCCGTCATGGGTCAGAGGTTTCCTTGCATCCAGTGCCCTTGCAGTCCAGTTAGAGTGGTTGTCTTAAAGGGGCTGAAGTGCTGTGGATCTGACCTGAGGGGCTGGGAGAGAGCACCCAGCCCAGCATGCACTGCAGTGGACAAGGGAGGAGGGAGTGCTTGCACCCATGCTTTGGGGATCCCAGGAAATGGATGACCTGTGGCTGGGAGTATTTTCAGTTTCTGCTTTCCCTTGACTCCTAAACATGAGTTTAGTCAAGCTTGGTAGCGTGCACATGATTGAACTCTTCAGTGTGCCTGCCTGACTTTGGGAGGTGGGGAGCGCTTGGACCTACAGCTTTCAGTTGCCAGGGTTTGGGGTGGGGGGGCACGGTGAAGTAGGGACCGAGGACAGCTGCTTGTTAGAAAAATAGCTTTTACTGAACAAGCAGTGCAAGGGAGCTCATTGATAAAACATGCCAAAAAAAGTGGAAAAAATCTGGGGCCATGTACGAGAGCAACTGATTAGAGCAGTGGGGGATGTCTGGAGGACTGACCAGACCTATGCCACAGAAGGCTTGATGTCCACATGTGTCGATGACCTGGTTCACAGTGAACCGGTTCAGCCAGCGCTTGATTTTCCAGCTACACTTTTGAACCATTCCAGGAAGCTTTGAATGTGTTTAATTGCATTATGCTTCTGTCCGTTTCAGGTGTAAACTGCATTTAAACTGGTGTTACCTGCATCCCCGCTCTCTGTATCACAGTTTTCCCTCATCTGCAGAGTGGGGAAAAATCAGTTTTTCTTTCCTTTGCAAAATAACTTGAATATCTACAGATGAAAAGCTAAATATTATGAGACTGGAAAGAACAAGAGTGTGCCACTTGAGAAATATATAGGTCTGAGGAGAAATACTTGAAACACGGTGTCTGGTGGGAAGTAGGAGAGTGCTGGGAGAGATGGTTGCTAGCTTGATATGGCAGGGAACAGGGCCTCCAAGTCTTGACTCTGGGCAGTAGCCGATATTTAAGGTTTTGCTGGTTGTTTCCATCAGGAGAAGAAATAAATGAGGGAGTTGGGTATAATGAGGAAGGAGCACTGGGGAGGGGGTGGCTTTGAGTCCCCAGGACAGGTAAGACTGTGCATTCCCCTTTCCCTTCCTCTCGCTTCCTAGTTCTTCGCACTCCTTGCAAGAAGGTTTTGTCCAGGGCGCCTAGCTTCATAGTTACGTCTCTAGGGAGAAGAGAAAGGGATCAAGGGCAGTCTTGGGGATTCCTGCTTGGAGCTGAAGAAGGAAAGGGAGGACAAGACTTCAATGACATGGCTAGTTGTGTTGAAGATGGCTGATGGGTTGTTGGGGGGACAAAGCTGCAGTGCCAACAAGGATGAGAAGCATTAAACCAGGGAGCATCAGGCACTTTTAGACCAGTCTCAGTGAAATGAAGGGGCCAAAAGCCAAACTGGGAAAGCAGTACAACCAGAGGTGGGTGAGAGGGGCACTCACCCCAGGCACCAAATTGGGAGGGGTGCTGGAATTGCCCTCACCCCCGCAGAGTCTGTGCCTGGCAGCATGCCTGTGCTGGGAACTCCAAAGCAGTTCCTGGATGCTGCTGCTTGAAGAGCAACAGAGCCAGGGAGGAAGCCCCTCAGCAGGGGCTGTTTTGAAGTTTGTGGTGAGCAAGCCTGCTGTACCCCAGCTCCTGGACTGGCACTCCCCTTGCTCTGGCTCTTGGACCCCGTGCCCCCTGCTCCATGTGCCCCCCTGCTCTCCGAACCTGCAAAGTCAAGCCCAGGAAGGGCCGTGCAACCTGTGTGCTCCTTCTGTTCTCATCAGCCTAAAGCAGCTCGCGCTCTGCTGCGATTCCCGGTCCGGCACCCCCAGTGCTCCTCCCGGCAGCCAAAGTGCATGGGACAGTTCCACCCACTCCCTATTCTGATTTGAACTAATTTAACCACTTCTCCCTGATCCCTCTTTTTGACAAGGACCTGCCTGCCTGCTGGACTCCAGGGCAGACCTCTGCCACTCCTACCTCTGTTGTTTTCTGAACCAGGAACAAAACGCGTTTGGGTCTTGTGCTTCATGGTTCTCTGTGGTTCAACAGCATGCTGCTGGGGCACTAGGGAAGAGATGCTTTTTCTCATTACCCTACAAGTGGTACAGGGTTGGTCTGTGCCCTCTGCTTCTTAGTCAGGACACATGGATCCCTACGCTCAGTGTGAAGATTGAAGCGGATGTGGAAGCCCAATGGAAACTCTCCAGGCCCTGATTGTGGCAGATTGTCTCAAATTTTCATCTCCATATTGGCTGTGCCCCTCTGATCTGAATGCATTTGCTCTGGTGGCTGATATTTTAAGGACATTGGCGCTAGGTTCTCTGCTGGTGCAGATCTGAGCAGTTTATTTAAAATAAGTGGAGCGCCAAAGGCTGATACCAGCTGATGAACTGACTTTGCGTTTCAGTTGTTATACCCAGCACTGAAGTCTCATCATCTGTGACCTTCCTTCGCTCTACTTGAACAGGAGTCTGTGGACATGGGAGGGATGGAAGTAAGTTTTTACTGAAACTGAAGATTTCTTAGGGCAGGGCTGTTGTCTGGCTTCACACTGAGCAGCACAGAGCTTATGGCTGGCGTTCAACAAATCATTTCTGATTTATAGCTTTACACAATGTGGCGCTCCAGCTTGGCTTTGGGCTTGTCTATAAAATCCAAGAAAAACTTAATTTCTATCTCTTTTCCAAGGAGAGAGATCCTTCAGAGAACAATCTCACCCCACACCCTTCCTCAAGAAATCCCATTAAGAAAGAAGGCTCTGATGAAGTGTAATCTCTAGCTCCACCAGAGCAGGGGGGAAGGTCCAGAGTGGAAACCTTTTTCCCCTTGACGGATGACCTGAATCTGGCTTTGTCTTTGGAAGAGAACAGCAGAACGCAGTGCTGGCTTGGTGGCTGGCAGCAGTGTACATACATCAGTTGTATGAATGAGCGTAGGTGGAATATGGTGTTACTGCAGCTGTACTGTTTTCACTCCCTGAGCTGGTGCCTTAGAGCTCACCTGGGTATCTCCACAATGCACTGCCTAATGCCATATGGCCAGTGGCTGTGTCTTATGGACCTGACCCAAAGCACCGGGAAGTCCAAGGACAGCTCTTTGTGGATCTAAAGGGGCTCAGGAGGGGGCCAACGCAGCAGAGAGGTCAATCTTTGGAGACCATGGCAGTTTCTTTTGAGTTCAGTAGGAGCAAAATTGGGTCTGGGGTGAGCATTTTACCTTAACGGAGTCTGCAGAAAGCAGTGTAGAAGTTAGGTGAAGCGCTATTGGACAAAACAATAGCCAAATATATGGCTTTCCAGGTGGCATCTTCAGGCAAAACGTATTATGTTTGATTTGAACAAGTCAAAATGCTGTCAATGGGAGAGAATTTAAACCACTCTCATCCTTATTTAAATCAGGAAACAGGGACCTCAATAAAAATGAGTTGTTTTGATCATCTTTTGTTTATATTGTATGATCCTAAAAGCTTTTCATTCTAATTGGTTTAAAATACATTAAAACCACTTTATTTACCACTGAATTAAAGCCTTCTGTTACTATTCTTTGCCAATCTTGAGGCCGTATTAAAGCTGTATAACTGCTTATATGAGTATTCTTACTATACACTTATTTTGATTGTTAGTTTCTACACTTTTATTGCTGGTAAAATGGTGAATGATGCATCTTTTTGTTAGATTGATTTTTACTTTTATGTTCCTATTTAGATGGAAAGTGGAATTCACTTAAAATAATTTTATTGAACAAAAATGGTTAAAATTCTATCTTTGTGAAGAAAAGTTTGCCAGCCAGGCTTTTAAACAAGGTTTATTAAACAAATGCCAATATTGTTAGTGAATTGACCTAATTTATTTCTGGTCACCACATTCTTCTATTTTCTGAAATTAGTAGAATTCATCCTCTCTTTTCTTGCTTTTCTTCAGAAAGTGGAGAAGGAAAATAACCATTCCTCCTTTTCACCTCCCCTTAGTTTTCTCAATTTAAGCTAAATTTGTAAGATATTTTCTCTGCACCTGCAGGAAAGACAACTACTGTCAGGAACTGGTTTCGTGCATGGTCAGGCTCCTGTTCCAGGTGAATGGCCAGTGGCTTCTACCAGTTCAGTGGTTTGACTTTTTGTAAAAATTCACAAGAAACCTGTGCCGCCTGAATGCTTCACCTCCAGCTCTGAAACATTTGATATATATACACACCATTATATATCTATATCTATCTGTCTATATAAATGTATATAAATATACACACCCCATTGGCGTGTTTGATGGATGAGATGCTGTATGTCACAACAGCATCTTTCTCTTGAGTGGTTAGGCATTTACACTGGCAGGAAAATGAGGCAAAGTTAGTGTTTGGTTCACTCGCTGCTTCACTGTCTGCAGTTTAACTTTTTTGTTGGGCATCTCTGCACTGTTTTTTTGAAATTCTCTCCAGATTTCAGGAGCGTCAGCCATCAGGCAGCTGTCATCTGGCAGAAGTCCAAAGGTTTCAGTATGTTAAAAGCAGGCTTTTGGGGAAGAAGGGGTGATATCTTTTATTGGGCCAACTGCAGATAGGAGCGCTGTTAGATAAGCTTTCAAGTACAAGTACCCTTCTTCAGGTCTGGGTATATCTTTTACACTTTATTTTTGTCTGATATTGAATACATCATATCTTTATATGGATGGTATTTAATAGTATAAGCTCTGTCAAGGCCTGGTCTAATTTCCAATTTAATTTTAAATGTATTTATTTAAAAATAAATATATTTAATTTACATAGACCTTTTTAAATAATTATTTTTGTTTGCTCTGGCCATCACCATGGATATGCTTTATTTAACACATGAAGTGAGGTAAGAAGGAACTCAACAGTCTTTTCCTTTCTGTCTTAGATTAGGTGCTGTTGCCCCTTGGCTCACGTTTATCTGCAACTCTTCTTTCTGTGAAGCTCTCTTTTTCTGTTTTACCTACTTACAGCAAACTCTGGTGCTTGGAAATCCAGGTGGCCATTACTCAGTGAACATACGGACTGATTGTTAGCTACTCTGCCGAGGGCGAGATTCCAGCGTTTGTGCGTGTGCAGCTGAGATTGATCTTGCCGTCAGGATCTCCTAGGAATGCTTGTTCATGTAGGTTCTTTCAATGCACATTACTCCGAGTTATCTTGCATTGAGCCTCCTAACAGGACTTTGTCCAACAGCAGTTTTTGAGAGAAAATGTCCTTTAAGTACACACTAGATAGAAGTGATGGGGTCTGAGATGAAGATAGAGCATTGCCCCCTTATGAGTCAAACCCATGGAGTAACTTCTGTCTCTTGTCTTGCCTTTTACATTAGCGTTGGAGCTGGCACCCTGGATTGGGCGCCCTGAGTATGCAGACTGTTTAATTCTTAGTATGTGAGCAACATCTAGGCAGAAGCAGATGTAGATTTGGGCACACTGGTCCTTGCTGGTGAGGCTGAAGCCTGGAAAACAAATGGAAAGGATGAGAGGACAGTGTAGACCCTGTCAGGACTGCAAATTTACCATGCCCAGCAGTAGTGCCCCCAAACAGGCTGTGCAACTCCACATGTACTAACCATCCCAAACAGAATCAGCATAGCTTCCCATCCACATGGCTCTAAAGGCAGATGAGTCAGCACTGCTTGGTAACAGTATTAATTAGCCATCCTCGTGCATGCTGCTACTTGACTTGCCACTAGAAAGTAGCAGTAGCCAATAGGCCATGGTGTAAAAAACGGGAACCGCCATTGTGACCATCTGTGTTTTGAAGTGATGGGGGGTGGGAGCTTTAGCTGGAGTTCGGTCTAGGTCTTGGTGTAGAACAGATTGGGAATTGATGTGGACTTGAGGTGTTTCCCAGCTCTGATCTGCATCGCTGGAGCTTGGATGGGTGTCAGGCACCTACATCGCTTATCACCTACTTGACTCATGTGAACAGGCTTCTTTGCACATACGGGGATGCCCCAGATAAGAGGGAGCCTGACTCTTTGTGAGTGCCTAGGAATAGTGGCGCTGTGCTGCAATGAGGTGTGGGAGATGTTGTCCTAGGTACTGGTGCCTGCTTCCAGGACTGGTTTTGCATCTTATATTGGACAGCGATTTGGTTTAAAAAAAGGAAAAAAAAAAGAAAGGAAGACCCGTCAGCTGGGATGAGGACCCAGGATTCTCCCCTTAGCTGAAGGCCCAGACCATTAGGCTGCGATCAGGTCCTTGTCCTGTACTCTTCTTCTGGCCCCATTAATCTCATACTCTTGGCTGTGCGCTGCCCCAATTTCAACAGGAGGTGTGGAAGGGGTTTCCATCCACACTGTCCTGTAGCCTTGTGTACAGGGCTCTCTCCTTGCGTGTGGGAGTTTTGGATTTAATTCTGCTTGGGCTGAGCAGACCCGAGAACCAAGCCTTCTCTGTCTTGACCAAGCTGGTATGCAAAGGCTGGGTACTGTGTATGTCTGAGAGTGCAACTGTGGGTGCTGGGCTTTGGAGCTTCAGTGGTGCTCTTGGTGTGCATTAAGTGTCTTCTGTCTGCATCCCATCAGGCATCTAAGCCTTGAAGAAGAATCAGAGAGGCCTCCTTGCGCAGCACCTGGCTGTTCTGGATTGCCCCATGGAGGCGCTGAGCTCTGTCGCTTGACTGCTGAGCCATCTTGGGTGTCTAACCTTGCCAGTTCAGGTCGCTCCCCTCCTCCACCTGTAACAGGTGCCTCATTTTTGGGCATTGCAGCCCCTCAGTGGAGGCACCTACAAGAGTGATTTCTGTTGTGTGTCTGTAAGGCTTGCATGATTGTGAGGGGAGTGTTCAAGAGGACTTGCCACTGCCCTAAAGAGCACAGACTTTAAAATAAGAGAGATGATATAGAACAAGCATACTGCATGGGGAAGAGAGGACAACGAGATAACCACTGAAATGATCCTGCTACAGGGAATAAGCAAGAGTCTCAGCACAAGCTTGATAACTGCTATCAGGCAAACCTTCACTTCTGTTCCTCCTCTCCAATGGACTGCGATACCGCCTGCCAACACCTGGCTGCCTCAAACAGCTGCCCCGGCTCAGTGCTTTGTGCAGCGTTGATATTCCCAACATGTTCAGGTCACCGTCCTCTTTATTGCTGCTGAAATTTTAAGCGCTTCCCCAGTGATATCATTTTCAAATTTACATCCCACCATCCTGCATTCTGCATTACTAATGAGCTCTTGCTCATTAACATCAACTGGAATCCATACACTGTCCATAAACCCATTCTCCAGATCATCTCACAGGCTCGTTGTGAGGCTGGATGGATAGAAACAGCAGTTCAGCTGGGAGCAAAAATGTATCTTTGGCCTGTGCCTGGTAGCTGCGGATGAACGTTGCAGTTTCAGGAATACATTAGACAAACACTTCTACAGCAGGCCTTGGGGCTGATCCTGAGGTCCCTTCCAGACCTACTTTTCTATGATTCACTCAGATATGAGATGTGTTGCAGTGGAAGTGAGTGGAGTCTCAGGTGTCAAAAGACCCTCATTATGTGCAGAGTTATAGACTTGTTTACACGTACACCAACAGGAAGTGAAAGGGACATCATCTGGGTTGCTCATCTAGTTAGGTACATGGGCAGTAATTCCAGGCATTTTCCAGTGCCAAAATACTGATTTCACTTGCATTAAATTCATCATAGATAATTTGCCTGGTCTTTGAATAGACCATATTATTGAGGAGACTCAATTGTTTCACGGGTTTTTCTTTTTCAAATATTTGCTTATGGGAACAAAGTACAGCTTGCGCTTTGATCCCATTAGCCAAGGTTTGATGATCTAAGTAGACAAGACAGGCAAACATTGGGAGAGAAAACAGAGGTGAGATGTCTTAGGTCACATAGCAGGTCAGTGGCAGAGCTAAAGAAGGCAGGGTAGATTTGTACCTTATAAACTAGCTAAATCAGCGATGTATAAGCTGTCATACACAATGAAGTAAACATCATCATTTTCTCTTCCAGGTAGATGTTAGTTGATTTTGAAGTGGCAGAGAGTGCAGGGTACTCGGAGATGCAGTTCTGCAGCTCAGGATGTTACGGTGTCACAAGTAGGTTTCAGCGCCTCCTGCAAGGCTGTTTCTTCTGACACCTCTTGTAGCCGATGATTCTAGCAAACCTGATGCGTTAACACAAACAGTTCTTTAAAGACCCAGATAGTCTCTATAGCGGGGGTGTGCAAAACACGGCCCGCAGGCAATTCTGTCCAGCCTGTGGGGCCCCTCCATAAGCTGTCTGTAAGCCCTGGTCCTCGCTGCCCCTCTACAAGCCAATGCAGGGGATGTAGCTTTGGTTGTTAAGCAACCAGCCCCCCAACCCCTGCTTGTCCTGACCCACCCCTAGCCCTGAGCCAGGGGCACTAGAGACAAAATGCCTCTGCCTGGCACGGCATGTGCCTGGTCACCCCGAGGCTGTTCCCAGCCTCCCTTTCTGTGAGACTGGGAATTCAGGTACAGCCCCACTGGGCCGAGGCCAGGGACTCCCACTGGGGGAAAGGGGGTGGAAGTGTGGAAAGCCATACACTATGGGGCCAGGTGGAGCTGGCCCCACACCCTGCCACCATGTGCAGCCAGGGACTGGGGTGAGAGTATGGGAGCTGCACGCTGAGGGGTTGGGTAGAGCTGGCTATCACGTGCAGCTGGGGACTTGGGTGAGAGTGCTGTTGGGCCGGGTGGAGCTGGCCCCGCACACTGCCGCCACCCATGTTTAGGACTGGGGTGGGAGCGTGAGGAGCTGTGCACTATGGGACTGGGTGCGGCTGGCCCCCTTGGTGCCACCACATGCAGCTTCAGGGACTTGTACACTCCAGGGACTCCTAGGACACCCCCCACGACACCCCCAAACACATGCACACTCTCCCACAGCCCCTGCACACACTCCCTCCTGCCACCATATCCACACAGATCCCACCCCAAACACATTCACACCCTCCCTACCCACATTCCCCACCCCATCACACCCTCAAACACATGCACACTCTCCCACAGCCCCTACACACACTCCCACCCCACCATACCCACACACCCCACCCCCAAACACATGCATACCCTCCCACTGCCCCTACACAGTCCCATCCCCACCATACCCACAC